>NC_138222.1:36671506-37099006 GCF_964197995.2 Scardinius erythrophthalmus
CAGGGCTTTAGGTGGGGCCCAACTAGGAATCATATGCATGTGGCCCAACTAGGGATCATCTGGGTTCCATCTAAATGAGTAGCAACACCACACAAACAAGTTTTAAAGCATTAGAGCACACAGTGACATTGAAATCTTTTCAAATTAAAATTTTATTGAAATTACCCATCATATTATGCTATATTCTGAAATTCCAGAGACAATATTTAAAGAAGCAGATTTATGTCAGATTAAAGAGTAACTCTTTAAAGTTATATACCTAATTGTTAAAATACATACTTTTAACCTGTATTTGACCCAGTCTATACTGAACACTTTGAACATTTGAAAAGGAAATAAATTGGGGACAGTTAGAAGAAGCAGCAACTATACATGTATCAGTACAGCTTACACTGCAGACAGTCATTTGTGCATTCTGGACACTGTCCTCAAACTCTTGTCTCAGACTTTTTTTAAAGTTCCCTCTCAGTTTCTTGCCAGTTGATCTGAGCAGTCTTCTTAAGAGCCTCTGCAAAACAAATTAGTTTTTTTTAGAGATTATGATTTTAGAGAAATCATGTTACTTACACATACTTACACAATACCTTATGAAAGAATAACAACTTTTACACAGGATAAAAAAAAACAAAAACAGCATTAAACTTCAATTGGAATAGTCGGTATTGGAATGTCACTGGAAGGGCATTTGGGAAATTTAACAGAGAATTACTGTTTATTTATTCAGACTATTCCGATTTAATTTTGTATTAATAAAACCAGTTTATAAAGTATGAATATGAGATGTGTTTGAAAGCATCAAATCATTCATTGATACAAGTTAACCATTAAAAACTATTGCTAATGATTTATGATTGCTTTTAAAGTAGAAATACAAAAATATTACTCTTTGTGTCTTTGGAAAATAATTGAGGTGATCACAGGTGTGGATGATTCTTAAATTTCCAGGATGGCTCAACTTAAGAGTCATAGTTTTAATAAACAAGTTAGAATTAAGTCAAAATGAGAATCTGATTCTTTTAGTGTTTCAGACAGAGATCACGATTCTGAACAGATAAAATAACAACATAACATGTAATTTACTAGAGGTTCTGACAAATGTTAATTCCGGCAGTCGATTTAAAATGTTTAATCTGAATGAAAAAAAAAGGTTTGAATGAATAATTAAATGACTAAAATACGTGTTTCATTACTGGATGAATCAGTGTTTTTGAACGAATCTCTAGAATGAATGATTAAAGTTTAAAGTGTAAAGTTTCTTGTAAAAGTTGATTCTTCTTCTAAAAATGGCTACTGTAGACAGTGTTTATATCTGAACTATAAACTTATCTCAGTACTTGAATTACGAGCTGATGTTGTTGTAATATTATTTAAGAATATAATAAATTACTGTTGTGTCAATCTAAAATGATCTTCCCACTCATCATTCTGTGAAGTGGTGCAGGACAACTTTGTCCAACAAGTGCTTGTTTCGGACTCTCATCTGCAGATACCTTGTTTTTTTTTACGGCTTGATTAATATAAGCAGCACGGCAAGGCTTTTTGTACTCCGCGTCTCCTAATAAGGACCTGAAATAGGTAAATATAAGTCTGCTTTTTAAAACAACAGAGGATGGTTAGATTGTGACAACAGCAGGAAACTGCATATTACGTTTACATCAAAAGATTAAATCAAATTTGAAGCTTGTGACTTATAAATGCACATCAACCCGATGACTTAGCATTCATGTAAAAACTATGTTCAGAATCAGATTAATCAATCAGAATGATTTCATTTTCAGAATGATTTTAATTTGTGTGTGTGTGTGAGGCGCGATCGAACAGTGTAAACATAAAAACATACTAGATCATTTTGTTTATACAGGATTAAGTTACTGTAAAATTTAAAGGAAAACAAATATATTAATCTGAAATGTAGCAAATTAATTTTCAATTAATTCAGGTACAATTATCAAACATATATCAAGGTCTTTTTGTCTTTTTATTAATTTAATTAATAAACTAATTATATAAAACTATTGTCAGTGCTCTACAAATAAACTGTTTTTTTTTTTGCCTTTACTTTATTAATAAAACTTATTTAAAAAATGCAAGGCTTAAGCAATTTATTTTCCTTTGGTGGTACAGCCTGAGACATGCACAAGCCTTCTGCATTTTTGTTTTGCTTTTCCCTCCATTGTAACAAACTTGTACCGAACTGTGATGTCTGAACCGAACCGTGACTCCTGTGTACCATTCCACCCCTAATAAGTGGCTCTGTATATTTCTGATATGTAGAGAAACATTACACTTAATTCAGAATCCTAACGACACAAAGTATTGAAGTAGTTCACTTTACAAATTAAAATTAGCCCATGATTTACTCATCCTAGGTGTGTATGACTTTCTTCTTTTAGACGAATACAATCGAAGTTATATTAATAAACACACTGATGCTTCCAAGCTGCATAATGGCAGTGGATTGCAACCATCAGATTGAAGCTCCAAAAAGTGCATCTATCCATTATATAAGAACTCTACGTGGCTCCGGGGGGTTAATAAAGGCCTTCTGAAGCTGCGACGCCATGGCGATGGCGACGCCATGAGTTTGTGTAAAAAAATATTCATTTTAAAAACTTTATAAAGTAAAACAACTAGCTTCCAGGCAAACAAACATACGGATTCCACTTAAGGGTAAAGCGCAACTTATGCGAGTAATGTGACGTACTACTGATATTTACGCTACCCCATGATGCACTACGCTACTTCTGACGTCATAAGTTGCGCTTTATACACAAGTAGACTGTGTATGGCCAGAAGCTAGTTATTTTACTTTATAAAGTTTTAAATATGGATACTTTTGGAAACTCATGGCCTTGCTCCAGAAGGACTTTATTAACCCAACCCCATAGTTAATATAACTCCAATTGTATTCATCTGAAAGTCATATACACTAACGGTGGATTGAGGGTGAGTAAATCATGGGGTAATTTTCATTTTAGTGAAAATTACTACTACTCTACGTCAATTATGTAAAATCTAATTTTGTAAATTTTATTAAATTAAGTAAATTCAAAACACCTCACACATAACAAAAGGTTAATGGATTCATACCAGAAGTTACAGTGCAATCCTTCACCAAATTGCCAGTACTCATCTGGATCCTTGGTCAATCTGAGGTTGGGTTGGGTTGGGTGGAGTGGGCTGAAAAGTCCTTAAAAAGAAAGATTTAATTTGTACCATTCCTTTAAACAATATTAAACAAAGCGTATTTAAATTGTACCAACATTTGCCATTATTAAACATTCGGAACAAATGGTCCCCAATAGCTCCCTGGGTGCCGCAGCAAAAACGGCTGCCCACTGCTCCGGGTGTGTGTTCACAGTGTGTGTGTGTTCAATACTCACTGAACACACACACACACACACACACACACACACTGTGAACACACACCCGGAGCAGTGGGCAGCCGTTTTTGCACAAACATGTCACGTCACATCACACAATTGTAGCTTTGAAAAAAGCAAATTGGTACACCAAAATCAAACAGACCATCTAATAATTTTACCTGTCGCCACATTTATCCTGCTATGATACGTCTGAGGGTCTTTCCCTTGATGCTCTTCAGTGAACTAAATAAAGGACTGATGATGGTGACATGTTCTCCTTTCTTTGTCACTTTAGAGGAAGAAAGACAAAAGGATAAAAAGTTACTCAGATTTGTCACTGGTAGATTAAATGACTTTTGATGATGAGAATAGCCTAATACTTTTAACTACATAATATATAAATCCCAATGTAAGGTTTAGAAGCAATGGTTAAAATTGACTTGCATCTTACTGAAGTTGATAATTGTGGTGGATTTGTCTCTCCGTTGGGTGCCTGTTCACCCCAAAAAATCTTCTTCCAATGCTTGAGATATATCCATATGTAAATGACTGTTTTATCAGTCACTTTACTCATTCGGATGCTCCTTCCCGAGAAAAAAAAAAAAATACAAAAAAAAATTATATTTGAATATATTTAAAACACATTTACTTCATTCTTATTATACTTCAAATCCATTAACATATTTATTGACACATCTCCTAAGACTTATATTTAATTTATAATTAAACTTTATTTGGAGCCTTTCTTTAGTACACAATGCACATTTTTTAATATTACGACAACATTTTAAAAAATATAACCATTAATAAAGTGTACCTAAAGTACACAATAGTTTCACTTTAACACAATCAAATACACTTAACCTCAGCACGACTTCCAGATAACTAAAGTGCATTAAATACAACATTTTTTGTTCTTATTGACTTTAAGTATTTATTTTAGGATACCAAAGTACAATTGCAGGGTATTTATATTAAGTACATGTATGTAAATGCTTTGCAGTAAACTTAGCATAAAATAAATGTTTCAAATATATTTTAGTATTATTTTTTTTTTCATTAGGGTTTTCATGTGTTTGAGTTTTAAACTAGCTGACAACATTGACATCAGAGGCTTCAACGTTAAATAAGTGCATACTCTAATCGCGATTAGCATCTTACTGTAAACAAATCAATGGTAACGTTACACACACAGTCACACACACAGCTGCAGGTTGTAGTACGTCCGTTTATCCGTGAAAGTTAACTTACAAAGAACATTTCTGGGAAGTTAATGAACTCCATTAACACACGATCGGTTTACCTGCATTATATATTCTACCATGAACTATATTAACATTCTTATCCGCTTATTTTAATGTAATACCTAACTTAAACGTTTAAATCTGTATTATTAATTGATCTCTATTTTTCTAAAATGATAGTGGATAGGACATGAATACGAAGCCTAACTTTACGTAATGGAGACTGAAAAAATTTCTCTTACCTGATATCGCCAAAATGTTTGCAGGACTCACACATCCAGACCGACCTTCCTCTGTGTTCACATATCAGCTTCTGTTCTCCTCCGTTTACATGTCACAACGCAAATTAGTTTAAAATAATAATTTAACAGGCATAAGGAAAGACCGAGTAATCTTGCCGAGCAGTAGCACACACATGTCGTCATCATCAATACTAACTGACGTATTTTCAAACTTGACCAGTAAAAAGGCGCGCACGGTTGTCATTGGCCAGTTACGTAGATGGCAGTCATATTAACCAATCATGATCAAAGAAGGTAAAAACAACCAATAGCAATTGTTCCAGCGTGGTAATGGAAAATATTACTTTTTTTTCCTTCTTTTTTTTTTTTTAAGAAATGTGTGTTCAGTTTTATTTGTAGACTATGTTATTTAATTAGTTGGTCAAATAGTGTTTTGATGACAGTGTGAATAAAAATGCAATCCTGCATGGTAAGCTTTAGGCAAACACAAAATTGTCCAAACAAACAAAATCACACAAAGAAAAAAAGTTTCTGCTGCACTTCTCTCCTGAGATTGAAATTATATCCATTATTATTATTATTGTTGTTAATAATATGATTATATTTTAACATAAATTTAGATTTTTGAAGTGGTGTTTGGATCAAAATATTATACAATGCTAAAATAACAAAATAATAATTAGAAATAATTATAATTCAAAGATGTATTCCTTGAAGACATGACATTGATTCAACATACAGATTTTGTAAAAACAAACAAACAAAAAAAAAAAACTAACCCTAACCCTAACCCAACAACTGACATTATTTCAACCGTATTTCAACTTTGAGGGTCAGTCATGTGCCCACTATGACTGAAAATAAAAGTCTGTACTGTTGGCCTCAAAAGAAAACTGAACTCAAAACACAATATGCTAAATGAATGAAACTGCACTTTATTCTGTACTCCTAGTATATGATGCAAATATGATTTCTGAATTTACATTGGATTTTCCCTTCAAACCATGAATTTCCATTCTATCTTTCTTTACTTGGGCTATTTCATCATCTGAACTGATGTGCCCCTTACAATAATCAAAACCCTAACCCTAACCCTAACCCCAATATTCAATCTCTAGAATTACATTGTCACTAACCGACTGACCAGAAAACTCTGGAGTATCTCAATTGAATAAGGGCATATGGCTGTTGCTAGGGGTTTGATTTCTTCTACCCATCTCTAAGCCATTAAAATTCCATTATTTAGATAGATTTTGATAGACAGAATTTGATAACTTCTGTAACCCGTTCTTCATATTGTACAGTGACCATTTTCTGGATATTTTGAACCATTTGTATATTTTTTTTTTTAAATAACTATATGGAGATAAGCATTTTGCAGTAACTCACAAAATCAGACCACTAAAAGTTGACACTTTGAATATTTAATGTCATGGGTTGGAACTAATGCCTGCTGAACACCAACACTCCAGGACTGGATTTGAAGAGACATGGCCTATAGGCTACTGTAACCAAATACACTATATTGCCAAAAGTATTGGGACACCCCTCCAAATAATTGAATTTGGGTGTTTCAATCAATTTCGTGGCCACAGTTGTATAAAATCAAGCACTAAGCAGACGCTTCTACAAATTTTGTGAAAGAATAGGTCGCTCTCAGGAGCTTAGTGAATTCAGTGAGTTCAAGCGTGGTACCAGGTTTCCATTTGTGTAATAAGTCCACTTGTGAAATTTCCTCACTACTAAATATTCCGCAGTCAGCTGTTAGTGGTTGTTAGTGGCATATTACAGTATATGAAAGATTATAAATTACAAATATACTGCATATAATTGTTTTAATGATTGTACAGATATGTTGTTTACAAGTGTATAGTTTATGATGCAATTTACAGATGCACAATTTATATTTACTACATAATTCATTATATTCACAATTATACTTGTATGTATTTCTCCATTCAGGGTCCATATAGAGATTACCTATGTGGCTACCACCATAAGACTGATTGTGTTTGCTCATGACACATATGGTTTATCAAAGTGGGTCCCATATGTTTTTCCCATTCATAACCCATATAGAGATTACCTATGTGGGTACCACCTTGGGCCCATGTAGGCAGCCTATATAGGACTGATTGTGTTTGCTCATGTCTGACCCATATGGTTTATCAAAGTGGGCCCCATATGTTTTTCCCATTCATAACCCATATAGAGATTACCTATGTGGGAACTACCTTGGGCCCATGTAGGCAGCCTATATGGGACTGGTTGTGTTTGCCCATGTCTGACACATATAGTTTGGCCAAGCGGGCGCCATATGTATTTCCCCATTCAGGGCCCATATAGAGATTACCTATGTGGGTACCACCTTGGGCCCATGTAGGCAGCCTAAATAGGACTGATTGTGTTTGCCCATGTCTGACCCATATGGTTTATTAAAGTGGGCCCCACATATTTTCCCCATTCATAAGCCATATAGACATTACCTATGTGGGTACCACCTTGGGCCCATGTAGGCAGCCTATATGGGACTGGTTGTGTTTGCCCATGTCTGAAACATATTGTTTTGGCCAATTGGGTGCCATATGTATTTCCCCATTCAGGGCCCATATAGAGATTACTTATGTGGGTACCACCTTGGGCCCATGTAGGCAGCCTATATAGGACTGATTGTGTTTGCTCATGTCTGACCCATATGTTTTATCAAAGTGGACCCCATATGTTTTTCCCATTTATAACGCATATAGAGATTACCTATGTGGGAACTACCTTGGGCCCATGTAGGCAGCCTATATAGGACTGATTGTGTTTGCCCATGTTTGACACATATGGTTTATCAAAGTGGGTCCCATATGTTTTTCCCATTCATAAACCATATAGAGATTACCTATGTGGGTACTACCTTGGGCCCATGTAGGCAGCCTATATGGGACTGGTTGTGTTTGCCCATGTCTGAAACATATTGTTTTGGCCATTTGGGTGCCATATGTATTTCCCCATTCAGGGCCCATATAGAGATTACCTATGTGGGTACCACCTTGGGCCCATGTAGGCAGCCTATATAGGACTGATTGTGTTTGCTCATTTCTGACCCATATGTTTTATCAAAGTGGACCCCCATATGTTTTTCCCATTTATAACCCATTTAGAGATTACCTATGTGGGAACTACCTTGGGCCCATGTAGGCAGCCTATATAGGACTGATTGTGCTTGCCCATGTTTGACACATATGGTTTATCAAAGTGGGTCCCATATGTTTTTCCCATTCATAAACCATATAGAGATTACCTATGTGGGTACTACCTTGGGCCCATGTAGGCAGCCTATATAGGACTGATTGTGTTTGCCCATGTCTGACGCATATAGTTTGGCCAAGCGGGCGCCATATGTATTTCCCCATTCAGGGCCCATATAGAGATTGCCTATGTGGGTACCACCTTGGTCCCATGTAGGCAGCCTATATAGGACTGATTGTGTTTGCCCATGTCTGACCCATATGGTTTATTAAAGTGGGCCCCACATATTTTCCCCATTCATAACCCATATAGAGATTACCTATGTGGGTACCACATTGGGCCCATGTAGGCAGCCTATATAGGACTGATTGTGTTTGCCCATGTTTGACACATATGGTTTATCAAAGTGGGTCCCATATGTTTTTCCCATTCATAAACCATATAGAGATTACCTATGTGGGTACTACCTTGGGCCCATGTAGGCAGCCTATATGGGACTGGTTGTGTTTGCCCGTGTCTGAAACATATTGTTTTGGCCAATTGGGTCCCATATGTTTACCCCATTCATAACCCATATAAAGATTATCTATGTGGGTACAACCTTGGGCCCATGTAGGCAGCCTATATGGGACTGATTGTGTTTGCTCATGTTTGACCCATATGGTTTATCAAAGTGAACCCCATATGTTTTTCCCATTCATAACCCATGTAGAGATTACCTATGTGGGAACTACCTTGGGCCCATGTAGGCAGCCTATATGGGACTGATTGTGTTCGCCCATGTCTGACACATATAGTTTCACCAAGCGGGCGCCATATGTATTTCCCCATTCAGGGCCCATATAGAGATTAAGAGATTACCTATGTGGGTACCACCTTGGGCCCATGTAGGCAGCCTATATAGGACTGATTGTGTTTGCCCATGTCTGACCTATATGGTTTATTAAAGTGGGCCCCACATATTTTCCCCATTCATAACCCATATAGAGATTACCTATGTGGGTACCACCTTGGGCCCATGTAGGCAGCCTATAAAGGACTGCTTGTGTTTGCCCATGTCTGACCCATATGGTTTATCAAAGTGGACCCCATATGTTTTCCCATTTATAACCCATATAGAGATTATCTATGTGGGTACCACTTTGGGCCCATGTAGGCAGCCTATCTAGGACTGATTGTGTTTGCCCATGTCTGACCCAAATGGTTTATCAAAGTGGACCCCATATGTTTTTCCCATTCATAACCCATATAGAGATTACCTATGTGGGAACTACCTTGGGCCCATGTAGGCAGCCTATATAGGACTGATTGTGTTTGCCCATGTCTGACCCAAATGGTTTATCAAAGTGGACCTCATATGTTTTTCCCATTCATAACCCATATAGAGATTACCTATGTGGGAACTACCTTGGGCCCATGTTGGCAGCCTATATAGGACTGATGGGCCCCATATGTATTTCCCCATTCATAACCCATATAGAGATTACCTATGTGGGTACCACATTGGGCCCATGTAGGCAGCCTATATAGGACTGATTGTGTTTGCCCATGTCTGACCCATATGGTTTATCAAAGTGGGTCCCATATGTTTACCCCATTCATAACCCATATAAAGATTATCTATGTGGGTACAACCTTGGGCCCATGTAGGCAGCCTATATGGGATTTATTGTGTTTGCCCATGTCTAACCCATTTGATAAACCCAAATGGGCCCCATTTGTGTTGCCCATTTTGAACCCATGCACTCATTTCCCATTAGTGACCCAACTAGGACCCACATGGGGAGCCCACCTGTTTTTGCCCATGTGGGACCTACTTAGCTGACCCAAGTGGGCCCCAGATAAGATGCCCATTTTGGGACCATACCCACTTGGTACCCACGTAGCCCACGCATAAACCATGTGGGGCCCACATATACATGTTGGCTGGGGACGAGGGTTTGGAGAATTCGCATCAGCTGTGTGTGTGTGTGTGTGTGTGTGTGTGTGGCCATCATCAAGTGGTGTTTCAGACACTTGTTTTATACATATATACTGTATGTATGTGTGTGTGTGTATTTCTTTTTTAAACACAGGATCAAACGCCTTCTCAGAGGTATGTACAAATAAATAACTACGTGCCAATCCTCAGAGTGTTTTTCTCTGAAGCTGACCTAAAACCAGCCTTTAGGCTCTCCAGAGAAACCATCAACCTGCTGGTCCAGATGTTGCCTCTGCAAAAGCCACATGGATGGAGCCACGAAATCGAGATGGCTGTCTGTGTCTACTGGCTTGCATGTGGCACCTCATACAGAGTGACAGCAGTCACTTCTATTTCTGATCTACTTGCTACCGTTAGGCCAGATCATCAGACAGCATGGTCTCAACTTTCATAGCTACGCTGATGATATTCAAATCTACTTCACGATCAATCCCAACTCATCTTTTCCACCCTCTTCAGTTACCTCCTGCCTCCACGAACTTAAAACATGGATGTCCTCTAACTTTTTACAGCTTAATGCTGGTAAAACAGAAATCCTGTTGATTAACCCTAGATCACAGAGTTCACCCGGACATGACATTTTTATTGATATAGATGGTATTGAGATTAGGCCTTCAAAAACTGTTCGGAATCTGGGAATTTTGTTCGACCCCACGCTCAGCTTTCACTCACACATTAGTCAGACTGTCAAATCATGCTTCTTTCACCTGCGGAATATTGTTCGTATTCGCCCCTCTCTTAACTTTATAGATGCGGAAATTGTTATTCATGCTTTCATCACTTTCAGACTGGACTTCTGTAACTCATTATACAGCGGACTACCCACCAAAGCAATACACCGCCTTCAAATGGTACAAAACTCTGCTGCACGAGCCCTCACATATAATAAAAAAATCTGCCCACATCACTCCTATCCTTCACCAACTGCACTGGCTTCCTGTCATAAACCGCATCCAATTCAAACTGTTAGTCCTAGTGTATAAAGCCTTACATGGCCCGGCACCCAAATACCTTGTTGATTTGGTACAGCCATACGTTCCAACTCGGGCCCTTAGGTCCAGCACTGAAAACCTACTTGTGGTACCCCGGGTCAGACTCTCTACGGTGGGCGGTACGGATTTTAGTGTTGTTGGCCTTAAGCTTTGGAATAAGCTGCCCCTGAATCTTCGTGCGACCGACAACATCCGGACTTTCAAAAAACTACTCAAAACTCATTTATTCAAGCTTGCCCAATAAATAAGTATCCTCAACACCGTTTTCTTTGTTCTCCACTTTCTTAGTTCTATTTGCTACATACTTTGTCGTAATTGTATATTTTGGGTAAATAGTACAATGTGTTTTTCTTTGATTCTTGTCAATTAGTGTATGCTTGTTTCCATCTGTTTGTCTGTAATAAGCAGATGGCCTTTGTATCTGTTTGCTTGCTGTTTGTTTGCTATTTGTATTGCATTGTGAAGCGACCTTGGGTTCTTGAAAGGCGCTATATAAAATAAACATATTATTATTATTATTATTATATGGTCATTGACTGTTTTTTAAGCACACCTAGCAGAATGTCAATGACAACAGAAAAGATAACTATTAATCACCAACTATTTTAGTTGAAAAGAAACATGCCAAATTTGATGGCTGTCTACAAATAATGTCTGTAATGAGTATCTATTGTGATGAGTACTGATTTAAGCCTGCAGGTGGCAGTAATGTGGTGTATAAGATGAAGTGCATTCCCTAGAGGAAGAGGTTGTAATGGAGACATGCTTTGTGTGCCACATGGAATAAAGACGCCAGTACCATCTATTCTTTTTATCTTTATTTGTTGTCTCTGGAACAATACATGGTACCAGGAGTGGGGTCCGAAAAACCCAATGGATGCCATTAAACCACCGGGATCGTTGAAGTTGTGTGGAAATGTTGATGCACATTGGAGGACTTTCAAACAGCAGTTTGAGTTGTATGTTGTGGCTATTGGACAACAAGCGGCTGTGGATGAAAGAAAAATCGCCCTGTTACTTACCATTGCTGGAGCTGATGCCGTGGAGGTCTATAACACCTTTAATTTTGATGAAGAGGCAGACAAGAAGAAACTGGATAAGGTACTGGAAAAATTTGATGCTCATTGTTTGTCAAGGAAGAACGAGACATATGAACGATATGTATTCAGAACACGTGTGCAGCATGAAGGAGAGGCTTTTGATTACTTTCTGACTGATCTCAAGATAAAGGCAAAGACTTGTAACTTTAATGAATTGAGAGATTCAATGATTCGTGATCAGATTGTTTTTGGTATCTATGAGAAGAAACTGAGAGAAAGATTGTTACGAGAATCAGAACTCACCTTGGATTATGCTGTCAAATTGTGCCAATCCAGTGAAGTAGCGAGACAGCAAGTGAAACTGTTTGATGGGACTAATACAGCCGCTATGTCATTTCAGAGTGTAGAAGTTGACACCATTTCCTTCAGAGACAAGAGAAGAGGTAACACACAAGGTTTCAGAGACAATGATACAAGAGGTTTCAGAGATAATGACAATGAAACATTCTCATGCAAGCGCTGTGGGACCAAACATAAGTTCAGACAGTGCCCAGCTTTCGGAATAAGATGTTCTAAGTGTAATGGCCCCAACCACTTTGCAAAAATGTGTTTTTCAAAAGACATGAAGAAGGAAAATAAAGTGCATTTAGTGGAGGAGGCAGATGACAGTGATTTGAGCGACTCATTTTATGTGAACATGGTTTCTGAAGAGAAAGTCAAACTGGATGCTGAAACGTGTGTATCAAGTGATGATTTAGTCAAGTCTTCGATGTGTATTGTTCCTCTTGTGGCGAATGGGACTGTAGTACCCTTTAAATTAGATACGGGTGCAAAAGTTAATTTAATTAACATCAGAGATGTGAAAGCACTGAAAGAAAAACCTCTAATTAAAAAACGTACAGTTCCCCTCAAAGCCTATAATGGACAACCAATTGAAACACGAGGAATATGCAGACTAAACATACAAGTAAAAGGAAAGATGAAGAGTTTGATGTTTGTTGTAGTTCCTAATGGTCATGAATCTCTTTTAGGAGATAAAGCGTGTGAAGACCTTAATTTGGTTAAAAGAGTGTATCAAGTCAATAAGGAAACAGTAGTCTTACAGCCTGTCTGTGACAATATAACTGACATTGCCAAACAATTTCCAGATGTTTTTGAAGGTCAAGGCACACTGCCATTTACCTATAAAATACAACTGAAAGATGATGCTTCTCCAGTCATACATGCTCCTCGGCGGGTCCCTGCACCTCTGCGTGAGGCCTTGAAAAAGGAATTGGATCGCATGACCCAATCAGGAGTAATCCAACGGATTGATCAACCTACAGACTGGGTAAACTCCATAACCTGTGTGAAGAAGCCTAACGGGGATTTAAGAGTGTGCTTCGATCCTAAAGACCTAAATGATAGCATCAAACGAGAACATTACCAGATACCCACCCGTGAAGAGATCATTAGTGACATGTCAGGAGCTAAGTTTTTTAGCAAATTAGATGCATCTCAAGGATTCTGGCAGATCCGATTGGATTCTGAGAGTAGCCAGTATTGTACATTTAATACTCCCTTTGGGCGATATTGTTTTCTTCGACTTCCTTTTGGAATCAAATCAGCTCCTGAGATTTTTCATCGAGCTATGGAAACCCTTATTGAAGGTCTAGAGGGTGTTCGAGTATATATTGATGATATTGTGGTGTGGGGGTCCAACATTCAACAACATAATCAGCGATTAGTAAAAGTGATGGAAAGAGTTCGAGCACATGATTTAAAGCTCAATCAGAAAAAGTGCCAATTTGGAGTTACAGAGATCACGTTCTTAGGGGACAAGCTGTCTGCAAAAGGTGTGGAGCCACATCCAGCAAAAGTGCAAGCCCTCCTTGATATGCCTCAACCTACAGATAAGAAGGGAATTCTGCGTGCTTTGGGAATGGTGAACTTCCTGGGAAAATTTCTGCCAAATTTGTCAGCCAAAACTACCCATATGAGAAAGTTGTTACAAAATGATCAGGAGTTTGTCTGGACTTCAGAACATGATCAAGAATGGAAGCAGTTAAAGGAAACTCTTACTACTGAACCTGTCCTTGTTTTCTTTGATCACACACGACCAACTAAGATCTCTACAGATGCCTGTTACGAACCCCGTTATGAAAGTGCTCGTTATATGGGGTAAGCAACATAAAGACACGCGATAACAAGTTAGCAATATGAAATAGTTTATTATGGGATCAAAACTCACGTATCAGCAGGCAACTGATAGAGGACAAAAATAGACAGACGTAGACCAACGCAACATAGAAACAAACAACATTCAAACACAGGTGAACAGCGGCTGGCGGAAACCTCAGCCTAGCCTCCAGGATAAACAACTAATTCTACGTCTATCACGAGAGAAGAAGGAACTAAAGTATAAAGGCAATCGCGTCCACATCTTTCCTGATTTCAGCGCCGGCACTGTCCACAAACGTCGGCAGTTTGATGATATCAAGAAAAAACTCCGTGAACTTAAGATGGAATATTCTCTTCTATATCCCGCTATACTGAGGATCATTGCAGCGGGCAAAGTAGTCCTGTTCAAAAGTCCTGGAGATGCGGAGTCCTTCCTTCGGGATTTTGAGGCTCACTCACAGAAAGACTGACTACACTGGTCTCATTGAACTTGAGAGGTATCAAACTAAAAGAGTTTATCGCGATTTGGTTGTTATTTGTGGCATGAAAGGCATATACATTTATTGAAGTGAGCTACCTGTTTCTCATGCCGATTAACCTAATTTTGGCCTTCATATTTATTTATTTTTTCTCTTTTTTTTTTTTTTTTTTTTTTTTTTTTTTTTATAATGATGTTGGCCATTGTATTATTCTATTTCACATTACTAACGGCTGTGAATCAGCTTGACTCAAATTATTATTTTTGTATGGAAAATGATCTAATATTTGGCTATCTATCACTTCATGTAATTTTTATGAGAAACTTGGCAGACTGTATCTGTATTTTGTTATGTTTTGGCCTAATCGGTTTTTGACTGTTGTGTGTGTGTGTGTGTGTGTGTGTGTGTGTGTGTGTGTGTGCGCGTGTGCGTGTGCGTGTGTATGCTGCTCACCCCCACTCCTCCCAACTGTTTCTTTTATGTCTCTGAATAGTCAACATGGGTAAAGGTTTATTTGTCATCCACCTGAACATAAGGAGTTTACCACATAAAATCGATCTTTTAAGGGCCTGGCTTGTCTATAATAAACCCAAAGTTATCACACTGTCTGAGACTTGGTTGAATAATAATATATTAGATGAGGAAATTAAACTGGATGGTTATGTTCTGTATAGAGCTGATAGGGGTACTCGAGGAGGAGGGGTAGCTATTTATGTTTCCTCAACTTTATCATCTGAGTCTATACCTCCTAAGGAAAACCCAGTATACTTTGAATGTCTTTTTGTTAAAATTAGTTTACATGTAAATAAACAGCTAATTATAGGGAACATTTACAGACCTCCAAACTCCCCAACAGAGTCAATACACTGCATAGGCACTACCATAAAATCTATGGGTAACTCAAATGAGATGATTATCCTAGGTGATTTTAACATTAACTGGTTAGATCGGTCATCTTTAAGTGATATAAATTATTTTGAAGGTTTAAATCTGACTCAATTAATTAGAGAACCTACCAGGGTTGACCATAGATCCAAATCTTTGTTGGACTGGATTTTGGTCACCCACTCTAACAGAATTATTGAATCTGGTGTCCTACCCGATTGCTTCAGTGATCATTCCATGGTCTTCTGTGTATGGAAAATTAGATTACCTCGTCTACCACCCAAGGTGATCAGGATAAGACAGAGTAAACATCTTAACACTGACTTTTTTATCCAAGATTTATTAGAAATAAACTGGAATAGGTTCCATCTTATCCCTTTTGTTGAGGATGCTTGGAATTTTTTTTATACGGAAGTTCTCAAAGTAATTGATAAACATGCCCCTTGGATATCAGTAAAGGTTAAGGGCCGACATTTACCATGGATTGAGGCTGACTTAATACATCTTTTTAAACAAAGAGATAAGGCATGGGAAAAGTACCGCCTGTCAAAGGACTCAGTTGATTTGGCTTCATATAAACAATTAAGAAATACGTGTACGACTAAAACAAGAAATGCTAAATCGAATTATTATAAAAACTCTTTGTCTAATAACTTCAATAATTCTAAGAATTTCTGGAAAAGTCTTAATTCTTTATTAAATAATTCTTCTAAAAGCATTGCTACCAAAATTAAAGTTAATAATGAGGTTATCAGTGATCCTTCCATAGTTGCCAATGCTTTCAACCAACACTTTTCCTCTATTTGTAGCTCACAATTTTCTAATTTCCCTTTCTTTGGTTTGGCAGATGAGCCTAACAGTTCCTTTTCATTTGCTACAATATATCCTACTGATGTTCAGCAGGTAATCTATGAACTAAAGTCAGGCAATGGTACAGATCCAGATGGTCTGGAGATTAAGTTTATTAAGCTTGCGTCTCATGTACTGGCATTTCCTTTATCAGATTTATTTAATTTATCTTTATCCACCTCGGTGGTTCCATTAATGTGGAAATCTGCCAGAGTTATACCAATACATAAAGTTGGAGATACACTTGATCTCAACAACTACAGACCTATTTCTATCATTAGTAGTATAGCAAAAGTCTTCGAAAAACTATTATTTAAACAATTATTTAAATATATTAATGAATTTTCTATTTTGTCACCAAATCAATCTGGTTTCAGACCAAATTTCTCCACAACTACTGCTCTTCTAAAATTTACCAACGATGTTTCATCCTCCCTAGACAATAACATGTCAACTGGTGCAATATTCATAGATCTTACTAAGGCCTTTGATATGGTAGATCACTATTTGCTTCTTGATAAGTTATATGCGATAGGCCTTTCTAAACACTCTATACTTTGGTTTAATTCTTATCTTCACTGTAGACGTCAGTGTGTCTATGTAAATGGTTATGTATCTCAGTCCTTAATAATGGAGAAAGGTGTTCCTCAAGGCTCTTCTTTAGGGCCTCTTTTATTTTCTTTATTTATTAATGATCTTCCTCTAATTTGCTCAGATTGTTGTATTCATCTATATGCAGATGACACAGTGATTTATTCATCTAATGTGACTGTTTCTAAGATTCAATCCTCATTACAATCTAACTTCAATGCTATTCAACACTGGTTCCAATCTAACCATCTTCTATTGAATAAGAATAAATCATATAGTATATTGTTCCCCACTAGATCAGCTATACGGAAGCAAGATAATAATCTTTCAATTAAATTCTTAGATGATACTCTACTTGTACAAGTTGATGAACTTAAATATCTGGGCCTTTGGCTTGACTCCCAACTTTCATTTAGGTGTCATATTAATTCTGTAGTAAAAAAGATTAACTGTAATTTACGAATATTATATCGTTCTATTAACTGTTTTACTCAATTAATTAGGTTAAGAATTGTGTCACAATTAATATTTCCCATACTAGATTATGCAGATGTTGTCTATCAAAACGCATCCGAAGCAAATTTGAAAGCATTAAATGTTGCTTTCAATAATATATGTAGGTTTGTGTTGAGATGCCCATTTACTACTCACCATTGTGTAATGTATGACTCATTGAATTTATTATCACCAAAAGCCAGAAGACAGTATCACTGGTATCAGGTCATCTTCAAATGTATGTACTATGATTACCCCTCTTACTTGAAGGAATACTTAATTCCATATAGACCCAGTTATAGATTGAGACACACTGAATATCTCTCTTTTACTGTGCCAAACATCTCTAAAGAGAGTGGTAGATGTGCATTCAATTTTAAAGCCCCTTCAGAATGGAATAGTCTACCTGGGTCTCTAAGATCTGTTACTTCCTTTCGTTCCTTCAAAACATCTCTTTTTGTTTATTTGCAATCAAATTGTAATTGTTTTCTTTGATTTTGTTTTTTTTATACCCAATATGTGGGTTGCTTTTTGTCCTTTTTTCTTATTTATGTGTATATATGTGAGTATGGGTTTGGGTGTGAGTCTGAGATATGTATATGTAAATGTTGTCATGCATCCAAACATCACAATGTGTTTTATACATGGATTTGTTTCCAATAATGACTTGTTGGGTCAGGTGAGGTGGGACGAGGGAGAGCTTTTGTGTGTGTGAATGTATGTGTTGTATTATCTTAGTCTATGTTTCGAGGACCCCCTCGAAAACGAGATGTTTCATCTCAAGGGGTTATCCTCATCAATAAATAAATTTCAAATTTCAAATTTCATGATGCACACAGGACTCCTTGTCAATCCTCTTAAGCCCTTCTCCCTCCGTGAACGTCAAGCTCTTCACAGAGCTTAAAACAGTGATCACAACGATCACGCCGCTGTGGGAAACAAACGTATCCCCCTCACGTTCCGCCCTCTTCTCTCTTTACTCCGATGTTATATAGGCTATCCAGCCTAGATACTAAATCAGCCGCAGGTGCGCAGGGGCGGAGCCTATTAGGAAAGAGAGAACCGGATCAATGAAAGCGATAAACACAAATAAACATAACTCTGGCCGTAACACTTCCCCCCTGAAAACAGAAACAGTTTTTTCGTTCTCCCCTCTTCTCGTACAGAGAAAACAAACGAAAAACTGATTCTGAAAATCAGAGAAAAGTAGGCTATGACCTAAACCCTCGACAATGCATCGGCCACTACATTCTCAGATCCTTTCTTGTAACGGATCTCTAAGTTATATGGTTGCACAATTAGTGCCCATCGCATCAGCCGCTGATTGTGATTATACATCTTACTCAAGAAAATTAACGGATTGTGATCTGTATAAACAATAACAGGAAACATACTGGCCCCCACATAAACATCAAAATGCTGTAGTGCCAGCAACAGAGCTAACGTTTCCTTCTCTTTTGTAGAGTAATTAAACTGATGACGGTTGAACTTAGCAGAGAAGTAGGACACAGGATGAGGTATCCCGTCAGAACCCTCCTGTAGAAGAACAGCTCCCGCTCCCACAGCACTAGCATCTACCTCCATCTGAAACGGAGAGAAAACGTCCGGGGCAGATAACACTGGAGCACTGCAAAGAAGAGACTTAGCCGACAAAAATGCCTGTTGGCACTCATTAGTCCAAACGAAATCAACTTTCGGACTACATAATCGAGTTAAGGGAGCTACAACACTTGAAAAATTTCTACAAAAACATAGGTAGTACCCTACCATTCCGAGAAATCTACGTAGCTCTCGCCTTGTAGAAGGTACTGGATATTCTAGTACGACAGACACTTTTCCCTCTAATGGCCGAACGTGACCATTTCCTACCTGCTTTCCCAGGTATGTAACAGAGGCCTTAGCGAATTCACATTTTCTCAAATTCAATGTTAAAGACGCAGCAGCTAACCGACAGAACACATCAAATAGCGTCGACAGATGTTCAGCCCATGTAGATGAGTAAATAACTACATCATCCAAATAGACGTTACAATTAGAAACATCACCTAAAACCATGGACATCAATCTCTGAAACGTCGCTGGGGCGTTTCGGAGGCCAAACGCCATACGCGTATACTGAAGAAAAGAATCAGGAGTTACAAACGCAGAAATCTCAGAAGCGCGCTCGGTTAGAGGCACTTGCCAGTAACCCTTCAGCAGATCTTACTTCATAATGTATTTCGCGGCCCCAAGAGTATCAATACAGTCATCGATACGCGGAAGAGGAAAAGCGTCGGGTACAGTAACGGAATTAACTTTCCTAAAATCAGTGCAAAAACGAGAAGATCCATCCGCCTTTGGCACTAAAATACACGGTGAGCTCCATGGGCTACCACTCGGAACAGCAAATCGGTTTTTCAGTAGATACTCTACTTCAAGTTTCATTGCCTCTCTTTTACTCACCGGGCAGCGATACGCATGCTGCTTTATGGGCCGTGCATTACCGACATCAATGTCATGTCGAATGACAGAAGTACCAGGAGGGACATCACTGAAAAGACTCGGGAAACTGTCTAACAGTTTCCTTATATCCTTCAGCTGTTCACTAGACAAATATGACAGTTGAGAGGAAAGAGTTGACAACACCTCAGAGTTCTTTAAACAACCGCCATTCAAAACCTCCATGGATACGTTTAACCCATCATCCACATCGGTAGGCAAAGTACAAGTAAGCAATGAAACTCGCTCTTCCACCGACGCCACTTTTTCAGGAACGTTAACGATCTCGTCTTTATGTTCACGACCCAAATATGACTTCAGCATATTTACGTGACATAAACGAGTTTTCCGCCTCCGTTCGGGAGTATGTATGATGTAGTCCGTGTCACTCACCTTATTTTTAACTAAATACGGACCTGAAAAACGCGCAGACAGAGCAGATCCAGGATTAGGAATCAATACTAAAACCTTTTCCCCAGGTAAAAAATTACGCATAACTGCCTTCTTATCAAAACAGCGTTTCATTTTCTCCTGTGAAAGAGAAAGAACTTCTTTTGCTACTGCGCAAGCATTTTGTAAACGTTCACGAGAGCGAGAGATAAAATCAAGAGTGTTGGTCTTCTCAGAAGGACCTAAATCGAGAAATTCCTCCTTCAGCATTTTTAAAGGTCCTCGAACATTGTGACCAAACACCAACTCTGAAGGGCTAAAACCAAGCGACTCCTGCCGCACCTCGCGCAACGCGAATAAAACTAGAGGAACTCCTTCATCCCACTCGTTCGCAGTCTCAACGCAGTACTTGCGCAGTGAAGATTTTAAAGTCTGGTGCCAGCGCTCCAACGCTCCTTGAGACTGGGGGTGAAAAGCACTTGACACAACATGTGAAACTTTTAGAGCCTTCAATGAATTACGAAATACTCGAGATAAAAAATTTGATCCCTGGTCTGTTTGGACCGTTTTCGGTAAACTGAAAGTCGTAAAAAATTTCGTAAGCGCTTTTGTCACAGTTTTAGCAGTTATATTCCTTAATGGAATAGCTTCTGGATATCGAGTAGCTACGCACATTATCGTCAGTAAATACTGACAACCAGATTTTGCGCGAGGAAGTGGACCCACACAATCTACGAGAACACGTTCAAACGGTTCACCTACCGCAGGTATAGGGCAAAGCGGAGCAGGCGGCACGAGCTGGTTAGGTTTGCCACCCACCTGACAGAGGTGGCATGTTTTACAGTACCTAGAGACATCAGTTTTTAACCCTGGCCAGAAAAAATGCTGGAGTACCCGGTCATAAGTCTTATTTATCCCAAGGTGTCCAGACCAAGAATGGTCATGGGCTAAACTCAAAACATGTTGTCGGAATTTTAGAGGTACCACTATCTGCTGCACCACATTCCAATCATCTGCCTGCTCAACATTCATCGTTCTACTCCACTTGCGCATCAAAACATTGTCATTCCAGTGAAACTGTTGATTACGCGAGGACGGCAAACCATTCTCAGCACTCACGCGACATTTTTCTAACGTCTGGTCATTCTTCTGAGCATCAATTAAAGTCTCCCGTGAAATGGATGCCTCTGAAACGAGATCAAAACAAACAGGTGGACTTGCAGTCCTCTCAGCATCATTCAAAGACTCCGGAAACGTATCATCTCTCAAGATTTCTGAGAAAACAGAATCACTGAGGTTATTCTCTTGCATATCAAGTTTTTCTTGTGCTCGTGTAATAACAGCGCTAGCTGATAACACATCTGGAAAACTTTTAATAAGTACATCAGAATGCGGCTCAATGTGCGGATCATCGGTCACGTGCACAACCGGCATTACCTTACCACCAGCAATGTCATTTCCCATTATAAAATCAATACCCATCACTGGTAGAGAAGGACGAACTGCTACTTGAAAACACCCAGATGCCAGATCAGACGTAACCCATACGCGGTGAAGAGGAACGGTTAAAAAGCCCATCTCAATGCCTTGTACAATCGTACTGGTGTTACTCGCAGAATCAGCGCAAAAATCTAAAGTGTCTGACAAAATAAAGGATTGAGATCCTCCAGTGTCACGCAAAATTCGTACTGGTTTGCGATTTTCAATACCCTCATTCAAAGACACAAATCCGTCAAACACGAACGGTTGGAAACATACATCAGGTGCTGTAAAAGAAATAGAAGGTGGCGAAGATAAAGTTTTGACTAAAACAGTCCCTCGAGGCTGAATAGAAGACTCCTGTCGCTCTTGCTTTCGTTTAAGTACACGACACTCAGTCATTATGTGCCCCAATTTATGACAGTAACTACATTCCTTGCGAGTTTTTGAGCTAAAAGGAACCCATTTGTTTTTAACATCAGAGATATTCTCATTATCTTTCCATACGGGACCTCCAAGATCACTGGAAGGTTTAACAAACACTGTTTTGTGCATCAAAGCATACTCGTCTGCTAATACCGCAGCCTGCTGCACTGCACTGACTTTTTGTTCGTTTAAATACAGAGCAGTACGCTCAGAAACACAGTTCTTAAACTCTTCAATCAACATGAGCTCACGCAAAGAATTATAATCTGTCACTTTACACGCTTTAATCCATTGATCAAACAATATGCCTTTCTCACGAGCAAACTCGACATAGGTTTGAGACGCAGGTTTTTTCGTAGTACGAAACCGCTGTCTGTAATGCTCAGGGACTAATTCATACGCTCGAAGAATCGCAATTTTGACAGCATCATACTGCACACTTTCTTCCAACGAAAGCGATGCACACACTTCTTGCGCCTTGCCGACTAATTTACACTGCAACATTAATGCCCAAACTTCAGTTGGCCATTTTAAAGCACTCGCGATTCGTTCAAATGCTTGAAAATATGCCTCTACTTCTCTTTCACGAAAAGATGGAACTATAGCAATATTTTTAGCCACATCAAAATGTATAGATGACGACACAGCTACAGACTCGGATTCAGCACCAGCTGAACCAGGACTAACAGACACAATACTCGAATTTAACAACCCAGGAGGAGCTGTTTGAGAACCATCATCCGAACTAATTGCTGTTTGAACAATCGTTCGTGAGTCTGAAACGGCCTGCAACTCCAACTCCCGTAGTCGTACTTTTGTATCAGCATCAATTCGATACATTTCTAACTCACGTTTTAAATCATTCTGTCTTGCCTGAGCACGATCTTGAGTCTCCAACTGTAAACGAGCGAGCCGAATCTTTAACCGCACATCAGAACGAAAATCGGGTGATGCTTCAGTAGACAGTGAAATCGGTTCAAATTTAGGAATTGAAAAAGGTGGTCCTACCTCAGCAGTTACTATGCCTGGAGTAGCCTGCAAACCAACCAGCCCTCGTGACGGAGAACTTCCTGCAGCACTTATCACTGGTTCAGGTACTTGTCGAGAAACAAAAGGAAATACCCCCTGATCAGTCAAATGAGACAATACACAACGTTTAATTTCCTCTTTGCGCTGTGTTTTAGAAACTGAAATCTCATAGTGCTGAGCTATCAAAAACAAGTCATTTTTTCGACATGCATCTAACCCCTCAACACTAGGTTGATCTATAAATCTGTCCAAGTCAAAAGTTGCCATTCTATAATTTTGCTTTTATTAAGCGGAGTAATTTTAAGGAAAATCCATACGCAAAACCCGGACCTACCTACCTAACCAGAAAACTAGCTAAAATCTAGCTAGTCTTCAGAGGGTACCGATTAAGAGATTCTCTCTCCCCCGGAGTACCTCCAAAAACAACAAAACTAACATAACAAAGAAAAACAACAAACAGTAAACCGTAGCCAGAACTGGCGCTAGGCACAGCCCTGTTGGCTTACTCTAACTAACCGGAAAATGCGTAGGATAAACCTGATCCACACAAAGCAAATCAAGTTAATTACTCACAGCTCAATTCTCAGAAAAAAATAAGCTATTTACAGCTATCAACAAATCCCGGACGAGCCCCCATTTATGTTACGAACCCCGTTATGAAAGTACTCGTTATATGGGGTAAGCAACATAAAGACACGCGATAACAAGTTAGCAATATGAAATAGTTTATTATGGGATCAAAACTCACGTATCAGCAGGCAACTGATAGAGGACAAAAATAGACAGACGTAGACCAACGCAACATAGAAACAAACAACATTCAAACACAGGTGAACAGCGGCTGGCGGAAACCTCATGACGCTCACAGGACTCCTTGTCAATCCTCTTAAGCCCTTCTCCCTCCGTGAACGTCAAGCTCTTCACAGAGCTTAAAACAGTGATCACAACGATCACGCCGCTGTGGGAAACAAACGTATCCCCCTCACGTTCCGCCCTCTTCTCTCTTTACTCCGATGTTATATAGGCTATCCAGCCTAGATACTAAATCAGCCGCAGGTGCGCAGGGGCGGAGCCTATTAGGAAAGAGAGAACCGGATCAATGAAAGCGATAAACACAAATAAACATAACTCTGGCCGTAACACGCCTCTCAGGATGGATTGGGGGCGGTGCTTCTTCAGGCCTTTGAGGATTCCTGGAGACCTGTGGCCTATGCTTCTCGATCTATGACAGAGACTGAAAGACGATATTCACAAATAGAGAAGGAGACTTTGGGTTTAGTATTTGGCTGTGAAAAATTTCATGGATATGTCTATGGATTACCTACTTTTACAGTAGAGACAGATCATAAACCATTAATCTCCATCATTCAAAAGAACTTAAATGATATGTCACCTCGAATTCAACGCATGATGATGAAATTACAGAGATATGATCTGAATCTAGTCTATACACCGGGAAAGTATATTATTGTGGCTGATGCACTGTCTCGAGCACCAGTAGCTTCGGAGATCAGCAAAATGGACGAAGTTGAGAGACATGTGAATATGGTGTATTCAGCGTTACCAGTTTCAGATGAGATGCTAAAGCTGATCGCAGAGGAAACTGCAAAGGACGCTGAATTGCACACCTTCAACATGGATGGATCAAAGGCAAGTGTCCACAGTACTTTCCTTTAAGGGCAGAACTGAGTGTGGTTTAGGGCATGCTGTTGAGAATTAACAGAATTGTCATTCCAGTATCAATGCGCCACGACATGCTTCGTAGAATTCATGAGGGACATCTTGGCATCGAAAAATGCAAGAGAAGAGCTAGACAAGCTGTTTTCTGGCCTGGAATTAATTTGCACATTTAGAAATACATCAATCAGTGTGACGTCTGTCTGAGTCATCATTATAAACTGGCCAAAGAACCTATGATGATAGCTGCTCATCCTACTGAACCGTGGCAAAAAGTAGGAACTGATCTTTTCCAGTTGAATGGTAAGGATTATCTGGTGGTTATCGATTATTATTCCAATTATCCTGAAGTTGAACAGCTCCATCATACAACATCGAATGATCTGATTCAACGCATGAAAAGCATCTTTGCAAGGCATGGAATTCCTCATATTGTGCAAAGTGACAATGGTCCTCAGTACACTAGTTGTGAATTCAAACTGTTTGCGGAACAGTATGGTTTTAAACATACTACTTCAAGCCCATTTTATCCAAAGGCAAATGGTAAAGCAGAAAAAGGGGTACAAATTGTAAAAAGACTTATGAAAAAAGCCGCAGCAAGCAGGTCTGATATAAATCTGTCTCTTCTGAGTTACTGTTCTTCTCCACTCAGTTGTGGATTATCTCCTGGTGAGTTATTGATGAACCGAAAACTGCGTGATACACTGCCAAAAGTATCCCTGAAAACAGAAAACAACAGTCTATCATTGAAAGAGATGCAACGTCTTAAAAAGAAGCAGAAAGAATATTATGACAAGGGAGCTCGACATCTGAAACCTCTTTCTGAACGAGATACAGTTAGAATTGCGGAGCCTACTGGATGGAAGAAGAAAGCTACAGTCCTAAAAGAGGTAAACCCAAGATCATATCTGGTTCAAACAGAAGATGGACAGACATTGCGGAGAAATCGACAGAGCTTGCTTAAAGGGGGGGTGAATTACTGTTTCATGCATACTGAGTTTTTTACACTGTTAAAGAGTTGGATTCCCATGCTAAACATGGTCAAAGTTTCAAAAGTTAAGTTGTACGGTTGAAGGAGTATTTTTGTTCCAAAAATTGTCCTTCCGGTTTGTCACAACTTTCGGAAAGTTTTTTTCGAGTATGGCTCTGTCTGACGTAAGAGAGGGCGGAATTTCCTTATATGGGTCCTAAGGGCACTTCTCCGGTAAGATCGCGGGCGCGCGCGCACTCGTAAAACAGAGCAAGAGAGTGAAAGCAGTTCACCATCAAAGCGCCCTGCCCGGCTTTTGGGAAGTCAATGTCACCAAAGAAGTGTGTTTTTGGTTGCCAGGGCAAGACAACCCTGCACAGATTCCCAAAGAACCCAGCGTTAAGGAACCCGTGGATGGAGTTTGTTTTCCTGAGCATAAACGGAGTTGTGTAACTGTTAAGACTGTTGTTCCCTGCATTTCGACGATGATTGTTTTATAAACAAAGCCCAGATCGTCTAATGCTTAAGGATCGAGCAGTCACAATGATAAAGGTTCGCGGTCGTGCGTTGGAATGGTGAGTAAAACTGTTGAACAAATGTCTCTGTGTGTTGTTAGCTCGGCGCGTTAGCACAGCTTTAGCTTCGCCCACACGGCCCGCCTTCAGCCGCTCGTTTTTTTCCGGAAAGACTCGGTACAGCCAATCTTTCAATTAAAAATATAATAAAACAAAAGACTTTTTGGAGATATGAAGGATGCAATATTACTCTATAGGTACTCAAGATTAACAGGAGATTGAGTGAAAATGAGCATTTCACCCCCCCTTTAAGACTGCAGAGAAATGTCCTCTTGTTGATGAGCCAACCCTGTCTGCAGAACTGCAGTCTTGTGAAATGCCCCCTGTTGATCTGCAATGTCATGAAATGCTATCTCCAGGTATGTTTAATTCTGCAGAACAAATTCCTGAACTCGAATTATCTGTACCAAAGACTGACATGCCTCTCTTTCGGAGAACTAATCGAGTTCGAAAAGCTCCTGTTCGAATGGACTTATAAAAAAAAAAAAAAAAAAAAAAAGAATGAATTGAATTGATTGATGACATTTTTTACAGTTGGGCTGATGTGAATTATTAGTAATTGTGAATCTAATGTGTTAAAAAATGTGTTAAGATTGTGTAAAAAAAAAAAAAGGGAAAAAATATGTAATGAGTATCTATTGTGATGAGTACTGATTTAAGCCTGCAGGTGGCAGTAATGTGGTGTATAAGATGAAGTGCATTCCCTAGACTTGAGGAAGAGGTTGTAATGGAGACATGCTTTGTGTGCCACATGGAATAAAGACGCCAGTACCATCTATTCTTTTTATCTTTATTTGTTGTCTCTGGAACAATACAATGTCAAATAATAACCTCCTGTCCATATGGTAATTCTCTACTGTGCGACAGAGAGTCGCGTGGTTATGACGCAATCGTTAGCCTATTTTTACAAAAATTGCTTCTACGGGACCATAACGGAAGCTACAAGATAATGAAGCCTTTTATACATTTTTGTGTTTCTTTATAAATAAATAATGGACAAACGGAGTCTTTAAACGCCTCAGATGTGAAGTTATTCGCTGTCAAAGTGACTTCAAAATGAATGGGAGTCAATGGGATGCTAACAGCAGGTGGGGGTCCGCTAGCCAATGGCGGCGCCCGGGGGTACCTTCAAAATAATAGAAAACCCTGCCCCCCTGGGGAGCCCTGGTATCAACTGTCCCATCACTACACAAAGCACCTTGCCTGAGCCAATCAGCGTCCAGAAACCTTGATCACGTGATCTCTAAAAGGGAAACGATTAAAGTCTGCGTGAACCGGAAGTTGCAAACGACTTTTCTCCAGTGTTGTGACGTATTTCCCAGTGAAAAGGAATATTGAACAGAGGGCAGGGTTTTACTCTAGCGCTCCTCCTCTCCATCTCTCGCTCATTACAGACTAACGGTTTGAGGGGAGTGGTTAAGCGTTTCCCAACCCAAGCCGTCAAACATACGTCATCAGGGAAGGTCCTCCAATGCAGAGGGGAGTGGCATTTTCAGATTTTGATTAAAGATTACGAAGCCAAAAAAATTTTTTTTGTGGATTGACTTGCATGGATGAATTGTTCACCACAAAACGATCAATTTAGGCAAACAAAGTAAATATGGTCAATTTTGATTTCATGTGGACTTTAAGGAGGCATTATTTAAATGATTTAATGCTACACTTCCCTATAACAATGTATATATTTTCTAAATAGAACAGAACATTTTTTTTATTATTACTATAATTAGGATCACACACATTTTATATTATTGTTCAATATATGAATCCGAACCAGGCTAGGGAGTTGTGGTCTCATTGGCACACATTAATTTAGATGAGATAAGATCTGGGGCATGTTCAAGTTCAAAACGGTGCGAAACGTTTTGTTACGGTTTCTGGGTTGAACTAGCCTAGAAATCTAGACGCACCCTAGCGGCAGCAAAATGTATTTCGCAGCCAGGTGGGTCTAGCAACTCTCAATAAACTTTCTCGCTGCAAAAACCCAGATTGGGTCAGGCCAATCACGTTGTGTATAGAGTAGGCGGGGGCGGGCTTAACATACACGACAGAGTTGCGACGGTTACCTGCCACTTGAAAACAAAGAATGACGGCTGCTGATGGAGAACAACGGTCTTTCGAATCGGCTTTGGCCGCGACTGTGGAGGACTTGGAGTTAAGTTTTTCTTTGAGAAAAGAGCAAAGAACGGCACTTAAGTCATTCTTTAAAAAAGGAAGATGTGTTCGTTGTTTTGCCGGCCAGATATGGCAAAAGTTGAATCTATCAACTAAGCTCCGCTGTTGGGAAAACGCTCTGGTTGGTTGAAGCGCTGTCCTATTGCGTGCATAGGGAATTTGAAAGACAGCCGTTTATCCCGCCCCTCGGATTGAGCCGTGACTATGGTGAGTTTCCAGACCTAACATCTTGATGTAGGTCTGGCTTGCCAGGCTAGGGTTGAACGTCATGTTTCCTGGAAACGGCGTGCACCGGTGTGCAACGGGGTTTGAGATACGTTTTCTCTTGTTTGGTGGGTGTGTCAGAACTGCAGTCCAATCAGCAGCAACATGTATATAAAGCACACGGTATTAAAGGGATAGTTCACTTTGAAAATAAATTTTGGTATGTTTTAGCTTACCTCAAGGGCATCCAAGATGTAGGTGTCTTTTTTTCCGCAGTAGTTTCAATTTGGATATTTTTAGGTCAAACCGTTCTTGTCTGTCAGTCATATAATGCAGGTCGATGGTCACTGTATCAAGACACAAGCACAGAGTCCAAATTAAAACAATTCCCCATCGTCCAAATTAAACAATTCCCCATCGTAATTTCTCACACAAACCGCTCGTTTCGTGTCTTAGGCCATCAATGTGTTACGATGGGGAATTGTTTAATTTGGACGATGGGGAATTGTTTTAATTTGGACTCTGTGCTTGTGTTTTGATACGTGACCATCGACCTGCATTATATGACTGACAGACAAGAACGACCTAAAAATATCAAAATTGAAACTACTGCGGAAACAAAGACACCTACATCTTGGATGCCCTTGAGGTAAGCTAAAACATATCAAAAATTAATTTCAAAGTGAACTATCCCTTTAAAGTGAACTCGCACAATGGGTTCAAGGAAAGTAATTTACAAATGTGTTCGATGCAGCTCGGTATACGCAACAACTGAGGATATTAGAAGACATGTTTGTCGTAAGTTTTATTGTAAAAAATATAGGATATCAAAATAATAATGTAGTTGTTTATATTTTTAGCTTCATTGCAAGTGTATGACATTTGGTATAGAAATAAACAATGGTAATTAAGTGCTTTTCCTAAAAATGAGAAATAAAATACAGGGTATTAAAACAGTATGAACTACAAATAAAGTCAGTATGTGAGGCTAAATAGATGTGTTTTAGTCTGAATTAGGTAAAATGTGTGCTTCCATTTCAGTTTCCACAAATCTCTTCACTCGATTGGGATGTTATCTTTTGTTCTGGGCGGCAAGTGCAGTAACTGTAACATCGGGCATATTTTGTAGTATTAAACACATATTTATACCGACTTCATCAGGCTCCGAAAATTCTTCACAAAGAACACAAAGAATGGCCTTCTCAGCTGCCATAGTTGCAACTCTTGCGTCATCAGAACAGTGTGTTCAACCAAAGTCCTTTTAGGCAAGTCATGCCGTTTATATACTGTCTATGGTCGTGCCCTTACTATCTATGGTCGTGCCACTCGGCCGCCATCTTGGCAACGCCTCCGGGCAGCTATTTCGGACTTTTTTTTTTTTTTTTTTTTTTTTTATTCAACAAACTCATGTACAAACAATGTGGCTTACGTCCTTTTCAACATTCCACAGGAGCAGGTGCAACAACAACACCAAAAAAAAAAAAAAAAAAAAAAAAAAAAAATAAGATAAGTAAATAAAAAAAAAAAATTATAGCTAGGGCTTTGATCGCAAAGTATATTTTTCAATTAAATTAAGAAGTTTCATTGCTTGTTTACTTTTCATTATGTTAAGGGCTTTGGTGAAAGAAAGAAACTCGTTATGAAATACATAGAACCTTGGTTTCACTTTCATATATTTACATTTGTGAATGTAAAATTTTGCAAGAATAACTATATTATTTACCAGGAAGTCCCATTCATTATTGTCCAATACAACTCCATAAACAATGTCATTCTGAGAAAAAGGTTCAATACGGATCTGTGTGTGCAGCCAGTCATGGATATCAGTCCAGAGACCTTCAGAGTGCATACATTGAAAAAATAAATGAACAGAAGTTTCAATATCATCACAAAATACACAATTGTTTGTTTCAAAACCACATCTCTGTCGTAATAGTTCACTAGATGGATACACACCATTCAAAACCTTAAAATGGATTTCTTTCGCTTTTGGATTTATGGGAAATTTTAAGTATTTAGAGCGTAATGAATATATAGTATCTTTGGTGAAAATGTGTTTAATTGAGTTTCGAAAAGACAATAAAGGGTGTGTAATATCATCAAGCATCTTTCTAATCGTTTTATTAGGAATTTTCATAGTCTTGAAATCACAATTTCCAACTAATAGATGTGGAAGATTAGGTGAAATTTGAGTCGAGTTCAAAACAACCTCTTGAACCAAATTTAATGTAGGAATGGGAATGGCTCTCATTATGGAAGCGAAGGAATTACAATCAACTAAAAAATCATATTTAAGACAAAAATGTTCGTATGTCATCACACTCCCATTTCCATCAGTCAAATGAATTAAGGACCAAATACCTTTATCCATCCAGTCCTTTTTATATAATGATTTGTTTTTAACTGTAATGTATCTGTTGTTCCAAATCGGCGTGTTATGCGGGGTGAAATTATGGTTGTACAAAAGTTTCCAATATAAAAGGACTTGCTGATGAAATAGGGACAATTTGACCGGAAGTTTCTGGATATTAAAATCACATTTTAACAGGAAGTCGATACCTCCAAACTTTTTGAAGATTTCACTGGGGATATGATACCAAAAGCTATTATTGTTAAGAAAGGATTTTAACCAGTTAATTTTCAGTGTTCCATTAATGAAATCAAAATCAATAGCCTGCAGGCCTCCTTCTTTGTATTCTTTGGTCATTTCTGTTCTTTTAATGTAGTGCATTTTCTTTTTCCAAATATAATCAAAGTTGATTTGGTTGACCTTTTTGATGGCTCTGTTAGGGATGGCCAACGAATACGCCGGGTAGATACATCTGGATATATTTTCCATCTTAGTAAGAAAGACCCGCCCAAGTAAACTAATGTCTCTCAATAACCAGGAGTTAAGTTTAGTTTGACATTCGGTTATTATTCTCCACACATTCAAACTTTCACTCTCAGCTGGGTTTCTGGATATGTGAATTCCTAAGTATTTGACAACAGATCTTATAGGAATTTTGTATGCTTCTGTTAAGTCACTTTGATGAATTGGCATTAATTCACACTTGTTGAAATTAAGTTTAAGCCCAGAGGCACTCGAGAACGTATTAATTGCTTGTAGTATCTTAGGGGTCTCAGTTAGGTGTTTCATAAAAATTGTAGTGTCATCTGCAAGCTGGCTAATGACAACAGGTAGCCCCATAACATTCAAAGGAGCAATGTCTGAATTTTTTATAAAAATAGAAAGCATTTCTGTGGCAATAATAAAGAGAAAAGGAGAGATAGGACACCCTTGTTTGACCCCCTGTTTAATAGCAAATCTTGGTGACGTACCACTTGGTAACGAAATGGAGCTATTTGAATTATCATAAAGAGACTCTATGGTGGCTCGAAATTTGTTCCCAAAGCCTAAAAGTTTTAAACACTGAAAAATAAAAGGGTGTTCGATAGAGTCAAAGGCTTTATAAAAGTCGAGAAATAAAATAAAACCATCATCCTCTATTAAATGATTATAATCTAGGAGATCAATCACCAAACGGATGTTATTGTGGATTGATCTGTCTTTCATAAATCCGGATTGGGAGTCACTTATAATTGTATCTAGTTTACTTTTTAATCTATTAGCATAAGCAAGGGTTACAATTTTATAATCAGTATTCAATAACGTGATAGGTCTAAGGTTATCAAATATTTTGGAGTCTTTACCGGGTTTTGGGATTAAAGTAATTATGCCTTGTTTCATAGTGGGCGGAAAGGATAAATTATCGGTTGCTTCCTTTAACATGAGAGTGAACGGATTTTTTAATAGATGCCAAAAATGTCGGTAGAAATTGGAAGTAAGGCCATCACAGCCGGGAGATTGATTTAAAGACAGGTTTTCTACAGCTCTGTCTAGTTCAAGAATAGTGATATCAGCTTCACATAACTCTACAAAATCATCATCAATACAGGGTATAAGATCCTTAATATGGTTGAAAAAAGAGTCTGAATCAATCGCAGAGAAGGAAGACGAGTATAGCTTACTGTAAAAAGAAGTCAATTCCTTTTTGATCAAGGTTGGATCTGTACATAGTTGGTTTTGAATTAATAAAGTTTTAATTGAATTTTTCTCTTGCCGTCTTTTTTCTAATCGGCAGAAATAAGCTGTGCTTCTTTCACCATCTTCAATCCATTTAGCTCTGGATCTTATGTAGGCCCCTTCTGCTTTTTTGAGATAAATCTCATCAAGTTGTGTTTGTAGAGTTAGTAATTTCTGTTTATCATTATCATTTGGTAATGCCTTATTACAATGAATGTTTATTTCTTTAATTAATTTAAGTTCTGCTAGTTTGTTATTTTTGTGAAATGATTTCCCAAAATGAATGGAGAATTCTCGAAATTTGAATTTTAGAAACTCCCACTTTGAAACATAGGACATTATAGTGTTGTCAGTCATCACTTCAGTAATTAGAGATTTAATACCATCACAATATGCTTGACAATTTAATAAAGATGAATTGAATTTCCAATAGCCCTTATTTCTGCAGCCGCCACCAGGAGGCTTAAAGGCCAACTTGATGACCGAGTGATCAGACAGAGGAGCTGCTGACATACAGCAGTCTGAGACAGAACATATCATTGAAGCCGAAATTAGCCAGAAGTCAATCCTGGATTTTAATGTATTATTCGGTTTGAACCAGGTGTATTGTCTAACACTGGGGTGTACAAGGCGCCAGGGGTCTACTAAGTTATGATTGCCACAGAAATTAGATAAGGCAGGGTTATGAGAGCTGTGTTGACACTTAGAGGGGTATCTATCCAGATGTTCATCATAAACCATATTGTAGTCTCCTCCCACAATTATATTTGCAAGTGGGTAGGTGAGTTTTAGATTTTTAATATTGTCTGAAAGCTCTGCAAGTAATAATTTATTTTGAGCTGGGTTATTAAAGCCATAGATATTAGCAAGAATACAATACTGGTCATCAATATTTAGAACACAGATTAGCCAGTGACCATTGTTACTAAGTTTAGAGGCCACCAATTTGCCAGGAGAGTTACAAAACAGAATGGCCAGTCCAGCTGATTTCGTGGAGCCATGGTCAAAAATGATTTTATCCCCCCATTGGTTGGTCCAGAATTTTTCATCTTCCAGCTCGTTTCCCAGCCGCCCGTGCTTGTTGTATCTTCGGCCACAGCGTTACTCGAGCCTCCCTGTCAGCCTTACAGAGGTCTTCGATAAAACCAATCCCCAGTTCTTTGCAGATGGAGGAATCCTTGGTCATCTTCCACAACGCATCTCGATGTAATCTCTGTGTGAACTGGACGATGACCTGCCTGGTCCTGTTCACCTCACGTCTTCCCAGTCGATGAGCCGAGTCCACGATGTGGTTGATGTTTGGAGCCCATGCAGGTGAGATTTTTATCAGCAAGTTAGCAACCATTTCTCGTGTGTTTTCTCCTTCACATTCATTTATCCCTCGGATTCCAAGGTTCCAACGGCGCTTGTACCGTTCCAACTCCAGGACTCTTTCCATTAACATAGCGTTGTCTTTTTTAATCACTGACACCTCCCGCTCCGTGGTTTGTAGCTGAGTTTTGCAGTCTTTGATCTCCGCCGCATTAAACTCCACTGCTTTAGCCATGGTAGCTAGCATAACTGAGTTCTGTTTTATTTGGGAGCCGAGGTCATCCACTTTATCAGTGAGATTTTTTATCGCTTCTAGGACGGCTTTCGTACCTTCATCTTTAGTCGAGTCCTTCATTTTGGTGGTTGGTTGGCTTTTAACTGGAGAGAATGGGTCTTTTCTTTTGAGGCTCTCAGTCGAAGTTTCCATCTTTGTCGCGTAGCTGTGTTGGGTAGCGGCCGTGTCTCGGTGGGCTGGAGACGGTTTCATGGCTCAATTCTTTCTCAACGATGAATTTCAAGAGAGTATAAAACTTGAAAGGTCTGTTGAAGGCAATTGGACGGTTAAGTTATTTAAAAATTGGGACAAGCAGACAGCGCTCAGAAGTTATGATGCACCCGGTCCGCCATCTTGCCGGAACCCCGCTATTTCGGACTAACAAGACCAGGCTCCTATCTAAATGAATGGGCAGAGAGTCAGAACTGCACTTTCACTGTTCACTGGGACATAAAAACTGCATGTATAGAAACAGCAGTAAAATATGATAAAAATCGCTGAAAAAGTTTGATGACTTTGCCCCAAAATAAGGGAACCAATTTTGACTTTGCTAAACTTTCTGTATTTGTGTCACAATCCCAAAGGAGAGAATTTTCTAACCCATCCTTTTAATCATCACCTGACTCACATGATTATTTATAACTCGCACAGCAGTCAGGCTGTATAAACAGAGATATGTTTTCATACAGTATAACGAATCATGGCTATAAACGTGCTCGGAAGTCCATCAAAAAACAAACATGTTCTAGAAAAATAAAACCGCAACCATTCCAAAATCAGTTTAACCAATAATTATAATAAAAAAAATTGTCATTTACTTGCCCTCACGTCATTGCAAACCCATATGCTGTTATTCCTGTATTTTAACACCATAAAGAGATGAGATTTATATATTCCATATGCTTCACATTCAATATTGTATGGCTTCAGAAGATTGGCACATAGCACAGAAGTCATATGTATTACTTCTGTGCTTTTAGGAGCTTGATGGATGCAAAATCACTTTTTCTGGGGACATGATCAGAACAAAGGCAGGAGACACTGCTTGCAGTCAATTCAAATTTTTATTGACTTCAGAAAAATAAAAAATAACATAAACAAAGACACTAAAGGTGACCCTCCTCACGGAAGTCCCTCACCAGAACTGACTGAACAACAGACAAAATAATTTATTTTATACTGAAAGGTTCAACCATTTCATAATAATAGGGAATTTAAATATGTACACATACATAATACAAAAATAAACTGAAATGAAAATAATATTCAAAATACATTAACATCAATTTTACAAGGAAAGTAATAGAAATAATAAACAATACATACTATAAAGGTAAACATAAAGTAAACAATGAAACATTAACCCCCTGCTCACACTGGGAAATGGACTTTGTCTACACTACCCAGAATTCCTTGGGATGGCATAAAATGAGGAACAGGAAGGCCGCACTTCCTCTTAAACCCCCACCACCGGAAACCACGCTGCAGACATGAACCCAGAAGGCAAGTTTTGAAAATGGGGATATAAACTAATAGTTGATGTAAACTCTAAATAAAGAAATAAAACTCGTGGTGTCTTTTGTCATCAGTCTATAACGAGCACCTTAGAATAGAAAAAGTTACCAAACTCATATTTAACCAAACAATGAGAAACAAACAAACATTTATGCAAAAATATAAACCAAACAAACACAGGAAAATACACCGCAACCAGGGGTAACTTATGACATAGTAACGTTGGATGGAAAAACCATAAAATATGAATAATATAAAGAGATGACAAATATTGTCTAACTGATGTTACGCAATTATATGTATTTAAAGTAATGCATTTAGTAAAAAGAGGCTCAAACTGAGAAACAGGTTTCAACTGTTCGATGGACTGCATCATTTACATTTATGCATTTGGTAGAATTTCTAATGAATCTCAATTTTCTCTATCAAATGTTTACAGGGATCTAAAAATGTCCTGGTGACATTAATTCGGGTTCATGATAAGACGTTAAAATAACCAAAATTTTATTTTGCTGTTGAGGAATCAGTATTTCTAAAGGGTTTTGTATAGTGGGTGGACCTTAGACCCTATTGGGGTCAGGGAATGGGAACATGATCCCCTGGAGGGAAAAAAATGCACTTTTTAAAGTTAAATGCATCCGGTTCACTTATGAGTGAGAAAAAAAAGTTATTTACTCTGAACTGTTTATAGTTGTAAAAGTGCATCAGACCACATTCCATTCAAAAATAATGGTTTTAGGAAAACAAGCAATTTTAATGTAATAGTAGTAGGCCTAATAATGATGATAATAATAATAATAATCATTAATAATATCTAAGACAGAAATATATTACCAATGTAAATAAGAAAAAATATATGTATGCCTTAATTTCTTTGTGTGACAACAGGTTTACAAAGGTCAGGGGAGAACCGGGGCGAAAGTAACAAAGCGATTTTCTCAGAGCCCTGACTATATTAGCATTTCAAGCTATGACATCACGTTTAGTACGCAACCCTTGACGGAGCTGCCAAATATCACGTGATTTCGTCATGGTTTCCCGCGGTTAGGTCCGGTAAGCAGTTTTCGAGTTCGATAAGTAAATTACTGAAGCGGTGTTATGTTTTTAGTTTCATGTCACACAGTAGGCCTAATGATCAATCTACAGGTTATTAAGTGCTGTAACACATCCTGAAGTTTGCCTTGTCAGAGTTTTTCAGTAGGCTATAAAAGTAAATCGGGTTTAAATGCCAGGAGTTCCTGTCGGGACGAAAGTAACACTTGTTACTTTTGTCCCGCTACTCTAAAAAATGCTGGGTTGTTTTAACCCAATTTTGGGTCAAATATGGACTAACCCAACGTTGGGTTAATCCATATTTGCCCCAAAATTGGGTTAAAACAACCCAGCATTTTTTAAACAAGTGTTTCTTTTGTCGCGCTGCTAATGTGGCGACTTTCTCTGTGTTGCAGCATTTATTAAAACATGTTTATGTCATATTGTACTAACAGAATATGGCAAGAGTGAGGGTCAGTAAGACAGATAGAGGTCTGATTCAGCCAGATGTTTATGAGAGGGCGTTCACATTTAAATCAGCTGATTTCTGTGTCACCATTTTTTTAAACTCAATCTGTTTCCATTTACCCTAGTCACATTTAGGTTTTAGCCATACCTAGCTTTTCCACCTCCACCTATGAATTTGCAGGGTTTCCATCCTGATGTTTTTAAGCAGATTTTAAATTATGCATAAAAACAGCTTGATGGAAACATGGCTATTGTTAGCCTACATTATGTTGAGAATTTATATTATGGTAATTTAATTTAATTTTCATATTGTTCATATTGAAAACACATTTTATAAAATAGATTGACATTGCCATGGTGTCCATATAGGTGAAGTTACACAACAATATGCTGATTGATTACATAACAATATTTGGATGTAATATTCAGTTCCAGTGAAAATCTGTTCCAGTTAATGGGAGTATACACATGACATGATGTGTAATATTCAGTTCCAGTAAACTCCACCCGCTGGAACAGTTTCTTATGAATTTTACACAACATCGCCTGTTCAGTTTTGAAAACTGTAGCCTACTCACAGATTTGTGGCCTATACCTTATTTTAGAAATCTGTTTTTCTGTATATTGATTTGTTGTGTATTGTTAAGATGAATACAACTGTCTTAACTGATTTTTTCGATGATTTGGCGATGGGGTGTAATGTAGGCCTATGACATGAAACCGCATGTGGTTGAACTGAAACCCCCCAGGCCTCCCGTATTTTGGTACCCAAATGTTGACAGGTAGGGTAGAGTGGGGGAAAACACCCCCCCTTAAGGAAAATGTGACATTACAGTGAAACAAAACATAAATGTGACTAGAATTGCCATCCCGGTTTTGAGTGACTATGGCAGGAGTTATTCACCAAATATTAAAATTGCTCAGCCTTCATAATTAATTAGTATTTTCACTGAAAATATTTTTGTACAAAAGGGGCGTTTTGCCCCAGCGGTGGGGTAAAACGCCCCCCAAGGTGGAGTAAAATGCCCCCTTTCTTACCAACCAGTTTGCTTCATAGATCAACAGCAAAATTAACAGACAATAGTTTTTAATCTCTAAAGGTAAAAGGCAAGTAATGTATCAACATGTATATATATTAATATTTATTTCAGCAATGTTCAAAATAGGCAAAATTAACTACCTTCCATCAGTGAGCTAACTGTGCTAGCAAGCTAGCTAGTTAATGCTCACTTGAGATAATTTTTTTCATGTTTTGTTCAAATATTTTGATTTTACCACCTAGTTATACTGCATTAAGTGTAAAACAAAGGATTTGATAGACAGAAATATTTTATTATAGTAATTATGATAGAGAAACTATGCCCCCAAGGGGGGGGGGGGGGGGGGGCGTTTTACCCCACAAGCTATGAGTTTTTAAAAAAAAATTTAATTTTTAAAATATAATTATATTCCTTATAAATAATATATGATCTCAAACTACAGACTTCACTATTCATCTATCATACATCACTGCGATATCCTGCAGAACAATATTCTCTTAAACACTTATTTACTAATATCTGAAAATTATAGCATTTACCATGTAATCCTCTTCTCTTCAAATGTGTCGCTGGTGTCAGCTTCTCCATAGAGATTTGTATATCCCCGTTATCAACGTAGTGCATAGCAACAGTAAAAATGTATCTTGACTACTTTTAGTGGTTATTTTGGGAAAAACAGGTGGGGGGCGTTTTACCCCAGGGGGGCGTTTTCCCCCACTCTACCCTATTCATAAAATATGTGACCAAAATGTCAATTATTTTTATTTTAAAATAGAGGTAGAATAACAATAGGCTATTTAATCTCACTATTAAATATATTGCCTTTAATAGCCTCCGTAAAATGCTCTGCGACCTTTACTAACGTAACGAACAGCATTTTCAATAATGAACTCTTGACGTCATCGACGTCATAGGTGTCTGTCAGTTTATTTGCAATTCGTTTTCCGTTTAACTACTCATTGGAGGAATGAGCTGAATCTTCCAAGTAAATCTCTTAAACTTGTGGAGAAAAAGAAAGCCCTTAAATTATTTTCTTTACTTGAAACATTTAAGTTAATCTGAAATGGCCCCGGTAAGTTTTGTTCATTTGTTGTTGTTGTTGTTTTTTGTTGTTGTTGTTGTTGTTGTTGTTGTTGTTGTTGTTGTTTTACTGCTTTTGTTTTGTTTTGTAGCTGTATCTATAATCTCAGGTATGTTTTGTATTGTATTGTTATTGCTGATTTTGCTCAATCTTTCCTGTAGTATATGAGAATATGCTTAACTGTTTAATGCCTTGTATGTTTGTAATTATTTTCATTTAATAAAAAAAAAATAATAAAAAAAAAATAATAATAATTCGAAATCCGTTTACAAAAGATGTGGATTGTAAGTTAGAAGGTTTGTTGACGGCTAGTCACGCCTCCAGTGTTCACGACACAGAGAGGAGGAGGCATTTCCTCGACATTATCCACAACAAAATGGCGAGGATTTTGTATTTAGGATTTTCTTTTAGCACTTAATACACCATACGTTTTGCACTTTTATTTTTCTTATTAAATCCGGTTACTTGTTTGTCACAACATAGTCGGTCAGTTTAAACAGAGTCCTATAAGGTAGCCTAAAATATCTATGGTAGCCTATTGTGCGGAGATGAAAAGCCTGCAGATTTGTATAAAAGTATTGTAAGTCTTTATATATTATTATTATGTTTATATAAATAATAATATTTTATATTATATTTTTAACCCTTATGAAGAACCCCCTTTTCCCCACCGGAGTGAGCAGAACTTCTGCGAAACTGAAATAGATAACCTGTTGAGAGTTTAAAGACTGGTCGAAGTTCAGGTCGTCGCGCTCATGGGTTTAACCTTTCCCTCACATGAAATTATGCTTTGTCACTTATTCTACTGCTGGATGAAGCCGTAAAGCGTCAAGCGTTTCTATTTTTCGTACCAGTTAAATCGTCAGGAGGGACTCAGATACGCTGGAGCAGATGCTCTTATTTTACCAGTTTGAGGTGGAGATCGAGTGGACGGAGAACTGTCGTGTCGGGGAATACACACCTAACGTTAGAGCTGATATTTAATAAAGTAATTTGGATGATGGAACCTGCAGCGAAGCAGAGAGTGATTTACATCACCTACCTCATCGCAGCTCTGGACGTCACCTGGCTCTTCCTCCAGTTCTCCATAACACCGGTACGTCGGTCTTGCTTTTTCGACTTCATTCAGAGTCACATGTTAAATGAAACCACATTTGAGTCAATCTTTAGCTGCACTCTGGAATATCTGCAGGTTATTATTATTTTTTTTTGTTTTGTTTTCTTGGTGTGTGCTGCTGCTGTGTTCTTATATTTAGTGATATGACATTCCACCAAACTAGTCTCTATCACTAGTCAATTCATGTGAATTAATTTATTTTTACTCTTAAATTTTATATAATTTTATATAAGTTTTATTTTTACATAATATAATTTATATTATAAATGATCATATACATAAAATATATTTATATCATTTATATTAGGCTATATTTATTAAAATGTAGTTGTTTTTATACCTTTTTATATATAGTTGTTTTAATGATGCCTCATCTGCATCATTCTTAAATGTTTTGTATTGTTTTATATTTATATATGTATCTGTACTGTGTTGGACCTTGTGTCTTGAATAAAGTTGATTGATTGATACCTTTTTTATTTAATACACTTTTTGAAGCATTACAACACTATTAAATTATATATCAATATTTATGTAGGCTATATATGTACTTATATATTATTTAATTTTTTTATAACATTTATATATGTATTAGATATTTTCAAAATGTAATTACTGCATCACTCCCTTGGGATTTACTTTATTAATTAAAAGCCACTTCAGATAAAAGCTGCTGCTAAATTACTAAATGTACATGCAACATAAAGGCTGTATAGTGGATCAAAGCTGGCCATGATGTTTGCCCTATTCTAGTCTAATCCAGGCTCTTTCCGCTATTTAGATTTATTCAGCTATTCAGGAGTTATAACAGATGGGTTGCATTGCATGTTCAGTTTTGTCTTCTGTGGAACAGTATTTGGCGAAGAGGCTCGGGTTCGACACTCTTTGGTTCGGATATCTGCAGACCACAGTTGGAGTGATTCAGCTGCTTGGAGGCCCTATTTATGGAAGGTAAGACATCAGATCTGTGTTGTGTTTTTGGTAATATATATATGGTATAGTGTTGATAAATGCATGCATGTAATTATGTGTGCTAAGTGAAAAGATCTCATTATTTAACATTTTATTGAAGTTATAAGAATACAGTTACTTTATCATATGTACAGAAGTGATTTCTTTTATTCACATACTTGGATGTGTGTCATGCTGTTATCATGTCCTTGTGTCTGTTCTCAGGTTTGCAGATGTGTTTGGAGCACGTGCAGCTCTCACTGTGTCTTGCTTGGCATCAGTGGTTTATTTCCTACTGTTGACAGTGGCAGACAGCACTTTTATGCTTTTCGTGCACAAACTACCTGCTGTTTTCATGCATGGACTGCCAGGTAAAACATGCTCCTACACACACACACACACACACACACACACACACACACACACACACACACACACACATGCACGTAACTCAGACACACTCTGAGTGCATTTGTACACACATGAGTGCATTTGTATCTTTGTGTGTATAGGAGCTCAAATGGTGGTAGCAGATTTGTCAGAGAATGAGAAGCGAGCAGAAGCTCTTGGGAAACTTGGCCTCTGTTTTGGCATTGGCATGATTGCAGGATCAACACTGGGTGGGACCCTCAGCACACGCTTTGGGTAAAACACACTACTCCACCTACACTACCATTATAAAGTTTGGGGTTGTCAAATTTTGTAAAGGTTTTCAAAAGAAGTCTCCTATGTTCACCATTGCTGTATTTATTTGATAAAAAATACAATAATTATGATAAATAACTGTTTTGTATTATAACATACTTTAAAAATGTAATTTATTCCTGTGATGGCGAAGCTGATTTTCAGCAGCCATAACACCTGTCTTCAGTGTCACATGATCTTTCAGAAATCAATCTCATATGCTAATTTGGTCAAGAATCTCAATAAAAATGTATAATTATTATCAATGCTGGAAACAGTTGTGCTTCTTATTATTTTTGTGGAAACTGTGATACATTTTTTTTAGGATTCTTGGATTAATAGAAAGCATTTATTTGAAATTTAAATCTTTGCTGTCGTTTTTGATCAATTTAATGCATCCTTGCTGAATAAACATATTCTTTTTTTGTAGTGTATCAAGTATATATATATGCCAGCCAACATCTCTTAAAATTCAGCACACCTTCTCAAAATAGTTTTTTTGTTAATATGTAAGCTCTCCCTGATACTTTGTGTGCTTTTTGTCCACTAGTGCAAAACGTTACCATTTGTACTTTGGAAAAACTGCATTTAAGAAAATCTAATTGTGTTGTTTATCACATAAAAATTAGATGAAGGCAGCACTGATCCAGATTTTGTGTGTGTTTTGCAGGGAAAAGTTTGCAGCATCTTTTGCGGCTATCGGGAGTGTTGTTTCCTTGCTTTTGGTGTTGAACTTCATCCCTAAACAGACCAAAATACACACCGTGCCAGAGAGTGAAAGTATGACAAACACACAAGACTCACCTAGACACAGAAGAAATACTCTTGCTGTGGCTTTTTGTAACTTTGTTTTATAAAAATCTTGTATATTAATACTTTTGTCTGTGTTTAGAGAAGGGATCATCAAAGTCTTTGTTTAATCTGGGGGAGATCACAAGACTGATGAAGTTTCCAGGTGTTGCAAAGACGTTTATAGTGAAGATTATCTCTGGATTGCCATCAGGTGAACATATATCAGCTGTTCCTGTTTGTGACTTTAAACTATAGACTTATTGAAACACAGTGGAAACGTACTTAAATTAAATGAAAATTCACCCTCATTCACCATCTTCTCCAATCATTTAGTCCACTTAAAGGGATAGTTCACCCAAAAATGAAAATTACCCCATGATCTACTCACCCTCAAGCCATCCTAGGTATATATGACATTCTTCTTTCAGACGAGTACAGTCGGAGTTATATTAAAAAATGTCCTGACTCTTCCAAGCTTTATAATGGCAGTGAATGGCCATTTCTGTTTTGAAGTCCATCAAAGTGCATCCATCCATGATAAAAGTGCTCCACACAGCTCTGGGGGGTTAATGAAGGCCTTCTGAAGTGAAGCGATGCGTTTGTGTAAGAAAAATATCCTTATTTAAAACTTTATTGACTAAAATAACTAGCTTCCGGCAGACGGCCTACGCAAGTCGGCTTACGCCAAAAGAGTAACACTTTACGATGTATGACGTAGGATGTAGGAGTAGCATACGCTTTGACGCCTCTCGCAGTTCAAACAAACAGGGCTGGGCAACAAACTCAAGCTCCTCCGACATTTCTCTTCAAAAATGTAGTTTTAGACTTCTAATTCATGACTTGAGTTTTGTTTTGCTCTATCCTCTGCACTTCCGCGCTCGTCATTATGTTGTGCTTCAAGGTCAAGGGTTACTCTTTCGCCGTAAATCGATGCGTACGGCCATCTGCCAAAAGCTAGTTATTTTAGTCGATAAAGATTTAAATATGGGTATTTTTCTTACACAAACGCATGGCTTCACTTCAGAAGGCCTTCATTAACCCCCCAGAGCCGTGTGGAGCACTTTTATCATGGATGGTTGCACTTTTATGGACATGTTATTCACTGCCATTATAAAGCTTGGAAGACCCAGAACATTTTTTTAATATAACTCCGATTGTATTCGTCTGAAAGAAGAAAGTCATGGACACCTAGGTGAGTAAATCATGGTCTAATTTTCATTTTTGGGTGAACTATTCGTTTAAGCATTTATGCAAGTTCTGAATGCAAGCTTGCAGTAGATTGCAAGAAAGGGTTCAAATCTTGCATTCAGATTTGTGTCCATCCAATCAACAACCGATGGATATAAAAAAGTCCCTGGTCTATAGTTTTTTTTCTCTTTTGATAGTATGTCACAAGATGGAGGTAAAGATCTGTCACTACTTCCATTACATCATTTTTCTTGTGTTTTGTTTTATATATTTATGTCTGTTTCCTTTGTGCTTCAGGTATATTTCAAGTTATGTTCTCCATCATTGCCATAAACTTCTTCCAACTGAAGGCTGAGCAGAATGGCTATCTGATGGCTTACTTTGGCATTGTTCAAATGGTATAAGCACATGCACACTTCTACTCAATCATAAGCCATATAAATAGTTTTGGTTTAATAGGTGGTTTGCTTTGGTAATAAGTGACTCTTACTGTTAAAGGTGATCCAAGGTGCTGTAATTGGGCGTCTTACATCTAGATTTGCAGAATATACCTTACTGCTGCTGTCTGTTGGGATAAGCAGTGTAGTGGGCCTTGCACAGGTAAACTGATATTGCAAAATCATCCTTCCAGTTCCCTTTTTTATTTTTAATTAGTTGCATAACAGTGGTGTCAGTTAACTATGGAATAATTGGTGATGTGTGTATCTCCTTTAAGTGCATATGTTTAATATATGTGCTTTGTGTGTTTTTCAGGCTATGATGACCAATGTGTTTCAATTTTGTTTAATCGTGATGCCGATGATGTTTTCTCTAAGTGTCTTCAATGTCATCACAGATAGCATGTTGACCAAGAGTGTGTCTCCCTCTGACACAGGTAATCTACGCACTCAACTGGATGCCCTTGTGCATATAAATAGTACTTATAAGTACATCTAAAATGTACTCAATGCCTGAGGAATCATTTTCCTTACTAAGGTTTTTAATATTGCAATACATTTGAAAATTACAATTGTTTTTTATAATAATAATAATAATTTTAGTAAAAGTGCAGTAAGTGATTTCTGAGAAACAAACACACCCGTCCCTTCATTGCTCTGCCCCCAAAATGCACAAACACGCATTGCAAGAGTGGATGTCTCTTTATCATAGCTGAAGCAAAGCAACAACAACAACAACAACAACAACAAAAAAACGCTTCGTGAAAAATAAAGTGAACATGACGTACAAACGACAAGAAAGAACAAAAAAAGAACATACAGTACACAAGAGTATATACAAGCAAGAGTCTGTGTTAGTTGCCAGCAGCACACCAGCTCCAGAAGAACAACGACACTCAAAACTGTCCTGTAAGCTAACATTACAACAACAGCATATCTTGGTTCTTTGAACCAATGTTACTTGCGTATGGAGCAGAAACAACTCTACCTCAGCGTACATTTTCAGGCCTTCCTGCTTGGGTCTCTTTAGTGCTTGAAAGCTTAACGCGGGTCCTAAAACTCTTTCTTTTTCCAGTGATATTCCTCTAACCTTTTTTTCTTTTGTAATGTCCGTCAGCCATCTCTCTTTCTTCAAATCTCCCTCTAGCTCACTCTCTCTCCTCCCAGACCATGAGTGTATAAGCCCTTACTGCTAATTGGCTGCAAGAGTGTGTTGTGGTCAAAGACTTTAGATAGACACTCATATTACTCATGAATGGGGAAAAGTGCAACGCGCAATATGGTGGAATAAGTCCCGCATTCTAAATAAAAAAGCCATTCGCTGATTGCTAAAGTCATCGCATCAGTGCTGCTGCTTCTAGAAGCTCCGGTTGCTTTAGAGAGAGTCAGTGTTCTGAGACGTGCACTTAGGACTGCACATGCACATTGGCTGGTCTAGCCTGAAAAAAGCTTTTTTAACGCTATTTGAGAATAAGATCATGTTCGATTTTGTTGCTGATTTGAGACATGTTATTTAATTGTGATTTCAACAAGGAAATTTGGTTGTGGTGCCGGGTGTGATCCACTTTTAACTGCCTTTTCTCAGAAATCCATTACTGCACCTTGAATTCAGCCTTTACACGTTTATATTAACAATATATTTGATAAAAAAGCAAGCTCTAACAATTAATCATCAACTAGTTAAACATTCATAAAAAAAAAAATTCAAGCACTTTGTGTGGTGTTTGTGTGTATTCAGGAACCATGCTGGGTCTGTGTTCTTCGGTGCAGTCTCTTTTGCGAACTGTGGGGCCAACTATTGGAGGATTCCTCTATGAGACATACGGTGTGCCATCCTTCGGATTCATCCAGTGTGTCATCAATGCTGCTGTCTTTAGCTTTCTGCTAGCCACTGGAGGGCGCTCACAGCCACATAAACCATAAAAATTGTAAAACAGTTATGAGTATAATGTTTGTGGCCACATTGTGTAAGAGAGGGCTGTTTACAAAACACCATGGGCATTTAACTTACCTCCTCATACACTGGGGAAGAATTAGTCCCAATAAATAACCCAGCTGATCTTAGGTTTTGTAAATGCCACAGACATTCAAAATATCTTGTTACTGTCAAATTACTCCTCTTTATATCACACGTTAACTCAGGATTGTCTTTTATGAAGTTTCATTTGTTGAAAAGAAGTTGGCATGTAAATGTTTACTGCAGGCCAGTACAAAGTGATGAAGAATGGATTTATCTGTGTGATCGTTTAAACAATCCCAGATTATACAGTAATTATTCATTATAATGATGTTGCAGTTAGGAGATATGTCATGTAGAAGGGCAAAATTCAAAATCTATAATCACCTTAAATGTCATTGTACCTGAAACTACTCAAATGTATTTACAGTAAAATCTGTTGTTCTGTTATCTTTGATTGATTAATCCCCCGCGTCATTAGCTCTGTTTCTGATAAAGGCTTTTGTCAGCTGCAGATTATTATGTGCACATCACTAGCATATAGATTATGAACTTTACTCTCCATTTCACACAGGGTGGATTCAAGTTTCCAAAAATAATGTTTCAAGAATGTTTATTAGGCAGATGTTAAAGGGTTAATTCACTCCCCAAAAAATTATTCGGTCATTAATTACTCGCTTTCATGTCCATAGACCCATCTGACACTTCAATGCTTAAAAAAAAGTTAATAAAGAGATAATAAAACTAATCCATATTGAATTAAGCGTGCTTGAGGCATGCTTGCTTGACGTTCGAGAACCATCGAGGCTCAATCTCTTGTGTTACACAGCACCTTTGAGCTTGAACCAATGAGGTTTGTTCTCGCATGTCAAGCAGGTTCGGTTGAGCTTCTGTTTATGTTTGCTGATCAATGTTTAAATGTGAACTAAAGCCTCAATTTATCCTGTTCATCATATAAAGCGATCATGTCTCTTTTTATAAACTGCTCAATTCATATGGAAATACAATCCCTTTATGGACTTTTGAAGTGACAAAATGGTAATTGCGTAGATGGTCAATGAATGGACAGAAAGTTTCTTCATTTGTGTTCCAAAGATGAACGAAAGTCTTTGGGTAAAGTAACTCTTTAAACAGAATGCACCGACAGCCTCAGCTACCTCTCACTTTCATTGCATCTTTTTGTTTTCCATATTAAAGTGAATGGTGACCTCTCATTCGGCCTACCATCTCCTTTGAGAAGAAAGGAAGTTGTGCAGATGTGAAACACGGGGATGAGGGTGATCTTTTTTATTGTTATGAAGGTGAACTATCCTTTTAACACCTGTCAGTTGTTGGATCACTTGGTTTTCATTCTCAGTGTATATAAAACAAAACAAAATATCTATCAACATTTTAAGCCTAAACTTTGGCGTTTTCTTGCAGCAACAGTAAACGGGCATCCCGTTTTCTCTCTAAAGTTGTGGTAATGCAGCATTAGGGGGGTTCATTAGCATATATTATGCTAATGAGGGCGAGCGCGCAACGGGTGTTATCTTCAGCACCTGAGATGAGCGCGGACACACAGGAGAGAGAGAGAGAGAGAGAGCGCGAGCAGCTGCTGCAGTCAGACGGGAATATGCGTCGATAGTGCCCATCGGTGCAAGACTGTGAGGGGAGAATCTCATTCCATTTCAAGTGATTCGCATGAGTCACGAATGGATCCTATTTTAACTCCCGGAAAGAAACTTTTTTTACTCTATTTATTATTCTTTATCTTAATATATCAAGGTAAGTAGCATGACAATTGACTGGTGTGGTCACTTATGCTCTGATATATTGATTAGCCTATTATTTTAAAGAATTATTTTAAAATTAAATTTAGATTTTGCACAAAAAAAAATGTATAACCTATTATTATTGTCAAAGGAGCCAGCTTTTAACTTTGAGGAAAACAATTCCTCTGGCAGTAAAGGGAGAACTATTTTTTAATGCTAATGGTCAATATGCCTAAATTCCTTATCTTAATGTATCAAAGTAACAATGAGTAACAATCTTAATCATTTTTATATAAAAATATATACAATTCATATTTTTAGCATAGTTTCCAAACGTTTGATTAAATTGTTTGATACAGAAAAGTGTTACACTGACTGTAAAAAAAAAAATCTAACCATAAACTTTGAAAAGTGCTGCACTAATGTGATCATTTGTTTCTTTTTTAGCAAATCTCACGTGGGGCACTGAAAGTCTGAATTCAACACAACAACATGATTTTGAAAAGTAAGTATTACGATTTAAATTGATGTGCCTATCCGAAAGACCTATGCGTGCTGTATTTTTTATTTTCATTTATTATTTATTTATTTAGGCCTATTAGGCTATTTATTTATTGTAACGGGGAAAAACTTTTCTATTACAACCTATATCTATTTACATGGTAGGCCTATTGCGCATTTTGAGCATCTTGAAACTTTGACATCTCGACTCGATCGCGACTTAACTCATTTTACGCATGTTTGATGAAATCAATTGAAAGGTCTTCAGGTCTGTTCTAGTTGTAAAACAGGCCGTCAAAGCTCGAAACGCCTGTGAGTCTCTGGCTTTTCTGTCGAACACAAGTGCTGATTAGCTGTGTGTGAGGAACAAACCGCTCCTTGTTCTCTGTGTGTCCCATGCAGCAGCGAAAGCAGCAGGATAATGCTGGAGAAATGGGATCCCGCTTCCCAAACGGAGCAGGTAGGAGAGCTGAAGCGATGCATTGAGAGAGCGCACAGGAAACCTGCGCTAAATGCAGTGCCATGAGGTTAAATGCATAACATTACAGAAAACAAGATGTTTGCAAAAGATGTGCTTTCTTGATCTATGATAAAAGCGAGGTTGTTGAACAAGCTATGGTGAGAATAGCCTGATTCAATTAGGATCTAAATCAAAGTGAAATTTTCGAAACTTCAATGAGGTTTAAATATAAAGGAATTTAAAACCTTTTTCTACACAGTTCCAGCAAAAGGAATGATCCCCTGGTTCATTTTATTTTTCATTAAGCTACTGTTTTTCATAAGCCATGTATTTAGGCTACTGAAGAAGAAAAGAGGATGCGAATTATGCACGAATGCATATTTTTAGAATTAGACTAAAGAATTAACAACAATTGAATATTAAAAAACACTACGTCATTATATTTTTTATTATAAATTTACATGTAGGCTAACATAACATTTGTGTTTTTGGTTTGTTTGTTTTAAAATGATCTATTTGGCATTTGGTCAATCGTGTCAGGTGCGCACAAAAATCACATTATGAACGAGATAGATTGCGCATCGAAATAAAATTCCATGCAACTTTTCTTTTAAAAGAAGTTGACCCCCCTTAAATTCATTGTTTAATTCGCACACAGAAAACACAACCCCCAGTGCTGGCTTTGTGGAGATCTTTGGGACAAAAAGTCGTCATTTCGGAGGCAGTAAAGCGGTTTCAGGTGTCCGCTGGGCGCTTAGGATTGGTAAAGCTGGCGCGGCTGTTCCCCAGAGCCGCTATTCACTGAGACACACTGGCCCCGTTCATTATGTCAGAATACATCTCCCTTTACTGCCTCGTAAGCTACATGAAATTATTGAACTCTCAGATATCAGGTGTGATGGGGAGAAGCGGGCAGAATAGAGCTGGTTTCGGTCAGATAAGAAAATGATTTAGTTCTGAAGTGAAGTGATTCGATGATCGCTCTCATGTAGCCTACCCCCTCATGCGGTGATAATAAACTCTTATCCATGTTATGCGCAGCACATTCTTGCAGCTTCTGTAGCCTACAGTCAAGCGAACAATGATTTATTATTAGATTAGGACATTGATTGAAATTTCACATTTGCCCTGCGGCGCCCTGCTTCTATTATCCTGATAAATTTAATCTTCATAATCCGATATGAAAACAAATGAATGTAGCCTAGTTGCAGGACAGATCGTAGGTTTAATTAGTCAACTAATTAGAACCGCTAAAGTTACATAAGCTCAATATTTATTTGCTTGTAGCCTAACAAAAAAAAAAAAACGGCCTTTGTATAATAAGAGTTCTGTGACTTTTCTGCCTATTCAATTAATTCTTTCAGTCTAAGGAGTCTTTCCAAGCCAATGACCCAAGTTTAGGGACCCCATGCTACATATATATTTTTTAAATTGTATATAAATAATAACAAAATGTTTAAAGTAAAGTGTTTATTTTAGACATGAAATGCATATGCAACAATATTAATGTACGTACATATTTTCATGCACATTATAATAATTTTAATGTCATGCACATTACTTACATTTGAATGTGGGATCAACTAAACTTCAATTTTTGTTTAATCCTTTTTTTCAATAGTTTGAAGTCAAACAATAATTGACAAACACTGTAGACTATATGTGAACCTAGGGGTCACAGTACCCCAGTTACACAAACTATGTGTTAATTCAATCATTTTATTCTCCAAAGAGATCCTTGGAGAGCAACACATCGTCAGCAGAGCAAACAGAAGCGCAGAAGCCATCACTCCGCAGAGCCACCGGTAAGACCTGAGCTGAATGTGACTTTAGGACTAGGCCCAGTGCTCTCTTTGTGTGTGTCATGCATGTTTTTCCCCTATGAACATTGCTCTGTGTTTAATTTCAGCATGTCTTTTTGTTTACACCTGCACATATGTGTCTGAATGAATCTGTAAGGAACTGTTTGTTAATGTGTGCCAACGTGGATGCACTGGAATTTGCTTGTCACAAGCTTTATTTGTTTATTGCGTTTAGGAATAATTGTACACTTTAACGTTGATAATTACAGTTTATGCAAGTTTGTGATGCATAAACCTTATTTTTGTAATGAGAAACTGCAAACAATAAGAGTTATGCTCATCTGAAATGTGAGGAAGGGACTGCCCCCTCTTTCAGTGGACATCTGTTCAACAGGCTGAGTGTCATCATTACACATAAGAGCTGGATTCATCTTAATGCTTCACTGACCACTTCAGTTACCAGATCTCAAACACACGCACTGAAACACACACTATTTTAATGTGCTTTATGTGTGTCGTGCAGGTGAGTGTACATCTCCTTGTCTGAATGGGGGTCGGTGTGTCCATCCAGACTCCTGTAACTGCACTTTATACCAGGCCACTGGAACCCATTGCCAGACAGGTACTGTACTGTGCAACATTCAACACTTAATTTAACATTCCTCTCTTAGTTTTGGCATGACAAATAATAGAGAAAATGTTTCAGTCCCCAACCTAGGCTTTGAACGAGAGATGACATGCCGCTCGTGGGGACAATACAACTATGAAACCTTCGATGGACTTTATTTCTACTTCCCTGGAAAATGCAGCTACACGTTACTGAGAGACTGTCAAGACAGCACTCGGTCAAGTGTACATATACAGGTGATCTCTTATAATACTAATTTACTACAGCATACGTTTGTAGTTCCACTGATGTTCATAGTGTTAGAAAGTATGTCCTTTACCAGATGGTGATTTGTTGCCCTCTTTTTTGCCATTTGACTGCTATTAGCTTCAGATGTGGCTCGTTTGAGCAGACTACTGTTCTCTGCTTTGTGTCAGAGATGCCATATGTGTGTGTGTGTACTGCACAGCTCTTGCCTGAGGAAGATATTTATTGGCATTCATAGAGAAAGTGATCTCATTATTATGGTCATTTATGCCCATTACAGTTTAATACAGTAATTACAGCCAGGGCCAAAACAGAATTGGCTTTGTTCTCCCAGACTCACTGATGGGAATCCAGAGAAGGTGAGTTAACTCAGCCAGGAGTTTCTTTAGGCCATTAGCTTAAGTGCCAATATCATTTATCAATGAATTGAAAGGATGGCTGACAGTAATGCAGAACTTAAGCAGGATTGGCCCGGCTGCTCTGGATAAGTAGACTCCGCTCTTTGATGATGTAGAGGAAGCTTCTTAAGAGCTGCACACTGTATTTGCAGATTCTTTATTTTAGTGGTAATGTGGCTTACTTCCACCTAATGTTAGTGTTGGAATTCTTTATAATCTAAAATTAAGGTTCAGTTTAGTTTTTTTTAAGTCGCCATGAAATATAAGTTGCAATAGTCTTCTCTTCCTTGTTGTGACGTATATCCAAGTAAAACACCTTCTCGAAAAAGAAAATATGTATGGTGGGACTTGATTTTGTCCATCAGGAACTGAATGGTTGGATTGTTGTGGTTTGCTATTGCTGTGGTCTCATGTGAGTGACAGGATGTCCCGAGTTGTTGTTGCATAGGGGCCATGAAGTTATTTTGATTAAACAGTATAGAGGGAACATGAATAAAAAACAAACAAAAAAAGATGTGCATGGAAAATTTATTCATTATAAATGCTGCAATATTCCATAAAACATAAGAACAGCCAATTTTGATTTCATGGTGACTTTAATACTGCTAGATTCTTATATTGTGCTTTTTATTAATTATTGATTTGCAGGTGCATAATGACCCAGAATGCAGTTCTTTCCCATACTCCTGTACACGTTCAATCAGCCTCTTCCTGCCGTGGGAGGGGGAGATTAGGTTACAGAACTTCAGTGTTACTTTCAAGGGTCAAAGGTAATGAACATTCCCATTCAACCACACACTAGTCACTTAACCTCAACCTGACCTACACAATATTTCAGGGACTCTTTTAAAGAGCTGTCCAGTAATGGTTTAAATGTGTGTGTAGTATTAACTGTAGTTAAATATTCTCTATTCTAATATTCTGTAGTGTGCAGCTGCCCCATCACATCCACGATGTTGAGCTGGAGCGAATCTCTGACTACATTATAGTGACACAGCCACAGGGTTTCACTCTAGCATGGCAGGGGTTCACTGGCTCTGTGTACATCAAGATGAATCCTGAGTTTGTAGGACACACCTGTGGACTTTGTGGCAATTTCAATGCTGACACTCAGGATGACTTAATGACCAGCTATGGTAAGTTTCACTCAATTTGTTACAGACTGTGGCATTTGAATTAAAACTATGTAATAGAAAGGGAAAACATCAAAAATAATAGATTAGAAAGTATAGATTTTATTTCACAATATAAAAATAGTGAATTATTTGAATAGTATGAAATGAATAGTATGAGATTGTTCTGATAGTACATGTTCTTTAATCCAAAAGTCCAACGAATACAGGAGAATAACAGTGAAATACAACCACATAACTTTGACGGCACCGAACAGTGAACTCAGGGAACACAGGCTTAAATAACAAGGAGAACTAATGAGATCATTAATCAGAATCATTAATCAGACACACTGGGAAACTGGGTCAAATGACAGGCAAAGGGAAAACAGAATCAAAACACATAGAACAAAACAGAACCCTGAGAGTACACCCCCCTCTGGAAAGGCATGTCCTCACACCATCCAAGGTCCAACTAAGGAGGGAAGCTGGGGTTCTAGAGGAGGATGTGGAAGAGGAGTGGGACAAAAATGGTCAGGGGCATGTAAAACAGTCCATGGGCAAGTGGAGGGAGGAGCCAGGAGCAGGAGCAGCCATGCAGGTACCCAGGTCACAGCCAGCACGATGGTCCAAGGCAGGGTCGCAGGAGGGAGGAGCCATGGTGGATGTGAAGCCCAGGGTGGAACTGATTAGATGACAAGCCACAGTGGAGCTGAGGGAGCACTGACCCAAGGCGGAGCCGATGGGTTGGAGTCCATGGCTCTGTGGCTGGAGGCAGAGATGGGGAATCCTCACCCTAGAGGCAGAGCTGGGGGCTGGAAGACCGGAGGCGAATCCACTGTATTGCAGGGGACCAACTGTGAATGAGCCGTTGGACTGACAGTTCCCAGCGGAGGAAGGGCTGGTGAACAGGATGGCTTAGGTAGAGGAGGAGGGAGAGGGTGGCTGGGCTGGAACTCAGGAAACACAGGAAGTTCTATGCTGGACGGGACCAGCTGGGACACAGGAAGTTCAGGGCTGGGAATCTCGCGGACCTGGTCAGACGTATCCCTGGGCTCAGGCTCCGGGGAAGGGTGCAGGTTTAGCTTGATGTACTGGCTTGTTGTCCATGGCAGGCTCTGGCTACGTGTCTGCAGTGGAGTTTTGCTGTAGCTTCATCAGGTGGGGTGAAGGCTGACTGGGCTCTGGGTCAGGGTCTGGAGTGGGGATGCTGTCGTCCTCCATGGGGCAAATGGTGAACGGCGAGTCGTTGTTCACCAGCACCCACTCCACGAATGCGGCAAGGTTTAACTAGGAGGTTTCTAGAGGCCTTTGGACAACTCCCTGAGCCTTGAGATATAAAACACCCAAAGCAAGAAGTCTGGATAGTGAGTTTGGCATACCAATTAAAAAAAATCCTTGATGTGAGACTACAGGGAGTAGTCCCTCTGTTCCAGGCATAGCAGGCCATTGGCATGGAGAAGAAAAAGAAAGAAAAAAAACTGCAAAAAAAACTGTTTCGGGTCAGTGTCACGAGTGGCTGCTCCAAACAAGTGCACAAAGACATTAATTCAAACAAAATAGTCTTTAATCCAAAAATCCAACGAATACAGGAGAATAACAGGGAAATACAACCACATAACTTTGACGACACCAAACAATGACCTCAGGGAACACAGGCTTAAATAACAAGGAGAACTAATGAGATAATAAACACAACAGGTGAACAGAATCATTAATTAGACACACTGGTAAATGACAGGCACAGGAAAAACAGAACCAAAACACATAGAACAGAATAGAACCCTGACATTCACATTATGCCTGTCAATGCCCGTGATATACAATATTATAGTAATTAAAATTCAATCTTAAACATTTTTTTTCTCACAACTTCTTTGCTTGTGACAGTCAGACAAGTAATATTTAATGATTCTTATGGTAGTTGATATGAAATACTCATAGGAATTTTTCTGTGGTGTGACATGCTATACTTCATATAAAACTATTTTAAACTGCATTTTTATGTGCATAACAATTTCATAATTATTATGCATGTAGGTTTAGAGAATATTTTTACTTTTAAAAATAATTTGTCACACCACAGGATCATTTAAAATTAGTGGAAAACTACACACTTTCCCCTTACACAAATTTTAAAATCTTTTTTAAAATTTAAAAAAAAAAGTGCATGAACACATAATGCATCATCTACTCATATGCATTTATCATTCCAGGTGTTTTCACACAGGATTTATCCATGTTTGGAAACAGCTGGGCAGAGGAGGAGCCACAGCTGGCCAGATGTCCTGTCATTCCCTCTCTCTACCCCTCACCGTGTGCCACGCAGGATCCTCAAGTCTTATTGGTATCACACACACACACACACACACACACACACACACACACACACACACACACACACACACACACACACACACACACACACACACACACACACACACACACACACACACACACACACACACACACACACACACACACACACACACACACACACACACTCAAACAGGCGCACATATCTTTGTGGGGACTTTCCATAGACGTAATGGTTTTTATACAGTACAAACTGTATATTCTGTCCCCTTACACTAACCCTACCCCTAAACCTACCCATCACAGAAAACTTTTCAAAAAAATATCATTTAGTATGTTTATTAACCCATTTCCCTCATGGGGACCGCTGCCTGGTCCCCACAATGGAGGTGATCTCAGGTTTTACTATCCTTGTGGGGCCATTTGGTTCCCACAATGTAATATAAACAAAAACACACACACACACACACACACACACACACACACACACACACACACACACACACACACACACACACACACACACACACACACATATATATACATATATACATGTATGTGTGTTTTACATATTATATATTCTTGTCCCACACCAACCAAAGTCTCATAATCACATCTACACCCAAAATACACCTGGTTAATAAAGACTCTGGTTCTTCACTGCAGAAAGTGGAGGAAGTTTGTGCCACCCTACTGAAGGAACCGTTCCAGTCTTGCCATGAGTTTGTCAGTCCATATTCATACATGGCCAGTTGCTCCAATGACCTCTGTCTGTAAGTACTGACATTGCCATACCTATTGGAAAGATTTAAACCTGCATTGCAAAGCTACTGACATTACTTTCCAAAGTGCAATCCTAAACATACTCATGCTATTGCTGCTATTGCACTTTATAATTGTTGTGTGTGTAATTGTTTCACCTGGTGCAGGTCTGGTCCCAATGGTGATGTGGTGTGCCAGGTGTTTACAGAGTATGCAAGAGTGTGTGCCCATGCTGAACATCCGCTGCATAACTGGAGAGCACACTTTCCTGTTTGCAGTAAGTAACTTGGCAAATGCATAAATGTTGCTCAGATGTTTGAGTTTATTTCGTAAAGGTGTTACATGTACAGTAAATATTATAAAACATATATTTCAGACTGACTGAATGAGTATTCAGATGTAAAATTGCCAATATATACACACCTTTAACCACAAATGAATCCTATATGTATGTGCCAAGTTGCTGCATTGCTTGACAACTTTAAACAACCTGAAGTTTATCTTAGTGAACTATTGGTGTAGGAATTGTTTATTTTGATTATTCTTAACTATAAAATACCATTAAAAATTGGAGTCGGCAAGATTTGTATAAAATGTTTTTAAAATAAGTCTCTTATGCTAATATATGTATATTTAATATATTTTTTATTAATATATTTTTAGTAATAATATATCATTAATATGTTTCAAAACATAATTTATTCCTGTGATGGCAAAGCTGAATTTTTCTTCAGTGTCACATGATCCTTCAGAAATCAGTCTAATATGCTGATTTGGTGCTCAAGTAACATTTCTCATTATTATCAATATTGAAAACAGTTATGCTGCTTAACAGTTTTGTGAAAACCATGATACATTAATTTTATTTGATGAATGGAAAATTCAAAAGAACAGCATTTATATGATATCTTTTGTGACAAAGTAAATGCATTTAATGTCATTTTTGATCAATTTAATGCACCCTTGCTGACCCCAAACTTTTGAATGGTAGTGTAAATAAGTAATTTTAACAATTTATATAACATTGGTGACAATTTATTGAAATATTTTGCTATTGCCATTTTATAAAAGCAAAATAATATGTTATGGATATATGTAATAATGTGTCATGTGTTACAGTAATTTTACTACAGGTATGACGTTAAGTTGTAAAATCACTCTAACGACGTCAGACGTCAAATATTTCAGTACTTTTAGCCATTTAATCATTTAAGTGTTCGAATATATATATATATATATATATATATATATATATATATATATAGTGTTCTAATATATATTTATATATATATATATATATATTTATATATTTATATATATATATATAGTTTGAACACTTACTCTTTTTTTTTTTTGCTGTGAGCTACATATTGTGAGAGTATCTGTTGTTCTTTGTTATAGATGTTTATTGCCCTGGTGAGCTCCTTTTCAGAGAGTGTATTACCTGCTGTCCCATGCACTGCAAGATTGAACACATGTGTATAGACAGCAAGCTACAGTGTTTGGATGGCTGCTACTGCCCTGATGGTAGTAACACTAAATTAACTAAACTCAAGCTTTCTATATATATATATATATATATATATATATATATATATATATATATATATATATATATGTTCGTTTATGAATGTTTGAAGACAATAAAATCATTTTACTGACTCTAGATTTGATCTACGAGGATGGGGTGTGTGTTAAGGCATCAGACTGTCCATGTGAGCACCACAGTATGCTGTATCCCTCCGGACATGTCATACAGGAAGACTGCAACAACTGGTCAGACACTATATTATCTTATGCACTGCATACTTGAATGCCTGAAGAAATAATAATGCTTGTGTTTGTGTGGTACTGAACGTACAGTATGTATCCATATTTGTTCCTGCATCTTTTTCAGCACATGTGTTAGGGGCATGTGGAACTGCACAGAGCACAACTGCCCAGGTGTTTATCTGTTTTTTTTAATTCACTTTAAAAAATATATATATTTACTGTTCCATCATTGTGTGTTTATTTTCACCTTTCATTCATTCACTTATTTCTAAACTGCATTATCTCAATTCACTGCTTCTGAATGTATCTTATTACAATTGAATTGTTTTGTGATTCCAGAGATTTTATTAATTTAGCCAAATATAACAGGTCTGATTCACCCTTTCTCATATAATGTTTATGTATTAATGAATGACCTTATTCTAGAGGAAATACTTCTCTTTAATAACCATTACAACATTTCACTTTGCTAAGCTGAATATAATATTAATTAAAAGGCTTAGCATAAACCCTAAACTATCATTCAGTAGTTTGGCATCAGTAAGAATGAATTATTCATGTGACAATTAAAACTTTTATTCTAGAAGGATGCACTAAATTTATTAAAACCGAAAGTGTTTTATTTCAAATAAATGCTGTCTATTCGTTCATTAATCCTGAAAAATGTATCATGGTTTCCACAAAAATATTAAACAGCACAACTGTTTTATTATGATAATATATTATATTATTACTGTTTCTTACTGTATTTGTGACCAAGTAAATGCAGCCTTGGTGATCATAAGAGGGTGACACTTCTTTCAAAAACATAAAAAAAATCGTATCCAACCCCAAACTTTTAAACGGTGGTGTACCCTATTTTTTATTTTTTACTTATTTTATTTTTAACAGGGGAGTGCTCTGTGACAGGAGATATGTTCTTCCAGACATTTGATGACCGTGTTTACACATTTCCTGCAACATGCCAGTACGTTTTAGCCAAGAGCAGAAACTCGGGCAGGTTCACTGTGACCATTCAGAACGCACCCTGTGGAGCCGTAAGTCCCTCTGCACTTTCATGCTATCCGCAGCAACACAAACCTCAAGTAATAGCACACAAAGGAGAAAAGACTTAAGGCATGCCAGATGTAGCATGCCAAACCTTTATTCACCACGTTCCAGAACTGGTCTAGTGTTGTGATCTAAAGAGTAATCTGGTGGCTGGAACACAGCTTCAGTAGACAGACTTAAGATTACAGCCTCTAGATTTGTGTGATTAGTCGAGCTATTGGCATATCAGCAGTTAGAGTAGCTGTACTTGTTAGTCTGTAAGTTAAATTAGTCGCTAGATTAGGCACAAATAATTGCACAGCCTTTCTTTCGGCTAAAGTTTCATTTTTGGGGTTGAGATGAAACAAAGTCTTAGATGAGCTTGTACCGAGATTAGACCTTGTTTAACTCTGACAGATAAAACATGAAACGACACAAAACATGAAGAGTTTCTTCCCCTCAAAGCCTTCCTTTCCTGAAGCCCAGACCTGCTGATGCTAAAACTCAACACACAGAGAGCAGTCTGGTGTATGGTGTCACTGTCTGGACTCTGAACAAGCTATTCTGCTTATCTGAGCCTCTGAATGACAGAGCCAGAGACTTTGTAGTTGCTGATAGAGAGAGCGAGAGAAGAGAGAGCGAGAGATGTATTTCAGTAAAGCGACTGCTGAAAGATCCCCACATAGGCACCTGTTGGTAGCGTCCATCATTTCCTTGAATGGAGCGATTCAGAGTCCGAGTGGTTTATCTCCTGTGAACAGCTCTCAGTAACTCATTCACGAGCATAAATGCTTAATTCCTAAACAACATGATTACTGAATTAGTCAAAATTGAAAGCGATGATCCGATAGGTTTGTTTCCCTGTGCAGACATTCATCCATTGTGTTTGATGCAGTAGTTCTATAGCTGCTGATAATATGTGTGCTTGTATGGGACGTTCTGACTCCCTGATTTAATTTTCCTTTGTTATGTCTGCAGAATCTGGATGGTGCTTGTATTCAGTCAGTCAACCTGGTGTTGGATGAGGATCCACGTACTGAGATCACAATGAGCCACAGTGGAGAGGTTTTTCTGGCCAGCCAGTTCAGGATCTCACTGCCGTATTCAGATGGTAATGTACTACAACTGCACTGGAATGAGATGGACATGGAAATGTGCTGTAACACTTCCAAAAATGTACCAATAAGTACTACTATGGGCTTTCCAAGAACAAAAGTACCTTGGCCAACCATGAAATTCATGAAGTACATGTATTTGTCTTAATATTACCATGTGATACCATGACTGTACCATGGTAATGCCTCATACCTTTATGTATGGGAATTCTTATATTAGTAGGTAAATCTATATCTGAGTTTTAATCTATTACCTTAAATGTGTTCCTCAACTGAATCTGGATACATTACAGATTACATACAGACACATATTCATCACACTGATGTCAAACCGTAATGTTTGGTTTTGTGTTTTACTTTTTTAAAGCCATTCTTCAAAGGAATAATTTACCCAAAAATGAAAGTTGTGTCATTATTTACTCTGTTCACCCTCATGTCGTCCCAAGCCTGTATGACTTTCTTACATCTGTGGAACGCAATAGAATATATATTTGAGACATGTCTCAAACATGTGTTTTTTTGTCCATACAATAGAAGTCAATGGTAACCAAAACTGTTTGGTTGCCAACATTCTTCAGAATATCTTCATTTATGTTCTGCAGAAGAAAGAAAGTAAGAAAAGAGTAAATAATGACATAATTTTCATCTCTGGGTGAACGATACACAATAAAATAAAATAAAAAGTTGATTTAAAAAAAAATGTCTGTCTGTTATTCATTGTTCTTCATGTGTTTAATAATCTGATGTCTTTTCAGATGTCTTTCAGATCCAGGAGCTGTCGTCTATGTTTGTTCAGGTGAAGTCATCGCAGGGTCTGCGGCTGCAGTATAACTGGAGGGAGTTCAGGCTGTACCTGCAGTTGGGAGAGCAGTGGAGAGATGATACTGTGGGGCTCTGCGGAACCTTTAACGGCAACATTCAGGATGACTTCCTGTGGGTTTCACTCTACTTCTTGCTTTATTTCTCCATTTGCTGTCTGTTTTTGCTCATATTTAACTTATTCTCCAACTCTTCTTCAATTTGTGAGTGAATTTTGTTTATGCGTTACTCTAGTGCACCCTCTGGCATGATTGAAAGCACGCCATACTTGTTTGGAAATGCATGGCGTGTGTCTTCAGCGTGTGTGCCACGGCCCAGCTTACCCCAACTTGATCCTTGTGACACACACCAACAAGCAGGTGACACATTCATCTTGTTATGCATAACCTAGCGCCTTTTTAGGCTGCTTGGCCTAAATGTCTCTCTGTGCGATTTCAGCCTCTTATGCAGTTGAGAAGTGTGACGTACTGACGCAAGAGGTGTTTTCTGCCTGTCATGAGTATGTGAGTCCGGTGGCTTTTCAGCTACAGTGTCGTGCAGACGTCTGCAAATGTGGAGCACCGTGCCTGTGCTCCATCCTCGCTCACTACGCTCGCACCTGCAGGAGACACGGTGTCATTATTGAGTTCCGCTCACACCTGCCGGAGTGTGGTGAGTCTAACACATACTTTAAAAAAAAAACTCTTATGCTGACAAAGACTGCATTTATTTGATAAAAGAAACTAGTGCTATGAAATAATATTACAATTTAAAATATCTGCTTTCTGTTTGAATATATTAATATTCAATATTAATATAATATATTAATAATTTGTTCCTGTGATGGCAAAGCTGATTTTTTCAGCAGTCATTACTCCAGTCTTCAGTGTCACATGATCCGTCAGAAATCTTTCTAATGCTGATTATTATTATCAATGTTATCATTTTGATTATCTTATTGATATATCTTTTTTATCTTATTATTATCAACAGTTCTGCATTCAAAAGTTTCAAAATTAATTTATTTGTGCAACAATGTAACATTTTGATCAATCAGTCTGTCACTTTTGATCAATTTTATGCATCCTTGGTGAATTTTTTTTAATGGTAGTGTACATGAGCCTCAGAACCTAGCTAATCACTAGCGCATTCACATTTCCATTGTGCATGAGAATAAAATGTGTATGTGTCTGGCCTGTGTGTAACTGTTTTTGCAGTCGTCTCGTGTCCGTCTACTATGGAGTATGGAGTCTGCGTGTCTTCATGTCAACACCGCTGCCTGTTTCTGTCCCTTCCTCAGCCATGTGGAGATGAGTGTGAGGAGGGTTGCGTGTGCCCGGAAGGAACGTACTTCAACATGCATACACACACCTGTGTGCCACGGTAAAAGTTCAAATATAGTTTTATGAACTACTTTATGGTACTTTATTGTGCTTTTTTTTTGGTGCTTGGCTATGAACTGCATCAAAAAGATTTTTACATTTGGAACAACATGAATAATAATGACAAAAGTTTGATTAATGAACTATCCCTTTACAACTTTGAAAACAGTGTTGTTCTATTACATTTTAGATTTAAATGGAGTTCCAAATGAAACTTCATGAGAACCATGATCATCTAATTCTGTCAAGCTCAACACAAAAACTGCTCTCTCCCCACTACCATCACCTCAACTCTACCTTTTCTTCTATTCACTTCTGTTATGTAAAGAATATTCGATATATTTTTATTATTAATGTAGTAGAGCTAATGTCGAGGCTTGTTTACCTTTTTTTTAAGTTATTGTTTTGGTCTTTTTTGGATTGAACAATGTAAAGGAGACAGGAAGCAATGGGATCGGGAAAGGACTCGGATCGCCCAAAGCGCTACTGCGATATGATCACAAGGCTATGGCTCCGACAAGCTTGTTTACCTTTAACTTACTCAAGTTAAAGGCATTATATGACCTTGTGAAATGAATAAATATGCAAAATTTCCTAACTCAAAGCCATCCTCATTTTTTTAAACATTAGCTTTGTGACTGTGACCTAGATTGAGTTATTTAGTGTGTGTGAGAGTGAAGTTATTTGCAGTCCTCTTTCAAGCAGGCTGTAAAATGTTATGGGCCCAACAACCTCGGGTGTTGTATAACGCTTTTAGCCTCATCACCCTCACAAGGGTTCACTTCCCTTAAATGTCCCGTGTCCCACTGCCACATACTCAGCGCGTACTAGAGTTACAGCACTCACGCTGGCAGAGGCTGAGAGAAAATCAGGGGTGTGATAGAGGGTGACTTTGGCCTCTTTCTCTACTATAGACTCAGCCGCTGCACTTTGGCCTGTAGTCTCTCACCTCTAACCCAGCTAATATTAGTTCAACTCTTTTAAACAGCTCTGAGAGATTTTTTATTTTTTTTTTGGCTTAAATCCCACAGGGTGAATCCACTATGTTCATCCTCACTTATTAAGCATCCAATGTCTTGTGATTGAATGTGTCATGTGTCACTTTTGACATTGTTAGGTTAGGACACTGTGTTATTAGTTGACTAAATTGTCTAGAATTTCAGTTTTTTTTATTCTTGCATATGATATTACATAAATTGGTTCTGAGTCAAATACTTTTTTTATATATTGTGATACAGGAGTGAGTGTCCATGCAGTTTTCTCGGTGCTGACTACTCTCCTGGAGATGTGATCATGACATCATCAGGTGTACAGTAAGAGTGCCTTATTCACTCATATTAAACATCACCACACTGTTCATTATATCACTTTCCATTATTTCTCCATTATATTACATTCCTAATAAAAAGTTATTTTTTTTTGTCAGGGCATAATGATTTATCCCTGTATATCACAGCAGCCCAGTAGAATACACTCACTGCCTCACATCAGTTAAAATCTTTTTTAACATCAACAGAATTTGCCAAGGTGGAAAACTCGTTTCCCAGAGCTCAATTATTGGTGAGTGTTGTATTTCAGCATCCTGATGTCGTTTACAAGTGTAAAACTCTTTGAATGTCTGCAGTGTTCACAGTTTTTTTTAATTTGCATATCTATAGTACTGAGGCCGGTTGCACTACCTGGACGTAAAAAAGTTGAGTGTAAGCTCTACACTGGGCTTAGCTACGTCCAGCCTTCCGATAAATATTTACACCAACTAAAACTACGACCAGGCGCAATTACGCACAGCGTAGATGATGCACATCCACGCTGACACAGTTATATTAAGATGCCATTCAAACTTTGCTATTAATAAAGAACTGACATGCTCATGACATCATAACAAGTGCACCATCTGATTTCAATGCGTAAACATTGCCTAACAAGTCAGCGTTTTTATATCTGAACTCCCTGTAAAATGCAAACGTCCTAAGCATTTAAATAGTTATTTATTTTAAAGTCAGGAATTGTCCCTGCTTATTAAAAGTGTGAGCGAGTGTACAGGCCTAAGCTTTCTGCAAATGTCAAAGAACTCATTCTGAAATCTCAATAGAGATTTATGTGTTTTTAATGTGCATACAACTTAATTAATATTGTAGCTTACAGTTATTCTCATTTGTTTTGTAACTGTTATGTGTTGGATAATATTGTTCTTTTTAGTACAGTAGCTTTATTTAAATGATTGGCTGGCTTGCTGTGAATGGACTTAAAGCATAGGCCTACTGTCCCTCCGCGAATGGTATACAGTTTCTGCCAATAATCCCAGATATATGTTTGTATTTAATATTTCTAACATAATTACATACAGAAATTTTGTTAGGTCAGCTGTTACCTGTGTCGGCAGTGCAGTGTGCAGTAGACACACCCATCTTAACGATTGCTATAGGTATAGCCTATCCTGCGTGAATTAACATTACTGTTCACGTCCACAGTAACAATTCACAATTCACAGAGATGAAATGAACAGTTTTCGTGTTGGAAAACACACTTATCAGAATAATTTATCTTAAGCTTGAGTATATTTTTAGTTAAAGCTCTTAAGTTATTAAGCAATTTCTCATGTAGGTTTTTTTCCATTGTGTTTTATATGGGGCGTTCCTTGAATAGATATACATTGTTGTTGTTGTTGAAAACAAAAGTAAAAGAGTGAGGTTCGTTGCTTTTTACTGTTAAATTGGACTTTCGTGTCTGTATTAAAATCAATAGTCCGAAAAAGTCACGACTTTTCAATTTACACCTACCTTTGACTAGGCGTAAGATTTCGTCTCACATGTGTGCTATGCCTAGATGGTGCAACAGGTATTAATTTTACACAGGACTTAAAACTCGTTTTACGTCCAGCCTAGTCTTACAACCAGGTGTACGTCCAGCTGGTGCAACCGGCCCCTTGAGTTCAGTGTGCGTTGTCTTTCTCTCCTCTCTCAGATACCCTGTGCCCACCAGGACAGTTTTATGAGGACTGCGGGAACCGAGTAGACGACCCTTCGGCAAGTAAAGGTTTAGCCTGTGAACAGACCTGTGAGTCGTATTTGCTGAACCTCACCTGCTCCACTCATGAGCCGTGCGTTCCTGGCTGTGTTTGTCCCGCAGGGTGAGTGGAGTCTTTGATGTTTGCATTATTGGTATCTGTTATCACTTTCAAAAACATACTGGGGTGGACCATATTCAAAAACCAGTGGCAACTGGAGCTTTGCAATATTTACAAATGGCAGTAGGCAAGAGACAAGAATCAACACGAAACTTCTAGATTTTCAATTTCAAACACTGTCAGTCACATACACTACCATTTAAAAGTTTGGGATCAGTTTATATACATCAAAGAATCCTGAAAAAAAAATGATCCCAGTTTCCACAAAAAATATTAAGCAGCATGACTGTTTAGCAATAAGAAATGCATAGTGTTTCTTCCACTACTAAACTACTTCTACTACTGCATCAAATCAGCATATTAGAATGATTTCTGAAAAATTGTCCCATTTGTTGTCCATTTCTGAGCTCACCCAATCATCACAGAGAAAACAAAAATACATAGATTAAAAGCCTAATGTCCAATAAACAATCAAAAGGGACTCACAATTACACGTTTAGAGCCTCTTTTCAAAAGAACATTGAGTTTTGCTTCATTAAGATGAAAGATATAAATACTGTATCTTCAATGGACTCTTGCTTCAGTGTCCATTGAATCCTATGCACATATTGATAAGTGTATCATGTTGTACGAATTTGATACATGTTATATGCTTTTGCTTGAATTTTATTGAAAACAAAAACATGGGACTATCATGGTACTTTGTTGTAAGTGATGCTGCTATTGTGCCATTCACTACTCAGCTGTTTTAGGGGCTGTTTACAACTGGTCACTTCATGCGTTTTCTCTGAACGGATAGCTATCCGATCGTTAGAAGACCAGGTGTAAGTGCCCTTCCAAATGCTTTCGAGATGGTTTTAAATCCGCCAGCTCAAACCACTTCAGCAGGTGGGCAGAGACGTTTTCCAACCAAAACTGGACAAGCGTAAATGCATCGCTCTCTCTCCTATTGCGGTCTTTGACCTTGAAATTAGCTCATGATAAATAAAATGCAGAGCCTATCTGTTACTTTTATTGACGTGAACACCATTAAAATATGCATATAGCATTGGAATTGAAGATTTGCGGAGACACCTTTATGTGGCAAAGTGTAAATGTAACCGTTTTAACAAATCAAATAGCTATCCGTTTACTGAGTTCTAATGTGACTGCTTTTGGTGTCATCTATTCAATGACTCTCAGTTGCATTTTAGACAATTTAAACACTTTTACAGACATTGAGGACTCTTTAACTATACCAGAGTATGTTTATTCCTCATCTGTTTTGGTAGTATATTTTTTATATTTCTAAAGGTTAGATGTTTCCGTGATTGTGTGTGATTTAATTGGTGAATGGCTGTGTATTTACGTGTGTGATGAGGCAGTGATCCATGGCTAAGCTTAGTGGGTGGAATCGCTTGAGTAGCGTCAGGAGCTACTCATTTCCATTACACATGCATACATTGGGATTTTTAGCTAATCTGGCTCAAATATTGTTCTTAATTAAATTCCATTCACCTCCTTTAACTGGCAGATGCAGACCGTTGACATACCAAGCAATGTAATGTAGATTTGCAGAAGCACACAAGCCCCCCAGGCGCACTTTCACGGACTGATGGCATTTTGCTCTACATGCTGAGGTCTCACTCGGATGGTGTCTGCCGGAGCAGGTGATGATGTCGATACAGATCAGTTAAAGGGTCTCCACTGACTCAGTGGGAACCTTTGCTGCTGTCTACGGCAGGTGAAAAGAGTTCTTTGTAGCTCAACTTCACTTCCCCTTCTTTTTTTCCCCCTCACGTCACGTTCCCACTAAAGGGGCCTCAGAGAGCACGACTCTTGCTCTATAGATGGATTTTTGTCATCTGATACATTTAATGCCAGTGTCTACACAAGCAAACTGAGGTTAAGTGCCATATCACAAGCTTAACTTCCTAAAGCCATCCTCAGCCATAACAGCATGATAAGACCTCGTCTCAGTTATCCTCTTACCAACACCACAACCAGCAACAGAGAGTCTGGGAATATGCCATGTTCTGTTTTTTTTTTAAGTTTATTTGTGAAAGATTTTTGATCTGTGAGATTTTAAAGGGATAGTTCACCCAAAACTGAAAATTCTGTCATCTTTTACTCACCCTCAAGTTGATGAGCCCCATTGACTTCCATAGTATGAAAAAAAAAAATCTTCTTTTGTGTTCAGCAGAAGATAGAAATTCATACAGGTTTGGAGGGTGAGTAATTGATCACAGAATTTTCATTTTTGGGCGAACTATCCCTTTAAGCAGCCCATGTTGCGTTCACAACACAATTTGATTTGGTTTTTGCAGAAAGGAGTGTCGGCTGAACACTTTCTTAACATTTGTGTTAATTGGATTCAACTATTAAGGTTTGAGATTAATTTAATCTCAAAATATATAACAGTTCTCAAATTATATTATGACAGTTGTTTTTACTGTTTCAATTTTGATTAAGATAATATATTTTTAAAGTTTATTATTATAGATTTTTATTTAGATGTTTAGTTGAAATGAGTATAACACTTTGTTGTTAATGCTCAGATCTCACTAATTCGGAATTACAAAGGCAATCCAATACTCTCAATACAAAGGGAAACATTCTCATGAACATTCATCAGTCACGTAGTGAAAGGGCTGTGAGGTCACGGATGTATCTGGAGAGCAACTAGAGTCTCCACTGCACACAGAGGGGATGTGATATTTTAGATGGCTGAGTGTGTGTGTGTGCGTGTGATTCACATTCTTCTGACTTATTGACCTTTTAAACAGAAAACACTTACACAAGAGCATCATGGGAAAGAAATATCATGGCTGAGATTCTGTCATGAGTGTTTAATAAATTCCTGCAACTCGATAGTTTGGCATCTGGGCTGGTGTAAATATGGCACAAAGGCCCCTTATGCCACAATGAGAAGTAGTGATGATATTATTGATAAGTCTGGAAATGACGAAATGCGTCATGCAGTACGTGTGGTCTAACATCATTATCGTGGAGCAGTGCAGTAGCAGCAGGAATGTCCACAACAGGTGTGTCGAAATCATATTACATCCTGTTAATAAAGTCATTTATCATGTCTCTTGATCTATAAATGTTTAGATATTTGTACTGGAAAACAAAGCAAATATACTGTGGCCGAATTTTGTTTTGTTTTTGCAGTGCAGACGGAGGGCTGTATTGAACTGAATCTAACCTTACACATGCAGAATTTTTGTTTGTACATAGGCCTACTTATTGTTCTGTGTCTCAAGTAACTGTGAATCATTGAATATTTTAACATATTTAGCAAAGATGAGCTTAAAAAGAGATGTAGAATACATTGCTGATTGTCAATCTGCTTTCACACATTTGAAAGCACCTTAAGTGACTGTAAAAGGCAGAATGTAAAGTATTTGATTGTTTGCCATGTGGAACACTGTCATGAGCCTCTTGACACTCTAGACCTTTTCCAGGGAATTTCCAGCAGCCATACTCTTCCACACACAGACACACATACACAGACACAGTGTGTGTGTGTGTGTGTGTGTGTGTGTGTGTGTGTGTGTGTGTGTGTGTGTGTGTGTGTGTGTGTGTGTGTGTGTGTGTGTGTGTGTGTGTGTGTGTGTGTGTGTGTGTGTGTGTGTGTGTGTGTGTGTGTGTAAGCTGTGTTTGATATGTGAGCTTGACCTTACATGCAGGATGAATTCCTCAGTGCACCTGTTCATGCTCAGAAAATGAGTTTGCTAATTACTGAAGACAGGGTTTTCGTCTTTCTGTCTATTATACATGGTCACCTCTGTAAGGTCTGCTTCTACTTTGTAGTCTTGTACTAAAGTTTTCACTTTAGTTATGTCTTTAGTTACGTTAATGACGCCAACTGCTGTATAACAAACATGGCATCTAAAGACTATACTATTGTTATTCCCCGGAGTTCGTGGCTTCCCTCTTACATCATGCTCTAGGGTTCCCTTACACATTTATGCACATTCGCATACCTGTGCTAAAATATATAGACTGAAATGTATATATATATTTTAATGGAATGAAAGATATAGAATGTACTGGATGTTAGCTTGCTTATTATGCTTAATAGCATGATCTATTTATGTAATTCTAACAAGACTCTATGCTTCTAACCACAGCTCAAGAGCTCTTCTAGTTCAACCACATAGGTTTGAGATGTTGTTTGCCAAATGGAACTAACGACAAATCCTTGAACTATGTTGATAACGCCAGAAGTTGTCTGATGATGCTTTGGGGAAACTCACCCCAGATTGGTTACTGGCCAGTGGAACTTTTTCTGTAACTTTAAAGTTTGTTGAAGATGTTTCAGCATAGTCTGACTTTCACTCTGTTTCTCTCTGTCCATTAAGCTAAGGGTGATGATGATACCCCTGTCTCTCATGGGAGCAGCAGGTATAGGAGTGTTTTTGTGAGCAGGGGAATTCCTGCACTAATGAGAGGGAATAATTACCCCCCTCCTCCACCCCTCAAGCAAAGTGGTTAATGGCTGCGATGCTTATTTACACAGTAAACAGGTGCACAGCTGGATCAAATTACTGATAAGCTGCTTAAAGACATTCCTGTAGTCCATACTTCAAAATCAGCACTTTTTCATTTGTCAGGACGAAAAGAAAGAAAGGAAACTATAAGAAAAAAAAAGCCATCTTTATGTTTCTGTGCTTTTGCTGTGCTCTGCTGCAGACCTTCAGCTTGTGTGAATACAGATGTTTTCTGAACAATTGTTTTCTCTCTTAGGGTTAGGGTCAGGTTTAGGGTTAAGGGTTAAGGTCAGGGATCAATGCAGGTGACCTCTACGTCTTCTTTAGTGTAATGCATCTCACTGGGTCTGAGGTTAGAGCTCTCACAGTGAAAATGATGCCACAGTTGAGTCTCTAAAGTGTGTTTAACTCCCTGAAGCCTTTTGATGGTCATGGTGCTCATTGTATGTTCACCCAGAGATTTTGCTTTCATTTCTATTCACTTTTATTTCCATGCACTTCAAGTTTTACCAAAAACTTTGACCTTGTTTGAACTGAATTATCTGCTTCAATATTGTGAGTTTTTGTTTTCATTTCATATACAGATTTTTGTGATCTGTGTTTAACTGATTAATGTAGTTGTTGTCAATGAGGAGATATAAATTAAGGAGTGAACATTTCAGATATACTTAGCCAAAACATAATAGTTGAACGTATTACTCAAGATATCAGAGTGTGATAAGCCTTCAGTCAGTGGTTTTTCAGTGATATTCTCTCTGTTGAATTTTTGTGAGATTTGCTTGGAGGAAATCTGTGAAGTTTGTGTTAATGAGTGTCAGCATGCAGTAGTTTATGTGTTGCATGAAAGGTCTGGGTTTATGTAAATATGTACGTACTGTGGGTATTTGTGAAACCATGCTCATACAGTAACAGTATAGACCAGGGTTCCTCAGATCCGGTCCTGGAGGGTCACTGCTCTACAGAGATTAGTTCTAACACTAATCAAACACACCTGAACAGGCTAATCAAGGGAAACTGGGAATATCATCTGAGAATATCATCTTGCCTGAAATCCTTGATCCACAATATGATAGACTGATTCTAAATGTGGCAAAATGTCTGTTTGTGTTCATAATACTCCATGTTTTAAGAATTGAATCAGCTTTGAATCCAATTTTTATATAAGATTTGACAATCAGTGTGTTTTAATGACTGCCACCCGTATTAATGAAATATGAAATGATATCCCATCACTTGTGCTCAATCCAACATAAGGCATTTCAGTTTACTCATCCCGCAATTCATTTGAAAACAATTATTATAATTTTGCACACAAAACCTTTTTTTTTTTCAGTTTTTCTGTAATTTCAGCCCTCAGAGTTTTTGTTTGAGCCATGGTTTTATTTTCTCAAGTCTGCTTTGTACAGAGAGAGAACAGCATCACTGGTGCATGAAGATAATTGGTGAGCAATGGAGTGTGTGATTGTTTAGTTATGGATCCATCTCTCTGTCTCTCAATTAATGCATGCAGAACAGGAGCAGGTGATCACTCATTCTTTGATGGCAGTAAGTGATCCAGCGTGCTGGCTGTGGGATAAAGAGAGCTGTTAACGCCTGTCTATCTGGGGTGTAAGTTTACTCAGTTCTAACAGACAGTGTGCTGGGAACTCTCAGAGACCCTCGGGCCAATGGAAATGATTCACTGCAATATTACAAGATCTTTATCAGAGACAGAGTGAGAGAGAGAAGCTCTTTGGATCTGTGAGAATGAGAATCGGCTGTTTTTCTCATGTGACCAGTGAGATTTTTCTTTCATCCCTCCACCCATCCAAATATTCTTGTCTCAGGCAGAATCTTCAGAGTTCCTGCATCATATACTTGCATGGCATCTGGACTCACACACAGTACATGTACTCAGATGCATTTACACATGCATTCTGTGCGCTGTTTCAGTATATGCATCTGTGTATTTCAGGCTCCTCAAACATGGTGATGAGTGTTTTGAGCCACGTGCATGTCCGTGTTTGTGGAAAGGGAAAGAATATTATCCAGGAGACAGAGTATCGTCCCCATGCCATCAGTGGTGAGATTACATTAAGTCACATTCTGTGCATTTCATTCATGTCTTTACACCAGTCAGCTACATTTTCAACTACTTATATCAAAAATCACGTGCTCACTTGAATTTTGTTAAATTCACTGATTTAGATTAAGAATGCTAGGAAAACAATTATACGTAACACAGTGACATTTTCCAAATTTGTTACAGACATAAAATGTCGTAGAAACTTAGTTAAGAGAGGAAATGTGTAGTGAAACTGTTTCTAGGATCTGAATGTGAATGTTTTGCAGTGTGTGTCAGCATGGCACGTTCCAGTGTGAGTTTCGCCCATGTCCGTCAATGTGCACTACTTATGGAGATCGACACTACCGAACGTTTGATGGGTTCCTGTTTGATTATATTGGTGCATGCAAGGTGTACTTAGTCAAGGTGAGCTTTGAGCAACAGATGCAGATATCCCATAACTCACTCTTATCAAAAGACAAAATGACTGCATGTGTTTGCATACGTATTGTAGTTGAATACTAATGTGTGCTCCTGTGTGTGCGTTAGAGCTCGTTAGATGCAATGATGACTGTCACAGCAGAAAATGTTGACTGCTTTGAGAGTGGCGTGATCTGCAGGAAATCTCTCCTCATCTCTTTGGGTCGCTCCTTCATTGTGTTTGATGATGACACCGGCAAACCTGTAAGTGAACTTGTCTGTCTCATTCACTCTCTCCATAACTTGTCATAAAACCTTACTATTGTTACACATAAACATATTCTAACTATGCTAGAATTAAAAAGCATGATGCCCTAATCATTATTCAGGAGGTTTATAATATGCCCCACTTTCTGGTCGTTCCTACGCCCCTGGGTATTGGTGAATATACTTTGGAGAAATATATTTTTAATACAAGGAAGGAATGATAGTGCAATTGCATCATAGTGGCGATATAGTTTTGCTTGTGCTGCATCTGTAACTTATATTTCCTGAAACATTGGTTTGGTGTGAAATGACAATGATAATCTGGTTGATAATAATCTGCGGATATGGTTCATGTGCAGAATCCATCCAGTGTGATTGACAGGCAGAGAGTATATATCTGGCAAGCAGGATACTACACCATTGTGCATCTGCTTGGGGAAGACCTCACAGTGCTGTGGGACAGAAAAACCACCGTACATATACAAGCTGGACCACGCTGGCAGGTAAAAACGCACACAAAGAGGTGAATGTGTTGCTGGTGTAAACTTGTAGTTTTGAGTAGCAAATCGTTAATTTGCAGAATTTTGATTACCTTACAAGTTTGTATTTGTGTGTTCATGATATTTTTAGGGCAAGCTTACTGGTCTTTGTGGAAACTTTGATCAGAAGACAGCGAATGAAATGAGAACACCAGAGAACATCGACTCATCAACACCACAGGAGTTTGGCAACAGCTGGACAGCAGCAGAGGCATGACAAACAGACAAACACACATACACACATACAACACCAGTCAAATGTTTGGAATTATTACGATTGTTTTGTGTGTTTTTGAAAGATGTCTCTCATGCTTACCAAGGCTGCATTTATTGGATCAAAAAGTACAGTAAAAATAGGAATATTGTGAAATATTATTACAATTTAAAATAAGTGTTTTCTAATTGAATATTAAATGTAGTTTATTCCTATAGGCCAAGCTGAATTTTCAGCAGTCATTACTTCAGATCCTTCAGAAATCATTCTAATATACATCCTTGCTGAATTAAAAAGTATTCATTTCATTTAAAAAAAATCTTATACCCAAAACCTTTAAATTATAGTGTATAACTGTTTTCACAAAAATATTAAGCAGCACAATTGTTTTTAATATTGATAAGAAATGTAAGTGCAAATGTAACAAATTAACATTTTAGAAAGGTTTCTGAAGAATCAAGACTGGATTAATGGTTGCTGAAAGTTCAGCTTTGTCAACACAGGAATAAATTACATTTTAAAATGTATTCAAATAGAAAACATTTATTTTAAATAATATTTCAAAATACATGATCATATTTTTGATCAAATGCATGAATGCACCTTAGTGAGCATAAGAGAAGTCTTTGAAAATCATAAAAAATATCTTACGTATTCCAAACTTTTAACTTGTAGTGTATGCAAAACATGAATACTCATTCAAATTGTTTGTAGATGACTAAACATTTGATTTTGCCCTTCTGAATGTCTCAAATCTGGCGGTAACTACAAATCAAACACTGTAGTATGACTGTCTGTTTGTGTGTGCATGTCCCATCAGTGTGTGAACAGTCCTGATATAAGGCACCCATGCAATCTGAATCCTCTTCGAGAGCCCTTTGCAAAAAGACAGTGTGGGATTTTGCTCAGTGAAGTGTTCCAAGTCTGCCACCCTGTGGTACGTTGATCACCTCTGAACATTAATGCTCAAATTCACATCAAGTCGAAATGTACATGTGAGTGAGAGAGGGTCTCTGTGTTTAAAGGTTTTTCATGCTCTATAGGTAGATGTCACATGGTTCTATATGAACTGCCTGGTGGACACCTGTGGCTGCAACCGTGGAGGAGACTGTGAGTGTTTCTGCACAAGTGTTGCAGCATATTCTCACCGCTGCTGCCAAAAGGGAGTCACCATTGATTGGCGCTCCCCTTCTGTCTGCCGTAAGTGATATTCCTAACATCAGTCATTGTAATAATAATGGTAACACTTTAGTTTAGGGTCTAATTCTCACTATTAACTTGTTGCTTATTTGCATGTGTATTACTAGGATATTGGCTGTTTATTAGTACTTATAAAGGACATATTAATGTCTTATTCTGCATTGCCATATTTTACAGCCATTGATCCTACCCAATACCCAAACTTAACAACTATCTTACTAACTATTAATAAGCAGTAATTAGTAGTTTATTAAGGCAAAAGTTGTAGTTTAGTGAGAATTGGACCCTAATAGCTAACTGAATAAACTACGGTGAACACACATTCTTCTAAAAGACAATGATGGTCAGAAGGAAGAAGGAACTGAGCGATATATACTACAGTTTTATACTTTATTTTTATGCTATAATGACGAGTAATACTATCTTCTTCCTCTTACAGCTTATGACTGTGAATACTACAACAAAGGTACATCTGTAATATTGTGATGATTATAACATTCGTACATGTCTGATACATATTATATGTTATATTATATAAATTATATATTGTTATAATTTTTGCAATTGTGTATGTGTGTGGGAATGCACATGTTCATAGCTTTAGGGAAAGGGCCACTGAAGCTTTTGACCTACAGAGAGAGAGGAACAATGTTGGCAGCAAATAAGACAACTGGACTGGTGTTCCCAAAAAGAGAAATGACTAGTACTGATGAGATCCTGACCCTGTTCATGATGACGCCAGGCATCAGCAAAGCCAGAACACATGGTTAGTCAGTCAGTCAAAAGCATACAATCAACATTTAAAAATGCTTTTTATTAAAAAAAGTCCCCCTGTAGTCACTAACTGTATCCTTTAAAACTCATCTTTGATCACCAAAATTATATATTTAAACATTTTTTTCCCTTAAAATAGCTTGAATGTATACACCCTTGCCTCATTTAGTATGTGATTCTATGATTATGCAAATTAGCTCCACCCCCACTCACTCACACCAGCTCAGAGATCCACTCGTTGACAATCACAAGTTGCATGATTGGTTACAAGGTAGTTTGTGAGGTAAGAAACACCAGCGATTTCAAACCGTGTTTTTGAGACTGGTGGTTCACTGCACTGGTGGTTTGAGACTCTTTGGTTCACTGCAGTTTTAAGGGGAAAATACTTAGCAATGGTGGTGACTTATGAATTTGCACATGTTTTGTCTTAAAGCATATTAAAAACACCACATAGACATTTAAACAACATTAAGAGCTTGATTTTCACCACAGGGGGGACTCATACTGTATACACAGTAAAACATGCACATTTTTAGACAAAATGTTATAACACAAACCTCCAACTTATTTTCTTAAACAAATGATTTATATATTTTTTTATACATCGTCTATGTATATACAGTTGATAATGTTGTTAATGCTGCAGACTCATCCCTGGTGTCATTTGAGGCGGCAGACAGACCCAACTACTTCTTAAAAGCAGAGCGCAGTGGGCAGCTGAGACTGCAGAAGTGGGAAGAAACTGAGGCATTCTGGGATGCAGCTACATTTGTTCTTCATAGAGACACCTGGATCTCCGGCTTTGATTCGCTGGAGTCCCTGGCAAAGCCAGGATTTTTTCTGCATTTCATGCTGTCCAGACTCCAGCTCATGAAATACAGTCACTCAGATCGATACCGCCGAGCTACTCTTTTCAAACTGACAGGTCAGCATGTGGCAACATATCTGCAAACTTGCTCAAAATCACAAAGAAACATTAGGCCTATCACTTGCTTACCCCATTTTTCCCAAATCATTATTTTTACTACAGGTGGCATACCATACTATCCAATGGGTCCACGATGTCAGTGGAGGTATGAATCATGTGTGAGTCCGTGCTTCAGGACATGCAGTGACCCGTCAGGTCTGAGCTGTGCCAGCATCCTGAAGTAAGAGCACACACATTCATGCATGCAAACACACACATTTGATTTATGCAAATATCTACAAGTATCTAAATTGTTTAAGTGTATGGTTAAGTGATATGGCTGTCATGCACCTTTCTATAGGGTTGAGGGATGCCTGCCTCAGTGTCCAAGTCACATGGTTTTAGACGAGGTCACTCACAGATGTGTCTATATGGAGGACTGTAAGCTACTATTTGTGCTTCTTCTATTGCTAAATCTGGTGTAAAACAAAAACACTCTCAATACTATTTTTATTGTAATGAGATTGATGCTATAGCTAAGTTCAGGATTTACTTCTATAATCATTGTCAAATGAGGTAGTGACAGGTTTGTAAATGCTATTTCAACTAGCTCTAATGCTAACAATCTTTGAGTAAAACAGACCACTAGTCAGACCACTAATTATCAATGGAGCAATGTAAAAATAATATATATATATTTTTTTTTATTGCCATAGTAAATTCAAGCTCCAGTTTAGCTACCTTGACATAACACAGTTAGCTACTGTATATCAGTTTAAATTAGCTATTTTGTTCAGTGTCTAATAAATATTGCATTTGTGTTTAGGCATTAAGCCTGCTGTTGCTCCTCCATTCACGCCACCCAGCACTGCCATATCATCAACATCCTCAGAACATTACACCTTGAGTGGCCCAGCGGTGTCTATGTCACTCACATCTACAACAGTGCCAGAGAGTAGCGCCACTGCTACTATACCTACAGCACACAAGCCAAGCACTGCAATGCTTACATCTTCCCCTTTCAGACCTGAGGTGGTGGAAACCATTACCACATTAACAACATCCTCTTCCTCCCCAAGCCCACTGGCTTCCAGTGAGAGAACCACTAAAGCAACAAGCATCACTCACACTTCCTCGACCACATTGCACACTAGACCAACGTTCATCTCAGCATCTCTCTCTGGCACCTCTACAACAAGCAGGCCAACAGAGTCTTCAACACTACTGACGCGTACGACAACTATCTCCTTACCGCCTACTTCTAGTCCTGTTCTGTCGTCTACCTCAGGTGAAGAACAGACCAGAGTAAGCACTCTACCTGTGCTTCCAGTCTCGACCAGCATGAGCTCCACAGACGCCACTTCCCCAACTGTAAAAATGTCAACTCCCCTCACCTCTAGTATTGAGACTCCTAGAGTCTCAGAGATCCTCACACCTACTGAAAAGACCACTACTCCCACTGTGACTTCTAGTGGCGGCACACAGTTTCCTTTTGAAACCATCAGCACGACAAAGTTCACATCACCATCGACCACGACGCCTATATTAGGATCGAGTACCTCTGTCACAACAGAAAAAAGTTCTTTTCCAACGACTTTACACACTCTGAAGACCCCTGAGAGTCCTTCTGAAACCCAGAAGCCTTTGGACATCACTACCATTTCCACTTCCCCTACAGATATTACAGCGTCAGCAACTCAAATTTCAGTGAAATCCACAGTTTCCGCTTTTCAAACACCAACTTCACCAACTCAAACAACACCTTTTATTTCTTCAACATCAACTTCAGAGCAACCTGAAACTTCAAAAACAACACTGTCTTTCTCCACAGCTACTCCAGCAACCCTCATCACCACAGTGTCCTCTCAAGCTCCTACATTTATGCCAACAGAAACCACAGCAAAAACAACCTATCAGTCAACATCTGTTATGTATACTTATCCTGATGTTCTAACAACTGATAGGACATTACAGACAGATTGGAGAATGATCCAAACCACGTCAACTCCATCCGTATTTCCAGAGACATCCCAAACCAGTGTCAGGACAACAGAGACCCCACTTACCACCTACACCACCATGCCATTCACCTCAGCGCCTACAGAGGAAACATCAACACTGCTCACATCACATGTGTCACCCACTGACAAGACAACTTCTAGAGTTGTCTCCGCTTCTACTACATTGGGCCCTACAGTGTCTCACTGGAGTTTAGTATCCACCACTGCTCTCCTTACAGACAAAGTCAGCACATTGCCAATTCGTCCTCCTTATTCTACGACAACTATGACCACCACACCTGCACTGCCTGCGATTTCTCCAGCTTCGCCATCTAAACTTACAATGGCAATATCAGTATCTCAAGGCCCAACAAAAACCACAGAAACAACTGTCACTTCTGAGATACCTCTGCTTACATCTACTGCAGCTGAGAAGGAGATTGTTTCCACCACTCAGACATCTACAACTAGTCCTTTTAGTATACATTATGTCACAGAGACAACTAGGTTTTCACCTGACACCGATAGAGCTGTGCTGTCAACTACTGCGACAACCCAGACGTCAACACTGGTGCATGAGACCTCCAGCACCCTTCCTTCCATAATGACACCAACATTCACAACCCTTGTCACACCAGCCCTGACTACACGGGTGGCTGTGGCTACCACGCGACGAGAAACACCACGAGTTGTGGCCACAACCAGCATTTCACCTCCCACGAGGAATGAGTCGACATTGACAACACTGTCTACTATTTCTACAGATAAAGTGACTACTGTTTCCACATATACATCTTCCTCTAGTATCCCTGTTGCTTCTTCTAGCACGCGTACAACACACAGTCCTGACATCACTGAATTCACCTCTGGATTTACAGAGTACACAACTGAATCTGGTCTGACCACAGCACTGACATCATCAACTGGAACAACTACAACTCTAATGCCAAGTGTGGCATCAGTTGTTACTCAGACTACCATTTCAAAACAGCCTCCTACTTCCTCTTCTGTTACTGAGAGTAGTTCCGTAACCAGTGGTATTCCCTCTACTGAGCGCCCTCTGGTGGATGAACTTACCACAGTCACAGCCATGCCACCTGCCTCAGACACTGCCCGAGCAACACTGAGTTCATCTGTAGTGACCAGTCTTCCCTACACCATAGAAACAGAGCACTTGATGACAAGCCAGACACATGTTGACCCAAAAACTACTGCTGTCGAGCCAAGCAGAGTATGCACTGTGAGTCAATTATAAAATGCTTTTATATTTATATATATTTTAATTATTATTGTAAATTTTGATAACAAAAGTCTAACTAAATTATGTTTGTGTGTCTGTAGTCTCCATATTCAGAGGTAGTGGATGAATGTACAAAGCTTATTTGTGTCAGTGGCCAGTTGCTCCTCTTCAATAAGTCTCAGAGCTGCCCTTATGATACTACACCCCCAAACTGTGGTCTGCTTGGCTTTGCTGTACTGGTCAATGGTGATAAGTGTTGTCCACGATGGGACTGTCCATGTGAGGAACACACATATTAAACTCATTGCTATAATCATTTTCATTCTGCCATTTGTTGATGTTTTATCAAAATATATTTTAATTTTGGCATGTAGGTCGTTGTTCAGTGTTCCCCGATCTTAATCTGATCACATTCGATGGGAAAAGCGTTGCGATTTATAAAGCTGCTTTATATGTGGTGACTCAACTTCCCAATGAGACCATCAGCATCCTGGTACAAGAGTGTTCTGGACCAGATTACACCGTAAGATATGCACAACCTCACATTAGCACCTCACAACTAAAGTGATATAAAAACTTTTAGTTCTTCTCTTTACGTGTCTTTTTTTCATTTAATTTTTATATCAAAGTCTTGATATTATTCTGTTTGTTTCCAGCTTGTGTGGAACTTTACCAATTTGTGTCTGGCAGCTTTAAACATCACTCACAAATCCAACGAAGTACTCATCAATCGTCTCCAGAGACGTGTGAGTATTCATCTGCTCGCAATTCTTGGAAATCTAGCCACCTTTTTTTAGTGATGACAAATAATTGTGATAAAATTGTCCCCGAGTAAATGATTATCGTGCCAGTCTGGCATATTTACATAAACAATGGGTTGTTTTTACAGCTGTATGTGAACTCCAGGTATGCAAAGCCACGTTTTAAGAAGTTTGGTTTTGAGATTCTGGACACAGGAAACATGTATCTAATCCGAAGTCCAGCTGGTCTGAAGATCCAGTGGTTTCACACTACAGGCATGATGGTGATTGAAATGGACAGCTATAACAACAGACTCTCCACATTGGGCTTGTGTGGTACGAATCCATTAACAACAGATTACATGGACTGTAAAAATTATCATGTCATATTTTAATGACATGTTTCTCTTTGTCACCCTGTCCAGGTAGTTGTGATGGTAATCCTCTGAATGATCTGACTCTGTCTAACGGTACAGTTGTGCCTGAGCAAGAGGATCCGGCTGTGTTCATCGATAGCTGGCAGATTCCCAACACCACCAGCTATGTCAGCCACAGCAGACGGAGGGAGGTCAACTGCACCACGAGCGACTGCTCTCAGTGCATGAGCATGCTGAGCAACCGTACCTTCACCATCTGCCACCCTTACGTACGGCACACAACATGACCATCCCATCAATACCAAACCTGCACCCACATGTGATTGCATACTACATTTCTTAACTGGTCTTTGTGCTCAGGTGCCTCCAGCAGTGTTCTGTGAGATTTGGGTGAGAGATGTGGAGTATGTGAATAATCCATGTGTTGCTTTGGCCGCTTATGCTGCTTCCTGCCACAAATTCAACATCTGCATGGAATGGAGGAGCTCTGATTTCTGCCGTAAGTAGTTACCAAGGCATATCAACATAGCTTTAAGTAGAAATGGTTCCCACAGCTGAATAGGGTGTTAAAATGCTATGTATTGGTGTTATGTGTGGTGTGTATTTTACGGTAATGCTAGCATGTTTTTCTGTGTAGCATTCATGTGCCCAGAAAATCTGCGGTACCAAGCATGTCTGCCCTCCTGCACTGCCCCATCCTGCCCAAACCAAGAGTTTGAGTTTGTCCCAGAGCAATGCACGGGCCTTTCAGAGGGCTGTGTATGTCCACAGGGAACTCTATTGCATCGGCCCTATTCTGCCCTATGCATTCCACCCAGCAAGTGTGGTATGCTCCTTGTCTTTCTCTTCTACTGTATTTGTTTAAGGGCATTTAGTTGTTAATAATTTGTGTTATGATATTTGTTTGCAGCATGTACTGATAGTTTTGGAACCCCACGTGCACTTGGGGAAGTGTGGAAAGCTTCCCTTGATGGCTGCTGCATGTATAAGTGTGAGAACGACAGCATAGTGCCGGTGGAGTATAACTGCAGTAACATCCCTCAGCCAGTATGTACGCGTACAGGAGAGATTACCATCAACCTTGCAGATGAGAGCAGCTGCTGCCCTCACAAAGCCTGTGGTCTGTTATACAATTATTTCACACATTAATTATTTCACTATAAAAGGGCTGGGCAGAATTATGGTATATTCTACATACCTTGTAAATCCATCACATTAAAATAAGACAACGCCTCTTTCATTTTTGAATTTCTAAAACTTTCTGAAGTTGAATTTCCAGCCAAATGACTCAAAATTTTCAAACTGCCCAACACAATTTGGCATTGTACATGTTAATGTATATAATGTATTTGTATGCTTTTACTATTACTTAATAAGTTCAGATGCTTTATGAAGTTGTTTAATTCGTGCTTAATTGTTTTGTGACAGTTTGTAATCAGAGTATGTGTGAAGCAGCTCCTACGGGCTGTAAATATGGGGAGAAGCTGGTGTCATATTATAGGCAGGACTCCTGCTGTCCAGAATACTTATGTGGTGAGTTTGGACATATTTTGTTGTGTATTTGAGTCTGTGTACTTGTGCATGCGAATGAGTGCTGTTTTTTTTATTGTCTTTTTTCAGAGTGCGATCCAGATCAATGTGTCTTGGACATTCCTGTTTGTCGTGAGGATCAGACATTGATCGCCACTCGCGCAGAAGGCAGCTGCTGTTTGGCACACATCTGCAGTAAGTCATTCCCATTAATGTTAAAATCACAATTTGACTTTCTTTCCTCTATGGAACAAAAAGTGATAAATTGTACAATATATATTTACATTCCACTCCTTTAGAAGTCTTCCAGCCTAACATTTGACAGGCATGTAATGTATTAAAAAAAATGTTATTGTCTATTATTGTGTTAGTGTGTGACAAATGTTCTGAGGCAGCTCCAGTGTGTAAAGATGGAGAACTGCTGATTGTGGACACAAACAGCACAGAGCACTGCTGTCCAGTTTATCACTGCTGTGAGTACAAATACATGATTAAACATACATTTTTCTTTCTCTGTGGTAAATTCAGCCAACAGAAGCAGTTAAAGTGATAGTAATTAACTCACCCTCAAGTTTTTTCCAAACCTGTATAAATGTATTTCTTCTGCATAAAACAAAAGAAGATATTTTGAAGAATATGGGTTACCAAACATTTCCCATAGGACGGAAAAAATATTATCTATAGTATTAAATATTATCAAAGTATCTTCTTTTTTTGTTCAGCAGAAGAATGAAATTCATACAGGTTTGGAATAACTTGAGGGTGAGTAAATGATGAAAGAATTTTACTTTTTGGGTAAACTGTTGTGGAGCTTATAGTAAGCCAGTAACAGTAGGACAATACCAATACCAACAACCATTATATATCCGCAGTAGAACAAGTAGCCTAAACAGCCCTCAAGCTCCACAAAACAAAATAACTAAGGATTGCCTTCAAAACACCACATTAACTGAAACAGTGAAGTGTAATTGTAACTGTGCTGTGTGTTTATGCATCCAGTGTGTGAGACCTCTCAATGCTTAGACGTCACATGTCCAGTTGGCATGGCAGTAGTTTCCACAAGGATTCAAGAACAGTGTTGTCCATCGCAGACATGTGGTAAGTCCACCAACTCAATAACAATGTGGTTGAGTAGTATTTGCATTAGTGTCTTTGTTCATGTATATCAGCGTGAGAGTGCATCAGTACATGTGTTGCTTGTGTGTGTCTGTTAAACTCTGCTAAAGAAACAAATGTGTGTGTGTTTCTGAAAAGACTAAAGCTCCTCTCTCTCTTAGAATGTGCATGTGAGAAAATCCTTCGTCCTAAATGTTCTCTGGTGAGTCTCCAGAAATGAACATATTCAAATTACCACGTATATTTTGCTTACATTTTATTATTCCGTTATTTGTTTGTGATCAGGCTGTTTTGGTTCATATCTGATATCACGTGTATTGTGTTGTAGGGGGAAAGTATGCAGTTAGACAGAACGTTTCTGTCTGATCCTGAAAACCGATGTGCCTGCAAAAGATTTGTGTGTGGTGAGAACACACCTCTGTCTAAAATGTTCTGAAAATAAAATATAAATAAATAATAAAATATTTTTGTATGTGTGCTTTTCTCTGTGTATCTATAGTGAGAGAGGCAGTGTGTGTGGATGGGGAACGGGGAGTGATGCGGCCGGGGCAGACACTGGTAGAGCATCGTGATCAGGGTGTGTGTTACACCACACAGTGCACACACACACTGGACTCTGCCACAGGTTTCTATGTCCTCAAAGCCACTGGCACTAACTGCACTGCACGCTGCCAGCCTGTGAGTATTTTAAATGCACAAAGACACGCACACTAGCCAAACTCTAAATACCTCCTAACTGTGTTATGTGTTCAACAGTACCAGCTATACATCCCTCCTAAAGACCCCAGCAGCTGCTGTGGTGTGTGTAAGAACATTTCTTGCCTGGTCCGGAGTGAAAATGGATCTGTAACTATGTACAAGGTGATGTTGACCTTGAGGTTTTTTTATTTTTTATGTTTTTGAAAGGAGTCTCTTATGCTCACTAATGCTGCATTTATTTGATCAAAAATACATGAAGACAGTAATATTACAATTTAAGAGAACGTATTTTAAAAATATATTTTTACATAATTGAACATCAATAATAATTGATAATAATGGAGCACCAAATCAGCATATGAGAAGGATTTCTAAAGGATCATGTGACACTGAAGACTGGAGTAATGGCTGTGATGTGAACGTATTCTCTGTGTTCTCCTCTCCAGCCAGGGCGCAGTTGGGTATCTGACTGTATGCGCTATGACTGTTCAGACACTCTGTCAGGACCTGTGCTCATCTCCCACCCCTACAGCTGCCCCCCCTTCAACGAAACAGAGTGCATGAAGGTGATTTCACTCTCCTTAATAAACATGAACCCGAATAATACATCAAGTACAGCTATGACACCAGTGTTGGGGTAGTTACTCAAAAAAAGTAATTAGTTACTAGTTACTAGTTACTTCTGTAAATTGTAATGAGATTACTTTACTAGTTACTGCATTTGAAAAGTAACTTCACTACTTATTACTTTACTTTCCCATTTCTTAATTTACCCTGTAGATACGGACAAACATCATAGCCCTATCATCACTTAGCCTGTCCAAATAGTGTTTATAAATGTAGCCTATACAAAATGGCATGTAAAACCATATGAAAGAATAATATCCATGTCTGCACAAAGAAATATGCCTCACTGTAAAATCCACAAACAACAGGATAAAGGACAAATGTCTGCGGTGGTAGACACATAATCAGGGCTGGACTGGGACAAAAAAAAAAAATCGGCATTTTGGCCATAATAATAATAGCACACTCATATACATATATTGTAAAACAAATGCACTGAAAAATAAAGGAAACTTTCATAATTAGTTTTGTACTAATTTCTATACTTGAAAGAGATATAAGCACATAATCTTTTATTTTGACGGAAAACATGGTTTACAAACGCGTCTCATTAAATTTATAGTAAATTACGGTAATCTTCAACTATGCAGATGTGGAAATAATGTGTTACTGGGTAATGGGTTCCTACACATGACATTCCATACACAAAAGATAAATATATTTGAAATATATTTTCAGAGTATATTTTAGAATATATGCAAATATTTGAAATTGGCCCAATAAATATATTTCACACTTAACATCATATATTTTAGTTGTATTTCAGAATATATTTCAATGTATTTGGAATATATGCCACATGTATTTTGACACTTTTGGGGATCCATACAGAAAAAAAGTACATTGAAATATATTCTGAAATATAACAAAAATATATGATGTTAAGTGTGAAATATATTTATTGGGCCAATTTCAAATATTTGCATATATTCCAAAATATACTCTGAAAATATATTTCAAATATATGTATCTTTTGTGTATGGGATAGCCTAAGTGTTTTGAGAGTAACTGTTAGTTCTGCTTACCGCAGGCTCTACACTTTCTCTCTGTCCTGATCCTCCTCACTATTCTCATCATCAGCCACAGGAGCTGATGAAGGTCATGCTGCTGCAGAAAACATTTTGACACATTTTACAGCGTCTGCTTGAAGGGCCTGTGTCTATTTTTCACGCTATTTCTCTGCACATTCCTTGCGTTTCTTCTCCATCTCTCAGACTATTTTGACAGATACACACTGACACACGTGCACGCTCGATCAAAGCCCAAAGGGGGAGGTGTTTAAAGATGTGATTGGACCAGCCCAGTGTCAATCAAGAAAAGATCCAATGGGCCACGGTGTTTCATGGACCGGTCAGCTAACTTATCAGGAAAAAAAAAACTGACACAGACTTGTTTAACTAATGCATTACACCGGCACGCACTTATTTAACCCAGCGCCACCAATTAAGCAAAACGAATGGGCCGCCGATGTACGAGTTTTATGGTCCGTTAAGAAGAAGAAGAAAAAAGAAGAGATGTCGACCCAAAAGGCACGTCCGCCCACTGGGAATCTCCCGGTAGTCCCGATGGCCAGTACTTGCTGCCTGGGCATACAAAGTGCATTTCACGCGAATATTTTTGTCCTTTCGAGCAATAAACTGAAAGTGATGTGAATATTGCCACTGGCCGAACCCCCCTGTCTCCGTCTCCATTTCCCGCTCCCCTTCGCACCAGCAGCTACGTCACTCAAATCGATCTCTATGACAACGGTGCACGCGCGCACACACACACACACACATACACAGACAGACATGCACGCAGCACAAACAGATCAGAGCTTTACACGCAGGCAAAAATGGCTTGGGTAACGCAGGAAAGCGCGTTCCTATAGTCTAGTAAAGTAGTGTAGTTACCGATATTTTTAGTGTAATGCGTTACTTTATTTCGTTACCCAAAAAAGTAATATCGTTACTGTAATTCGTTACTTTGTAACTCGTTACCCCCAACACTGTATGACACATACAAAACACTTGTGGTAACACTTTATTTTGATGGTCCCTTTTGAACATTCTGTTAACTTTAAGTAACTTTGCAGCTACATGTCAACTAACTCTCATTCGAGAATTAGTTCACTGTCTGCTTAATATCTGCTAACTCTTTATTGTGATGGTCCTCCAACAGACATTCACATTCTACTAACCTTATGCGCCAGAGAAACAAGTGCGCAGCCATCTTTAGAATATTGTCTTTGAACTTCCGTTTTAGCGGTGGCTCTGTGTATTTCCATGGCATCGCTGTCGAAGAGTAATTAGCTGGTGAAGTGGATTTACTTATTGTAGAGTTTAACGAAAGTTATCACGAGTATTGTAATGTCTAAAGCAGATGTCTTAATATATGTCAGTAGACCGGGAAGATTTTAAAACGGGCAGTTCATTCATAAATACGTAAAATCGCTGTGGAAATACAAACCGGAAGACAACAAGCGCCGCGCTGAAAAGTGGTGGAGCTACATAAGGTCTATAAATAACTTTGCAACTACATGTCAACTTATTCTAATCCTAACCCTACCAGTCTACTAACAGTCTACTATTACTCTAATGAGAGTTAGTAGACATGTAGGTGCAAAGTTACTTATAGTCAACAGAAAAGGTCCCTGAAAATAAAGTGAAACCACACATGTAAGTGACAGAGATGTACTACATGGACTTAGAACTAATACATAGACATAATCATGTGGTCCTGAGTCAGTGGTTACACAGTGTTTCCATACTTTCACTGATTTCTTCCATTGTGCCAAAAGATATGCAACATGTCATTATGCAAAATGTGTCTAGAAAATAACGGTCACTTCTGTTTGATCCTGGCTAAATTTTTCAAAGTGTTTATCTTGTCTTAGATCGGGGGCACCGTTGTGAGTTACATGGATGGGTGCTGCAAGACATGTGAGTACAGAGGTCACATTCTTTCGTTCATCTCTACTGTTATTATAACAAGAAACATGGGCAATGTTATCATTTAAAAGCTACATCTGTTTCTTTCTCAAGTCATTTGCACTCAGTATGTACCGAATGAAAGCAACAGTGCCACGGCTATACTCATGTATCACCATTTATGTTCTCTATTGATATGACACAGTACTTTTGTTCTGTACCAAAGGTAAAGGGCAAAATTCATAAACCTAAACAGATCACTATAGAAAGGTGTCACTTCCGAGAATTCACTTGAACAGACAAGAAAAGCATTGTGTAGAAGCACTGACATGCACACAACAGCAAAAAGTTCATTTCTTGCATCAGTGTAACGTTCTGTAACAATCTCTCCAGGCGCTGCAAACTCCCTGTTCCCCTTCTCTGTTAGCCCTTTGAAACCCACAGTTAGCACAAACTGTGAACAAGGTACCTGATACCAACATCAGACCTCAAGGCTCGCCATCACCATTGTTGAATTCCAACAATGTACTCCCCCTATTCAAACAATACAGGACTCTCAACAGATTTGAACATAACTGCTCATTGAAGGCATTTATACTTCTAGTTACTTTTCTCCCAGATGTTTCTTGGAAGCAGCTAAATCTTTCCCCATTTTGCTCCGTCGGGCAGTGCATTGTTGATTGCCAACAATGTACTGTTGGTAGTGGCCAGTTAGAGAGTTTCTGTAGCTCTGCATGATTCAGAGTGCTTAGGCTGTAGCCTCTAATCATATAGTATGTGTAGTTTGTGGTAATGGGGTGTTTAGTAATGTTTTGAGTGATATGGCAACAGTAGCAATACAAAGCACTTTTTACATACAGTTTTGCCACAATACTCAAACCATTACAGCTTCTTCTCACTACTGATCTATACTTTTTATTGGAAAATCAAGTATCGGGGCTCATTTGAGTCTTTTTTTTTTTGCTTTTGAAGTGGTGGAAAAGCATTGGGCCTCATTCACCAATATCTTCCTAAGAATTTTCTTAAATTTGTACTTAATAAACGTCCTAAGAAACGACAGAAACGTTCTTAAACGACAGAATTGTTCGCACATGTGTTCTTAGGATTGATGAATCCCACAGTTGCTCCTAATTAGCATAGGAAACCGCCCCGCAAATTCCCATATAAGGACATGACACTTCAGGGCCGTGTGCAAGAAAAGATGGAGAACTTCAGTAATTCTGAAATAGAAATTCTACTGCAACAGGTAAATGCCAAACGAGGCATAATATTTGATTCAATCAGCTTAATTGCTGATTTAAATTGCAGTGTTAGTGTTTCTTTGCATACAATTTTTTTCCAACAAATGATCAGAAATACATTACAGTAAAATACTATCATTGTAAACGACTGTAGATTTAAAATGCAGTAACCAATTATTTGGAGCAAACTCAAATGTGCGTAAGAGTGCTCTTGAGTGTGTGCGTAGATTTTGTTCTTAGCTAAGAACAAATCCAAGATAAGAAAACATTACTGAATGTCAGAATCTTCGTAAAAAGGGCGTAAGTCGGGTTTAAGAACACATTTCTTCGTAAGAACGGTTGGTGAATGAGGCCCATTGATCTTGAGTACAAGCAAATTCATGTGATCTTAATATTTTCAGTAGATGAGTAGTTTTATAGTGATTATTTATCAGCTAAGTGGGGAAAGAATTGTATTTCCGCTGTCAGGTATACAAGTAACAGTCATTACAATCTTGCAAAGTTAAAGCCTTTAATTTTAGAGGAGGATGTAAATTTGTTATTTGTTATGTAAAAAGATGTTATTTATTATTGAATCTACCAAAAATCGGTTTATCCTCCGTAGAATACATTTTTATTGAATTGGAAAATGAATGTAATCATCCTGCTGTTAGCTGTGGTCTTTAACCAGATTAAAATAATAGTTTTATATGTACTGATGCCATCCATCTACCATTAGAATTAATCTTAATTGTTATTCAGCTTCATCCTTTTCAGACAGATTACACTATTTTCACTTTCTCAAATAAATATTATCTAATGCATAATCAAGCTCGTGCTGAATGCAAAGATTACTTTATAACCTGAGTCAAGCCATCCAGCGACGTTGCTTGAAGTGGTATCCCAGCAGTTTTCTTGAGAAATACTCTGTTTTCAATAACTTTTCATCACGGTAAGCAATTAAATAGTTTAAACATCATCTTAGCAACAGGAAATCAAGCATATAACAAACAATTAAATGAGAATCTTACTAGAAATGTTTTTTTTTTTTCCCATATCTTAAAATGCTTGCATAGGGAGAGCAGAAGTTATTTTTCATTAAATGAATTAGGATGAAAAAGGTCATTCATTGACTCCTCATGCTGTAGGTAAAGAGGACGGGAAGTCATGTCAGAAAGTCACAGTGAGGATGACAATTAGAAAGAATGATTGCCGCAGCAACAGACCGGTGAGTTCATTTCAGACCGTACCTATTATAATTTGGCTCTAGTTTGGCTGTAAAAGGGCTCACATTTTGTCTGTCATGTTCACAGGTCAACATAGTGTCATGTGATGGGAAGTGTCCGTCTGCGAGTATTTATAACTACAACATCAACACATATGCACGCTTTTGTAAGTGCTGCAGAGAGATGGGACTGCAGCGGCGTTCAGTCCAACTCTACTGCAGTGGAAACTCCACGTGGGTCAGTTACACCATACAGGAACCTACCGACTGTTCCTGTCAGTGGTCATAAACCCTAAACCATAATAACAGAAAGTGTTACTTATCATTCAACTTGAACGTTAAGATCTAGTGTTGTAAAGTGTCTTTTTTTCTCCATTTCCCAGAGCAGAATATATAGTTTGTTCTATCAAAATTCTCAAATATTTCAGAAAATGGTATAAACCGCATGGTTGCATGTTTGAATTGTAAGTAATGTGGAAGCACGTGAATCAGTTACAGTAACAGTAATGATACTAGCTTTGTGCTCCTGTTCTGTATATATGGAATTCTACGACAGAGAACGCTGAAATAAAGTTTTGCTAATTGAATTTAGATGCTTTTCTACAGGTAATGTTACTTCTTAATGATCTGAATATAATGTGATTCGACAAGTTATATAACAATCACATGTTTATTGAATAATTGACCTTATGCTGTATTTTGAGCACTTTATTTATTTATTACCATATAAGAACAATTGCTTCACTCAAAATACAAGATTTTTTACACGATTTATGATTTATGAAGCACAGCAGCTGATGCAAAATACATTTTTATCTTCGTGATCTGATATAAATTATTGCGAAGTCAACATAAATTAGCTTTATTCACTATGGCACATTTTAAGAACAGCTTTAGATTTTTTGTGAAATACTTAGTACTGACTTAAACTGAATATGTGAAGTTCCTGTTTTTATATCTGTGTCCACAGTATTGCAATGTTGCATCTGTAAAATGCAAACGGACGGTCATAATGAATACCTCTGTATAGACTCAATGAATTATTTTATGAAGTGAGTCCTTTTTAGGTTCTTGGTTTAACATTGTACCTGCTGAAGAATTGCAACATTCATTAAATGCTTAGTTTTTTGTACCATACTATATGTATATTTACATTTTCAATAAAAATCTTTAGAAAATGGGTTCATTCTTGTGGAGGAACTGCAGTTTCACTGGCTGTGCTGGTGGGCATGTAGCCTTCTAATGCTTCTTTGCAGCCAACATGCATATCAACTAGATGTAGATGTTTTCCAGTTCCGATTCTTTTTTGGAAGGTTATTATGGGCATATATTTTTTTTCTTGTCTACTGGCCTTCATGTGGTGGCATCAGCCACTCACTGCTGTCATGACATAATTTTCCAAGCTCCAGCATAACGCATGGTGTATATACAACTCATTTAACTGTGTACTAAAATATTTGTTAACACTTTACAATAAGGTTTCATTAGTTAACTAATTTAGTTAATGAACTAAGGATGAACAATACTTCTACAGCATTTATTAATCTGAGTTAATGTTAATTTCTGCACTTACTAATACATTATTAAAATCAATTAGTATTTGTTAACATTAGTTAATGTACTGTGAACTAACATGAACAAACAATGAACTACTGTATTTCTATTAACTAACATTAACAAAGATTAATAAATACTGTAACAAATATATTGCTCATTGTTAGTTCATGTTAGTTAGTGCATTAACTCATGTTAACAAAGACCTTATTCAAAAGTGTAACCGGATATTTAGGTCTGTTTATAGATAATAATTATTACTTCTCATCTCATACTGCGATTCATATTTGTACAAATGTCATCAGAAAATTGGGGGAAATGGAGACCTGTTTTATTTTTTAAAGATTTCTCATTAAATCATCTTTTGGGGGGAAATGACATCCGAACTCTTATTGGTTAGACCATCAATCTGCAAATATGAAAATGCATGGGAAGACAGAACAGTCTGTTCGTTTGCCATAGAAATGGTTTGTAGTCAACTCAGATTCATCATGAACATGTCAACTAAGTCAGAAGGCTTAGCAGGTTCATATTCAGTTTGATTGAATGTTTCAGCATCAGAGTTTCTCAGTATAAAGGAAACACGATCAATTCTAGCATATCAGTCTTGAAGAATATTTTATTGAACTGCCAGATGCAACAGATAAAGCTGGCGAGCCAAACATTATTTACAAAAACGGAAGGTGAGAACCTAAAGACATAGCAAGAGGAGAAGTTCCTACTACAACTACTGCTAAGACCGGACAGTGTTAATGTCACGCAGGTGGTGGTAGACCGCCTTTGATGGCCTCTGGTAAAATGCAAATGGTAGGTGGGATCAGAGATGCCTGCTGAATGAAGGCATAGATCGGAGACGCAGGCAACAGGCATGTCTTGACCACAAGTGTAGATTTCTCCATGAACGCTTACTTTCTGCGGCGAGCAGCAGCACCCTTCTTGGAGCTGAATATCAGACAAAGAAAGAGCGAATTAGCGGTGCTGATCTTTACTGACCTGCTGGTAGACGACTGAGAACAAAACCATACAGGACAGGGCTCCATTTTTTATTTTAAGTACAATCGCATAAGTGATGATTCTGCTGTTTTTACTAACATAAAGCCCTTTTAAATCCTATTGTTTTCCAGTCCAGTTCTCAGTCAGGTCCTGCAGGATGTTCCTCTCTGCTTCTCGTGTCCACACAAAGTTTGACATGCACATTGAACTGAAATATTGCTCACACCATGCAGGACTTACCGCCCTTTCTCTGAGCTCTGTCAGTTTGTTAAACAGGCCTGTCTTAGTCTTAAATGTTTATCACCGCAGCAGCTGATACACATCATATTTACATCACTCATTACCTTATGTATACCAAACACATTAATCACAGTTCAGATTTGATGGCACCAATGAAAAATAAGCCAGATCTGGAATAGACAAGTGCTTCATAGTGCCACTTAGGCTATGCTATGTGTTGCATGTTGAGAGATAAAAGAGTGAGCTTTATTTTTCATTGTCTGTAAATCCTTTCAGAAATCAAGTACGTTTACACGCACAATTATAATCGAGCTACACGGCCAGTTTATGACGTTGGGAGGGGTGTGTCGATTTGAAACGGATGGAACTATCATCTATAATAGAGATATCAGATGATAAATGCAAGTCACTTGTCACAGTTGTCTATCGGAGCATGAGCGCAATGCCGAGGCCAACTGTTGTTCGATTCGTGAATTCACTGGAAGAAGCCGATCTACATTATCTGGGTACAAAAACTGGACTGGCATGATTTCGACATTTAAAAAAGATGAATAATTGCTTTATTCTGAATGAAATGAAACTCAAATGCATGTAAACGTACTCAGAGAAGCTTGTTTGGGGAGACTGCAGAGAGCGTTTGCTGTCTGACTAGGGGAGACAAAACTCATTCAGCTCTAGAGAAACTCACTCTCAAAGGCTTCAAGCTTCAGTAAGTCTGTCACAATGCTACAAAAATGTCCCAAATACTTACCATCTCTACCACAGCTTCAAGCCTATAGCCCTATATCAAGTTTTAGGACATGTTTTGTAAAGTCTTGCTGCCATTGACAGTCATATGCGTTTTATCCAATATGACTGGCAGCTTGTGTGTGACAGTGTCTTTGAGAGTTTTCATGGGGTGTGAAAATGATTAGAGAATTCAATCAGTAATATTAGAGTAAAGTAGTCAGTCCATCCGTGGCAAGGAGCTACTTACTGCTTCTGCAATTCATCAATGCGGTTTCTGAGAGAGATGACCTGAAAACAACACATGAGCGTTTTTAAACCTGCCAGATCATACCTTAACCACAGGATCCTGGATTGTGACGGCTGTCCTCTACCATCGAGTGCTGACAAACACACACAAATCATTCTGGCTTGATGCTCAGGACTTGCTGAAGTCAAGAGCTGGTATAAAGCAGCATTGTGTGGGCATGTCACAGGCATGTGTGCTCTTCCTCAGCAAGACGGTATTGAGCTTGAACAATCACACACACTTACCTGCGAGAGAAAACATCTTGGAAGATCAGATGCTTAATGACACTACATACGATATTCATTTAACCATGAAGCACATCTCTACTGGACAGTATCTAGGTTGTTGGCATGGTGGTTTGATTCAGCTGCTGGTGGTAAAGAGATCAACTTGTTGTGAAGGCTCTAACCATAGACTCTCTTTTTAGGATTTGACCTTTCACCTGTGGTCTGAATCGACCTTTTTCCCAGAAGCCACGGAGACCAGAGAGTCTCATGCATGCAGACCATGCTGTCACGTCTCTGTTGCTGACCAAAGCCTGATGCTTAGCTTCCTATATTTCCAGTTACTCACTATTTACTGAGCTCCTCCACTCTCTTACGCTGGGTTGTAACCTGCAGAACACCAGAACACAGCTGAGACCTGAACTACCACACACACGTACTCTGAATCACCAGCACAGACACACTCAGACCTGCTCTCACACACATTGTGACTGATATGTTCATGTTCTTTTAATGTCAAGCTAACCTATTTATGCGAATGACTGAATGTTAATATTAAGTTACTTACATTTTAGACAGTATATTGCTAAATAGTTACTTATGGCGCAGTCACATTTACCATTTCACGAGCAAAAGGTGAAGAAGAAGTATTCCCCAACACAGATGAGGTTCTGCAATGGGTTCAAGTTGGTGACTTGAATCCGCTGTGCTGACCAACAGACAGCTGCTTCATTTGAAAGTGACATATTGATAATAGACAATGGACTTTTTTTGCTAACAGGATTTCTCCAAGATTTTGTGCTGGTCAAATAGGTCCACGTGTCCATTATCTGTTATCAACAGTTGCATGACCAACTTCAACATGAGCAAAATCTGAAAGGGGAACTTTTTCGCCCTCTGATGAAAGGTGCGGTCACATTACAGTTACTTGACAAAATTTTGCAGGCAAAATCCTATATGACCTATTTAAGGAATCACTTAAAAATCCCCACCACAAATGTGCAGACTGACTGTCTGTATTGCAATGTAACACAACCAAATTTGAGGACTAAATTGATAGTTCACCCAAAAATGAAAGTTCAGTCATCATTTACTCATCGTCATGTTGTTCCAAATCTGTAAGATTGACTTTCTTCTGTGTTGGGCAGGATAAGCATCTCAGTCACCATTAGTCTCAAGTAGCCAGACCTTTGCTTAACGACATATGGTCTGCGCTCTATAGCCACTGCAATTGGCCAAGGACCGCCCACAAAGACAGGAAGAGGACGTCTGATTGACATGTAAAGTGACCAATCAATGTCATGTTACAATAAAAGCAAATACTTTCATATTTACCTGCATAATCCGCATATTCCCTTATTAGTAAAATACTTCACCTGATCTTCTGTTATAGATGTGAGACAACTAATGCCTCAAACAAAACGTGTAGAAGTCAGCCAATTAGATCAGACTTTTGCCTTCTCGAAAGTTGTTTCCAGTTTTGTTTTCCATTTGCATCAGACGTAAACGGGGTGTGCGTGGTCAATGGGCATGACATCTGAGGCTGAGAGTAAGTCACCATTGACTTTCATTGCATCTTTTTTTTTTGCATACAGTGAGAATGAATGGTGACTGAAATGGTCATCTCTTTTTGTATCCCATTCACTCATAAAAATAACGGTTCCAAAAGATGTTTTTCGCCATTTTGCAATTCTCAAAGAACCTTTCAGTGAACAGTTCTTAAAACAACAATTTAAATAAACTAAAACTAACTTTTAACCTTTTTCTAATACAAAGAAGCGTTTGTCCAATGCAAATGTTCCATGGATGTCAATGGGTTATCATGGAACCACAGATACCAGTAAATGATTTTCATTTTTGGGTCAACTATCCCTTTAAGCTTTTAAGTGTGTCCAGGATACAGCTGACAAAGTAGTGAATCTCCCCAAGTAAAACAAATGTAGGTCATAATAAAATATGTCAAGTAAATGAAGTTTATAGACATTGTATTGTGAAAATGGACATTAGAATGCTCCCTCACCTCATACTTCTGCCTCTTGAGTTTCTCGAGGTGCTCAAACTTCTCAGCTTCCAGGGTGTACAACCAGTCCCACAGCTCTTTGGCTTTCTCCCTGTAAACACACATATACACCAAAACACATTTAGAATTTAGATACTAACCATGTTTCATCAGGACAAGCCTCATTGCCTGTATAGGCTTAGAGTTGTCAGGTATTTGTGCTGACCTCAGCTTGTCCTCATTGAGATGGTCAATATTCAGAGGTTTGCGTCTGTCTGCCAGAATCTTCTTCTTCTTCTCCCTTTCAGTTTGCTTCTTACCTCCCCTCTTCGAGTCAGCCTGTTTTTATCAGCACACAAACACAACACATTTCACAATCATATACTGTACTCAGAGTGATGATGAACAGAATCAGAGTTGGGGCTGATAGAAAGCTCTGCACCTTCTGCAGGTAGCTGCTGTACTGGGAGCCCATGTTGGACAGGGCAGACTTCTTCTTGGCATCTTCATCTGCCCTCTTCTTAGCATCCGCCTCCTCCTTCCTCAGCCTCTCTTCCTCACGTCTTGCCTGACGCTCCTTGTCCTTCTCAGCACGGATCCTCTGCTGTTCAGCCCTCTCAGCCCTACGTTTCTCCTACACACACACAGATATCAATATGTCCATTATAATATCCTGATACACAGGATTACTCAATTCTGACTGGTCAATCACAGCATTCCCTTAAATTTGCCATTGTCCAAAGCAACGCTGTATATCATTCTGCTTATCCAGGTCAGTGTTATTTTAGGATTATTTTATACTCACCGGTATTATAATATTTATTAATATTTTTAATTAGCTTTTATATATTAGTTTCATTTTAACTTTAGCTTAAATGTTAGTCATTTTGTTATCTGCTTTTGTCATTTTTATTAGGTTTGGGGATTTTTAAAAATATTACTATTTTATGGATATTTCAGTTTTAGGTTTAGTCATTTTCTACTGTAACTTTTATTATTGTATAAAACCAACCTTTATGCGTCTCGTTTTTCTATTGTAGTGAAAATGGACTTCAGTGTTAATTTTGTGTTTAGTCTTGTTGATAGGCTGATTGTGTTGTAGATTGTAACGGACTTTTTTAAGATAATAAACAGGTAAGATTATAAAATAATTTGAACTCAAATCAATATTTAAAATCCACATACTTATTGTTGAGTCATGTAATCAGGGAGCTGATAGACAGCGATCACTCACAATTCTATCTTTCAGAGCAATAAGCTCCTCCTCCTCTTTCTTCCTGCACTCAAAGTGGGCATCAATCAGGCCCTGCAGCTCAACGAGATCCTTGTTTTGACGCTTCTTCTGGATATCCTGTTTTCACACACGGAAAAATGACCTCAAACATGTATTTGTGCAATGTTTAATACATAATCTAATGTCACCAACAATGACATGCACTACTTGCTTACATCAAAGTCCACCTTATCCCCGTCAGGGATCTTTGGTGCACTTGGTCTGAAGGGAATGAAAGCAAAATTTGTTTTAGTGGCATTCTGGGTAGCACATAACTTCATCAGCTCCTCAGGAAAACTCAAAGCATGTTGTATTGCATCACAGCATTGAAATTGGCTGCTCAGCTTAGTGGACAGTACTACTTACTTGAACTTGGGCTTTTCATCTGTTATGAAAAATAAAATAAAAAAGGGAAAGGGATATGTAACATGGTTAGAGATGTTTTAAACAAGCTCAGTCAACAATCAGTGGGAATTCTGTTAGCCATATCCATGAACATGGAGTTACTCAATTCAACTTAAATTTAAACTCTGTGCTGGTTTCTGTTACCCTGAGCTTTAAGAATGATGTATGTAGCTTTTAAAGGTATCTTTACAAAGTTAAGTACATATATTAATTTCAGTAATGTTAATAAACTGGGTTAGTTAGAAAGTTGTGAAACAAATAGTTGATCAAAACAAATCTAGCAGAATCACTGCACAAGAAATCAGATCATGAGGTGCTTATAAGTACATGAGTATAAACAGACAGAACTCCGGACAAGTGGACCATTCTCACTCTTCCAGAAAAAAAAAAAAAAAAAAAAAAAGCCTTGTGGAAAAGATTCAGCTTTTTATCCTTCATTCATTTTCCCATCTCTTTTGACTAACAGCATCTAAATCTGGGTTTATTATATCTATGGTCATCATGGACTTTTGACTAAACTCTGCAAGTGGGCTAGATAAGATGTTTAAGCCATTGCGATGCATCGTAACAATTTGGCTTGACCCTCACACCAAAAACACAAGCATCAAGCTAAACCCAGACCAGACATTTTCCAGAAGGGAATTAAAAACTACCATCTTGTACTCCTCCTTCCATTGGTATTGTGGCACATTCATGCAAAAAGAAGCAAAGCACAGAGCAATGTCAGCATTTCATATTCTTTCACCCTTGTTATTGACTAATTGTAAGGCAGCGTCAGTTTCAACCGACACTACAGGCCAGTTTTCTGTAAAAACTGAATATGATGTTGTATGGTTTTGGTCCTGATTTCACTGTGCACCTTGCAGGCATTAACCCCCCTCCCCCATGCCTTCTTTTAACCAGAAATGACAAATACAAGAAAATGACAAACATACCTTCCTCTTCATAGGCCTCTGCATGCATCAAGCGTTGAAAGCAAGAGTAAAATAGAGAACATTAATGTTGCTTTGTGTGCTTTTTGCTGCCCCAAGCAGGGCTGCGTGCTCAGAGGCAGAGTTCAGCTCAGCGGACACTCAAATTGAGGTATCAGCTTGAATCAGGATACATTGAAATTAAACATAAAAATGTATTAAACATAAAAAATCACAATAAAGAATGAATGAATTAGGTTATCACTTTCAGTGGGACACCTCAATATGAGCAAGCTATATAACATAAGCTAAATAACAACATTTATATTGATGATCAATTTATATTAGCATACATATTATCATAAAACATTGCTTGGAATTTCAAAGTGGACAAAAAGCATCTTAATAATGGACAGGATCTGGTTTGACACTTTCAGCATTTTGCTTTTTAATTCAATAATTAATCTTAAAGACTGTATAAATACTGTAATATTTAATAATCAATATAATTCAGTGTGTGCCAAAGAGAGCCTTTCCCGTGTTAAGCCAGTGAAATTAGAGAAAATAAGTCACTATTAACAGTGGCCCTTTTTGTCCCTTTGAAAATTTAATTGTGTAATCGGTATTTAAACATTAATATCAGCATCCTGTGAATATCATGAAACACCATAGCAACTGAAACAGTTGCGTTTGTTGCAGAATTATTAAAACACATGCAATAGAATAGATTTTTCCTCAAGATGCAGTCTAGAGTAGCATTATGCTGGCGGCAACTCAGAGACAGTTCTGAATGCAGAAGAGTGCAATGAGTTTTGAGTCACAATCTGATAAGCATCATGGTTGCAGCGTAATTGGCAAGAGCAGGAGCTGGAATGTGATTTATTATCAGCTCAGGCCACCAGTGTTGGGGAAGCTACTTTGAAACTGCTAGAACCAAGCTACTCCTAATGCTTAGTAGTTCATACATTCAAGCTACTGGCTACCTTAAAAGGAACTACATGACATCAGGGGGACAATACCATCTTTAATATATAAATTAATATTAATATATATTATATATCTGTATATATTTATTTATTTATTTATATTTATATTTTTTTTCATTTTAATACATTTAAATAATAATTTGCTTAATTTAATAAATAATACATAATTAAAAATAAAAAAAATGTAATACATTTAACATATATTTAATAAATAAGGATCCTAATTAGTGTGAGGCCATTTAACTTAAACAGATAAAATGATCACTTTATTTTTATTAACAGTGACACAGTAAACAGCCGAACTGAATAAAAAACAGTGATGAACAGCAGTATTTAGTGCAGCTAAATACTGAATCGTTTATTGAATCAGTAAATCTTTTATTGTCAATCATTTACTGAACTGGTGAATATTTACATCGTAAATTTACAGGAGCAGTTTGAACGACTGGGACTTCCCAACATGACATATAAGAGAGAGGACCATTTAGGAAGACAATTTATGTGTTTGATTATTGACTTTTGACATAAAAAAAGAGCAATGAAGTCTTTTTTTGTGATACACCCAACTAAAAATATAGTTTAGAAGTGTTGCTAATCATTTTTGCTTTCCAACACTGAAGGCCTCTTAAATCCACTCTAAAGAAAGCTGCATTTTAGATGTGATGAGTGCCATGTCTGTCAGAGCTTAATCTTTCCAGCTCACTCCACATCGGTCTGCAAGTGAATTAGAATTGGAAAATATTCCTTGTTCATAAATTGAGAAATTGTCCAATTCTGAAACATAATTCAAATGCACCATAAGGGACTGAAATTGCATGAATCTAAGCTCTGTCAACATCTGGTGTTACTACACCAGTCCCATAGTGGACCTGAACGAAGAGGAGGTACCGCCAGTAGTGGTTAAAGTTTTGTAGGGTTGGAGGGGAAGTACTGGGGAACTACTGCTACATTAATGTGAATGATTTTTAAGTAGCAGGCGAGCTGCGCTGCCTATTTTAGTTGTTTGGAGAAAATGGGAAGGATGAATGAATATTCATGCCACATACCTTCCTCATGCACCTCTGGCTCTGGTTCTGGTTCTGGCTCTGGTTCTGGCTCTTTTTCTGGCTCTGGTTCTGGCTCTGGCTCTGGCTCTGGTTCTTGCTCAGGCTCAGGCTCAGGCTCCGGTTCAGGAGCTGCCTCTGGAGCTACCTCTACCTCTACTACCTCTTCAGCTAATAATACATGATGCAGCAAGCAACCAGGGGAAGGAAGGTTGTCAAAAGTTAATGCGTTGCAGAGGAGGGAGCATTCAGAAATGGGAGATTAAGTATTGGTTAAAGTGTGTGAGTGAGAGAGAGAGAGAGAGAGAGAGAGAGAGAGAGAGAGAGAGAGAGAGAGAGAGAGAGAGAGAGAGAGAGAGAGAGAGAGAGAGAGAGAGAGAGAGAGAGAGAGAGAGAGAGAGAGAGAGAGAGAGAGAGAGAGAGAGAGAGAGAGAGAGAGAGAGAGAGAGAGAGAGAGAGAGAGAGAGAGAGAGAGAATCAATCATGTGTGAAATGTATATAAATAGGAATGGGATTGGTGGCTAAGAGGATCCACATAGCGGGAGCACCTGTTATGGAATGATGAGACCTTGAGACACCAGAGTTCCACATGCCAAATAAAATACCCACATGAAATGCCTTTGTTTTTCCCTGTTTGCCAAAGCCATTAATTAAAATATTCTAAAGTCAACTCTAACTACAACTGTGTTGGATAGGAAAATAAACTAGAATAAATTTCATACCTTGTGCACGGACAAAATTCACAAACTATCACCTCAAAACAAAGACAAAGCATCAAAACAACAGATTATTTTAATGACCTTTTCAACAGTCATACAATTTAGACCTTCAGGTTTCCACACTGAAGTATTCCAATCCGTTTTATGGATTCTGTCTAAAAGGTCATCAAAGGTCATGGCACCCTTCAAGCTGTGGGGGGCAGCACATGCTGGTTAGCTCCCATTAGTTCCCTTTCGAAAGGGAACTCGCACTGCTTCGATTGACGCTTTGGGGAACGCCTCAGTATTGTATGACAGGTGTCTGAAATCACTATCAAATCACAGCAATCCTATTGACTGGCGACAGCCCATGACATCATCACCGTGCGACCCGTAAGTATAAAAAGGGGAGCTTTGCAAACATGACATTCACCTTATCGTCTGAAGGGACTGTTTGGTAGGCAGGCCCCGAGGCATGGCGAAAAGACGCAGTGTCTCATTCCCTGTTCTCAGGGAACAGAGGTTACAGTCGTAACCTAGACGTTCCCTTTAGAAAGGGAACTCGCACTGCGTGGATTGATGCTTTGGGGAACGGTATACCAACGCCACCATGCTAAGGGGAGTGCCTGACAGTGGCAGTGACAACTGTCAGAACCAGCAAATTCAAGTGAAATGCCAGAACCACTCACCCTCAGGTCACACTGAGCTGTGACCTGAGCCCAAGCTATACGCTTCACAGGAAACTCTCCATAAACTTTGTTTAATGAAAAGGCCTACCTGGGCCTGCTCAAGGGCCTAGGACCACAGCTTCAAATTAGAAGGGGTCTCTTCTAGGGAATGTGGCTAGGGAAATAAGGGAATGTCAATTCGATGCAGTGTCTCGTTCCCTGTTCTCAGGGAACAGAGGTTACAGTCGTAACCTAGACGTTCCCCAGCATAAACATAATTAATATGCTTATTGTTTTGGTTTTCCTTATGATGAGTTACATGAAATGGTTGACATTTGAAAGATCATTGAATTAGGCAAAAATTAGTTAAGCAAAATCATTTTCATTTTCTGCTTTCAGTTAATTTATTTTCAGTTGACTTAGTTAGCTTACTGCAGACAGTGTCAGGCAGTTTTAAACAAATAAGGAGAAATGGTGTTGAATTAGTATGTTGAAAGACTAGTTAATTTTCAAATCCATTTGGTTTGTTTTGTTGTAGTTTATTGTTGCTTATTTTACCTTCCTCTTCGAATTCTTCATATGGCAGAAAAGAAAGCAGTAAAGGAATACACAAATTAAAAAATCTTTTGTATTTTTTTGGTACCATTGTATTTGTAATTGCATCATACATTAAACACATGCTGAGCCTTTTTTTATGGTGTTCTGTGGAGTTAGTGCTCAGTTGGAGTTCAGTACAGAGCCACAGCAGCCAATTATTAATGTAAATTTAATAAAACAATTCCAGTGAATTTATTTTTTGGTCTGATCTCTGACCTAGCCTGACATGAGCATTTACCTCAGAGAACACCAGGAACATAAGCATCATTAATACTGCATTCAGCCACTGCTTGTGTTTGGCATGTCAGCCTCCAGAGATGTTTCTAAAAAAGCTCTCTGTAGGAGTGGCAGAAGGCAGTATGCTGGCATGAGATTCATGAAACAGCTTCCAGACAGCAGGTGGCACAATATCACTGATTACAAGCAAATTCAGGGCACAACTCTTGCATTGGATGTAAATGTATATTTGTGTATTTATATGTGTTTTTTTTTTATGAATTAAATTTAAATGCTGGATAGAGCAAAGCCAAACCTGCACAGATATCTCATCAAGGCTCTCTATACACAGAGTAATTGCTGACATACCAAGAAAACATTGATGCTGACTGAAAAAACAAAATATATATAATACGAACAAAAACGGAAATAGATATTAACTGGAAAAATGTGTACATATATACAGAATATAATGTACATATACTGATAGACATCCTGTCTAGGGCATTTCTACAACAACTGCAATAATAATTTAAATGTAGAACTTACCCCCACTGAAAGAAGAGAGAGAAAGAAGAGTTATTGTTATTTTGTCTTGACCATAGAACATGAATAATAATAAGAGTTTAATATTTAATGTCAGAATACTCACACGTCTTCTGTGTCGGACATGATGACAGGGAGCTTTAGACCTATATGAAGCAGACAGGGAGATGGTTTGTACCACTGTGAGTTAATCGCAGACTTGACAGATGTGAAGGCACCCCAACATGCTAAATATTTTAGGAAGCTTGTAAAATTTCATGAGATCTTTTCAGAGTCAACTATAAAAAACATTTGTATGTCTGAATATGCTTAACGTTCACTGTCTGTCTGACTTCAGTCCCTCAAAGAAATTATAAATGATCAAAGCAGGGCATGTTGAATCGGGCAGAATTAGAGCTTAGATCACATATTCAACAGAATATCAAACTCTGTAAATGAAATAAACCCACTAAATAATATCTTCATTCTAAAAATGTAATGGTTAAGTTGAGGTGTAATGTCTAAAAGCATCAAATTTCATTCATATTAGCTCAGTATAAAAACAGTTAAAGAAAAATGAAAAGTCCTGACCATGTGTGTGTGTTTTTGAATATATGATTTATGATAAAACAAATGTGTATAATGACATGGGTATTACAAAGTAAACATGGTTAATGAGGAAACTTCCTGTACTAAACTGTGTTTTTAATTTATTTTTGTGTGATGTGTAGGTTTAGGGGTAGGGTTAGTGTAAGGGGATAGAATATACAGTTTGCACAGTATAAAAAAACATTACGCCTATGGAAGCATCTACCAGATATCCTCGCTATCCTTCAAAATCGCTCTCTCTCTCTCTGTACTGTAATCTGGTGATTGTCAGCGTTGGTCGACACCTGTTGGTGCAGTGTGAATTGGCATTTAGCCTGTATAAAACTGTTCTTAAGCATGACGTGATTATATTACAGCTTGCATCTCTCTCTCTCTCTCTCTCTCTCTCTCTCTCTGTGTGTGTGTGTGTGTGCTGTGACTCATATCTCCAGCACAGCTGCAGAAGCATTTGGAGATTAACACATGATCATGTTTCCCAGCATCAGCTCTCTCTCTTTTTGACAGCGAGTCTCTGGTCCTGTCAGCCCTGCCTTATGTGGGCATAACTGTGTGCTTAAAATATTATGAGCCATTAAAGGAAAGAATGCTGGATTATTTATGTTTCTATTTTGACAAGAAACAAAGAGTGAATGCAGTATCACAACGTAATTAATATAGTATACTATTATAATATGCATTGTATTAGCCTCAAAATGTCAACCATCTAGTTAGTGTTTGAGACATAATTAGTGCATTGTTCTAATACTTCCACCCTGTTTGTGCTATTATCTGTTGACAGCTGTTAAGCCTCTATTGTCATAGTGGTGATCTACAGGATAGGACAAAGAGGAAGCCAACGATGTGTAAATCCTAAATTGCATTGTGCTGGTTGATAATAGCCATTAGTCTGTTATCTACAGAGTGGCACACTGAGACAGAACCATCCCATCAACAGAGGTGCCCACACGCACCCTAAAATCATCAAGGTCTATTCATTTAAGCCATCAACTGAAGTAAAATCTGTTAGCAGCATATTCCATTCAGCATAGTCAAAGTACATCATTTACAACAATTTACTATAACATGTGTGAGGGAGAAAAAAAACAGAATGACGATTTTAAAAGAAAAAAGCACCATTAGCTGTGGACAGACGGAGAGAACTTTCCACTCAGACTTGGCCCAGACATGTCTTTGAATTTTTGAAGATACCAAATCTTTAAAGCTCTTACCTCAGAAAAGGCGAAAGAAGAGAGTGTCTTGATGGCGAAGACGGGCTGTAAGGTTCTGCAAACCTTGAAACTTCTTAAGTCCTTGACTTATACTGATACTTGATCTTCTAAGGAGTCTCATTGGCTGAGGAGCTGAAGTGTGTGTGTGTGTGTGTGTGTGTGAGGGGGGGGGGGGGGGATCTGGACCATAAGGAGACCCACAGAATGTGCTGGATGAAAGGACGATCAGATTTGGAAAGCTGAGGCACCCAATCGCTATATCTGTCGTAGCACAAGGCAAGCAAAAATAAGCCCAAGTTAAGAGGGAGAGTATGGTAAGGCTCTTTTAGAAATCTGGCTGTGATTAACAGAGGGATACAAAATGTCTTTGTGGATGCTTTGTGGGAGCAGATCATGCGCTAGACGTCACAAACTGGAAACTGAAAATGTTGTTGGGGCGAGTTTGACAAAAGCAAGCATAAATTGTAATACAGTAAAACAAACTGCCTGAAGTGAATAACTACATTGTGCACACCAATCAGTGAACTTTGAAAGCAAGTTATTAAGTTTTAATGCTGATTAAATCTTGAAGCATATTAATAAGTACATTTTCTTTTTAATAAGGAATACTCAAAAAATTTAAAATAATATAAAAAATCTCAAAAATACTCATCAATTATTGAACTAATACTTCAGCTGTTCAACTAACAACTAATAGGCCTACTTCAACTAATAACCACAATGTTAACTGTTCTTGTTTCGAAATAAAATGTATATTTACAAGTATTTGTCCACTACAATTTGTACACTGAATAAAATGTCCAAACAATACATTGAAAATTCTTTTAAGAATTAAAAAAAAGTTCTTGTACAGCTCGTTTTTTATAGTTTAAATTTAAATGTGTGTAAAAGTCACAGTGAAATCAAAAGGTGACCTTTTTATTTCTTATGTAATATTGCTGCATTTATTATAAATGATTTACCTGTGCACATCATTATTTTTTTATTCATGTGCCTTGAAAATCTTTAATCAAAATACTTCCACTCCCCCACTTGCAGAGACATAGGTAACACTTTATTTCGATAGTCCACTTTAGACATTTTACTAACTTTAAGTAACTTTGCAACTACATGTCAACTTACTCTCATTAGATTATTAGTCGGCTGCATGCTTGATATCTGCTAACACTTTATTTTGATGGTCCCCCAACAGATATTCTACTGACTATAAGTAACTTAGCAATTACAAGTCAACTTATTCTCCTAACCCGAACCCTAACACCTAACCATAACCTAACAGTCTACTCACAGTCTACGAAAGTCTACTAATACTCTATTGAGAGTTAGTTGACATGTAGTTGCAAAGTTACTTATAGTTAGTAGAATGTCTAAAGTGGACTATCGAAATAAAGTGTAACTGAGACATCTCTTCTCTGATAACGCGTTCACTGGTGTGAGGGCGAGACAGCCTGTCACAGGATCACAGCAATAGCAAATCACAACGATCCAACAAACCAATCAATTCCCAGTGAACAAAATCAAGTTCCGTCCTACATTTTTTTCATGTTCGAAAAGACGTTTTAAGCAGATCTCTCTCTCTTTCTCTCTCTCTCTCTCATTAACCATTTCAGTCGTATCCGACTCTCTTGGAGATTCTTTGGCCATCTCTCGCTATACGTGAGAGACTTTCATGAATTTTCTTGGCAATGATTTTTCAGGGGTAGGTTGCCAGGTCTTTTCACAAACCTCCCCATTACATGGCTCACACACTCACACATTCACACCTAAGGACAATTAACATTTGTCACACCTAAGCATCTCCAATTCACCTATACTGCATGTTTTTGAATAGTGGGGGAAACCGGTGCACCCGGAGGAAACCCACGCAGACATGGGGAGAACATGCAAACTCCACACAGAAAGGACTCCTGGTTCAGCCGCCCATGACTTGAACCAGGGACCTTCTTGCTGTGACATGCTACCCTGCTACCCACAGAGCCAGATATATGTCGCAAGAGACTATTGAAACTGTTACATGCCGATTTTTAATGTGAATCTGCACCCATGCCACAACCAAAATGTATCAGCAGACTATTAAAAATATTACCTCTGCATACATGTAACACAGCAACTTCATGCCTTCAATATCATAAATGCATGCAGAGATAGCAAATGAGAAAGACTTTTGATAACCTAACACATGCACTGGGCCTGCATATGTTTCAGGTGAGGTGGAAAGCCCCTGCTGGTTACATCTCACTGGCTGTCAGAGCGCAGATTGAATTCAGGGCGATGAGTTTTATTTTTGGCATGGAAAAGGGGTAGGTCACCATGTCCTGTTGCTCTGTTCCACTAATCTCGCCCCACCACACTCGCACAGAGTTGGACCCAGCAGACGCACACTTAATTGTACAGCAATACTTGCACAGGTAAAAACAAAAAACGCACAGTTTAGCTTTCATTAACAATGTGTCTGTGATCTGCAAGTGGTTGTCTTGTGCATGGCTCTGTGAGAGACGCTAGGCCTCTGCTCATTGTGCTAACTACCACTAGTGTCAAAAGTGCCTGCTTTAAAACCATTGAAAGCTGCTTTTGTCATTTAAGATCTTTGTTTGGCATATGTAATGTAATATGACTGGCCAGTGTGTGGCATTTGTGCACCTTGTATTTGTATTTCACAGTACTTATTAAGTGATATTAATGTTCATATCTTTTGCAGATCAGCATCATCTCTTTCTTCTGGCCTCACTGTAAGTCTCATGAATGCTTATAGCACGATCATCCTACCTGAAGTATTTAATTAAAAAAATCATATTTGTTACAATACACAATGGTGAACAGTACAACGATTTAGCATGAAGTCATTGAATTACTAATAGAACGGAGGTGTTAAGCTAAAAGAGCCTAAATCAAACAGGCATGTCTCAGGTCTTCAGCACTCAGACATCTCACACATGTCTAAGGAAAGGCATGGAATTAGATCACTGAGGTTAAAATGTTTGTCAACCAGATACACAGTAATACAAAAAAATACAAAAAAAACTATAATTATCTTATGTATTATAAGATAACTATTAAATGCATTCTAATGAAAGTAGTTAGTGTAATTTCCACCTCTGTGCTGTTGTGTGAGAATTGAGGCTGGGGTCGTGTTTATCTTATTGTGGTTCCAGGATGTGCAGTCTTTCAGTGGGCAAAAATAAAATGTAGAGCAGCTCAAGATCACATTTCAGGGATACTACTGTCACACAGGCACTAGAATACACACAGATACTAAAGTAACCCAGATACAGAGGGAGTCACAGACTGTATGTACATGCAAGAATATTACAATTATTGACCAGACTTTTGGGATATTCTGTATAATGGTGAATTTGAATTTAATAAATTATGTTATATGTAAGGGTCATATATGCTTATTAACCTATTAACAGAGGACAAACATACTTCCCTAAAAAAAAAAAAAACTTGTTCATGGTTAACAAAATCACGGTATTTTGACACGCCAGTGAACTGCAGGATGTCTAAATGTGAATATACTTGGAAAGACATTCTACAACTCACTATGTATATTCTATGTATATATGGAATTTAAGAGGACATATTTTCAACAGTATGGATGAACAAAGAGACAAAACACTCACCTGAAAATTGACGAGTTTTATTTGTGACAAATACACCTTACACTGCACAGATGTTTGGTTGATTGGTTTACATGTGTTGACAGTGTAAGGCTATAACAGAATATTACTCACTTATATGGAGACAATATTCTAAACGAAAATCATGAGAGAGGAAAGAAAACGAATTGAGAGCAGGGCATCGAGGGTAAGAATGCTCAGAATGAAAACGCTATTTAAACTAAAAGAAAATTTGTATCAGCTATAAGAAATCATTCAACATTTTGACAAACTGTAAATATATATATATGAGAACTTAATTTCTGTAAATTACTTTTGTTTTCACAAAAATCCTTATTTTTAAGGAAGAGGTGTTGAATCATGTTCCTTAAGGTCTACCAGCAGAGTTTAGCTCTAGCCTTACTTAAACACACCTGAACCAGCTAATCAAAGTCTTCAGGATCACTACAAACGTTCAGGCAGGAAGTTGTGTTGGAACTTGGAACTAAATTTGTGGATCTCCAGGAGCAGGATTGAACACCACTGATTTAAGGTTTGACACATTAATGTGATGTCATTGTAACTAATCACACTGTAACAGTCAATTGTGATTAAAAAGCATCCTTGTGTCACTTTTACCCAATTATATGATTTTCTTCATCATTACAATCATTCAAAGCTTTGGCACCACTTTGATTTTACTTAAAATGTAAGGCAGCAATTCAAATGTAAAACTTTTTTTTTTTTTTTTACAGTGCAATAACTGAAGGACGGTGATCACATCAGCATCCTGTCTTCGGACCTCTTTGTGTCCAGCAGCCAGCTAAAGAGAGATAGAGAGAGGTCAGTTATTTTGCATTAGCCACATCAATATATATACAATCATCCATACATTTATATATTCATTTAAGAGTGAAAAGTAAACCCTGCGAGTAACCCTCAAGTAAATTTTTTATTTCAAATTAGCTTCTGGGTTTGGACATACAATACATAACACTGTTATATAAGTTATCTACACTTTAAAAAAATTGTGTAAGACTTACTTTGAAACAAGTTTCACTCAGAAATTGAAATGAAGCCAAAATGGAATCCAGACATTTGAATTATTTAAGCATGTATTAAGCATGATGATGGAGTGAAATTCACAGTTAATATGAAGAAATATAGAGATCAAGTTTAAAACCAAAGTTAGCATTCAGTATGAATTGAAGTTTATTTTTTTAAATACTAGTATTTGTGGCTTGTTTTCAATGCAGGTGTTGAAATGCTGATGGCTTTAAGTTATGGTAGTCAGTCTAGTCTGCTTCCAGAGCAGTACCCTCCCCCTCTACTGCCAAAACCAGGGCGAGACAATGCCCGTCTGCAGAAACTCCTGAAGAAAAGTGCCAAAAAGAAAGTCAGCTCTTCCTCTCAGACACCCATCCCATTCCGGTCAAACCTGTCACCAGTAAATGAGGCCAGCCCTGACCTGGAGCACAGCGACCAGTCCACGCCTCCAAGGACTCCAGAAACCCCTCTCTTTAGCGGGACCTTCGATTCTCGATATTCCTCCAGCAGCCCTTTCAGCCTTCACTCCCCTTCCCCATACTTTTACCCCACCAACAGTTCACACTACAGTTCCATGCCGACACTGTCTCCACAGTCGTACTCTTACCCTGCCCGATCGCTGGAGCAGCAGATAGCACCTCTATACACATGCTCATCAATCCTTTTTGACGAAGACTCAGAGCAGGCCACAGACGCAGACCCAGATTCATCCTTTGAGATAGCCTTCAGTCAGACACTTCAGTCCAGTTCCTCAAGAGTAAGGATGACACATGGCACATTCGGCGAACAACAGACCTATCAAGCCTCAGTGCAAATACAACCCCCCCCTTTGAGTCCAGTTCGACCTCCCGCTCCAAATTTGACATCAGCCTGTGCACCGGGTTCCCAGACACAACCATCAATCTCTCATGTTCCAGTGAGCCAATCCAATGTTGAAGGATATAAAAACGTTGCACCTGCACTCATTACTCACACACCTCTCACAAATAGTCACGTCATGGAAACAGCTAGGTCACAAGTCAAGACTTCCACAATGGAGAAAACTGCTGCTTTTCCACAAACAACGATTTATACTCCAAAAACTTCCTTTTATAAGATATCAAAGCCCACTATTCACGATCCCTGGGCTTGTGGTTCTGCTTTACAGGGAGAAGCACCATCAATTGCAAACAATCCAGTGATAGATGTTAAACTAAATTCAGGGACAAGGTATGAATTTCAAACGCCACCTTGTCAGATGAATACACATGTAAGCTCAGTAAGACCTGTTTTTGAAGCTTCTGCAGATAATCAACCCTTGTTTGCATTCAACTCTACATTATCCTCCACAATGGAGGCAAGAGTCTCTACAGAAAACCATCAGGAACCCCTACCTCAAAATAAATGGCTCCAACCTCCCTCACAGATTAGTGTAAAAGCTCAGAGTGCAGCAGCTGATCATGATGATGGCCTTAAAAAAATTGCTGTGGATAAAATAACAAATTCCATTCCAAATGGTGTTGTGTTTGCCACAGGACTCAAATCATTCACTTCTCATGCCTATTCTGAGGAATGCTTGACACCAAAGATTTCTAAATGTGAAGTTTCTTTATCTAAGACCCCTACCGAGGCTAGTAAGTCAAGCTCTAGAGCATGTGAGGTGCTTACATCTACAGTTATACAGGAGTATCCAATGACTAAAACTGAAACTTCAGAAACCTGTATACTGACACCAGACAAGTCTTTTCCAACAGATGCAAGTCAAGAAACATCCATGTCTGCACCTTTCCGAAACCACCAAACACCCAGTACTCCTGTATACTGGTCACCAAGACCACCAGCACGGTTTGTGGGTAACCAGAAGCCATTGCAAAATGATATTAACGTCTCAAAACGAAAGTCAACATACTATGGTTTGACACCTGCTGAATATATTGCTTATGGTGGAATCAAGATTAATTCATATGGTGATCTATCTGTGTCTAAGCCTGAAATACCAGAAGATATTAAAAACATGACATATGAGAATTGCATGTCCAAAACTCCAACCAAGACATCTCAAGATAGGCTTAGCATTATATCTGATTTCAATGCAGAGAAATCCTTGGCAGATTTAGAGTCTTTAAAAACTTCAGTGACTGCACTGCCCTTGCAAATCGCGATGACAAACCAAACAAGTACTACGGTATTAGTAACTGACAAAACTGAAATTGAAACCATCAACAATCCCACTTCGGAAATAGCAGATAAAAGTTTAAAGGAGCGAGAGACAATCCCTGGAGTACAACCAAGGCCTCTAGCTTTAAATCCTGAAGATGCAATGTACAATGAACTTCAAATGACACCTTTAAGAAAGATTGTAAACCCCACTGCTGTAGCAGAGGCTCCTAGACAACTAAATTCAGGATCTACAGACATCCCCACCCCTCCTTTTGCCGCAGAGGGGAAAAAAATGCCAACTTACCCTTTTCCCCAGGTGCAATCAAACATTCAGAACTCAAATATAACCGGATTGTTCACAAAAAATGTCTTGTCAGTTCAAAATATCCCACTGCAAACAGTGCAGTCAGAGACTGCAGACAGATTTATATATCCAACAGAAAGTTTTGATCCTGCATCAGTCAAAATGATGCAGTCACACGTTTCTGCAAATCAAGAGCAGAAAACCTTGCCATGTTTATCCAAAAGTTCTTTAGGAACTTACTCTGATGTCTGTGATTCTTCTACTGCCATCATTACAGGCAATCAACTCCACAATATCATAAACACCAACAATGAAGGTTTCACTGTAAATAAAATCACAACAAACTCAACCAAGATCACAGACTCTAGAATGCCATCTGCAGACACCAGAGGTTACATTAAAGTCCCTCCTGATATTAAACGTGCAGCCCTCTTAAAGCCAGAGGAAACTAAATCTACAGCTCAATCAAGGTTAGGTTCATCTATCTTTATAGACTCACCAAAGACAGAAATAACCAGACATGAAGACTCAAATAAGTCTTGTGCAGCCAATCCTGTAGTTTTGGCCAAATCAGATATATTGAATTGTCCAAGCCCCCCTAAAACAGATATATTTAATACTAAAAGTCCCTTTAAAACAGAGGTACCTCAACTTGCAAATACATTTAAATCAGATGCATCTAAATCAGGAGTTTTATTAAACCCAAATTCAACACCTCCCTCCTTGAAATCCAAAGATAAAATCAACCAAAACACAGAAGAAACCAAAGGTCAGCAAATGCAGAAACATGAAAACAATGTGAAATCTACTCCAAGCCCTCCAAACAAAAGAAATACATCATCCAAAAACCCCTCAGATGGACAGGTATTTTCACCTGCACCTTACTCTGAGGCTCTAGTCACGCATTTGGCAAAGGATAAATCCTCTAAACAAGACAACGGCAATGAAGACTTAATACCCATCAGCGGTGTTACAAAAGACCCATTGATAGATTTGGAATCAGACTTACAGGTCTCCAATAAAACCAACACTGATTCCAAAGCTGCATTTAAAGTTAAAATTGAATCTAAATCAAACAATTCAACAACATTACAAAGAAATTCAATCAAACCATCAAATAACGTACCCCAGGACACCAAATTGACTACGGATAGTGTGCAGTCCAAATCCGTAAAATCTGACACTCAAAAGGCTTTACCGTCTTCAATTGTCAAGAGTTTTTGCAAAGCTCCAAGTGCAGAAAATAGTCTTGCTGCCATGCTTCTCAAGGCCGCCAAATCTCTACCACTCTCTTCATCTGATGAAAGCTGTGTTAAATACCAGACAGAAGCCAAAGCATCTAATATGGATGTAAAAGCACAACATATAACTGCTCAGGACTCAAAAATTGATCTCATCACAGTTAAAGTGTTAAAGTCTGATACCTCAAAACCTCAAAAGTGTTTAAAAGATGCATTAGCCACTGAAAGACAAAATGAGTCTGTAGCCACTGAAGATGGCAAGTTTAGCAAAGAGACTCCCCCTGAACCCACACCAAGTGATCAGAAGGGACAAAATGAACCTAAGAGTGCACAAAAACCCAAAGGCCTGAAGGCCAAACTCAGTGGCTGGACAAGGCTGAAAAAGCACATGGTTGTTGAACCTGATGCCCCCAGTTTTCCAGAGCCTGATGCAGAGCAAAATGCTCAGAAAGCAGATCTAAATATAAGTGGTAAAGACAAGTCTGCAAGGGACAAAGGACAGTCATCGGGTGGACAGGATGTGGTCAAAAAGAAAGATGAGCCCAAGGTAACAAAAATGTGGGATGCTGTACTTTTTCATATGTTTGCCACAAAGGAGAACATTATGAAGCAGATACATAGCAACAAAACCGAGGAAGAGCGGAAAAACATAGAGAAGGATGGCCAGTTGGTCCCATCCTTCGTCCACCGTCTGCCCATCCTTCTCTACAGCCCGCGCTTCAACGCCCGGAAGCTGAAGGAGGCAGCTGCGAAACCTCTCAACAAAATAGCTACAGCCTTTGAAAGAGGGCTGCTGAATCGCAAACAGAAAGGCGAAGAGCCAAAAGACTTCAACAGAACAGCCAAAGGATTTGGTACATCGACAGAAATAATGGCAGATGTTTGATCGAATTTCAAATGTACAGTGTAAAGTTGATTTCAACTACAAAATGATCCAATTATGTAGTATTGTAGTGCTGTAAATGTAATTTCCTTTTTCTTCATGAAATCAACGATGAGACAAACAAACTATACACTGCACTCTCTGCTCTGAGCAGTGCAGTAAGGGGCTGGTCAGCAGAAATTGAGGCCTAGTCATTCCTGCATTGAGAGAGAGCGACTGATAGGTGCAGCTGTTCGGGATGTGGCGAGTGAGGAAGTGAGCAAGGGCTGAAAACGTAATGATGACAATGATCAAAAAAGGAAAGTGGCTCAGAGAGCAATGTGGATGGATCCTGGGTTTAAGTTTACGCACGTCAGCCAAGCTGGGTGGTGCGAGCAGACGTGTTCTGAATAGAGAGTTTCAGAATGTGACGTCCTGAGCGGTGTCAAGAGCCCTGCTCAGAATGAGATATGACATGATGGCAGTGCTGTTCATTTCAAAAAGGTCAGAGGGAAATTGGAAAGGTATAACTAGAACATGAAGGAAAGTTATTTGAAAATAAAATTTTAATCTTAATATGTTGATCATGAAATAAGAACCTAAAAACTAGTTTCAGATGTGTTCATTTTTACTTTTCTTTTAAGTTAAAACCATTTGAGTTTTGGATGTTTTCTAGTGAAATGTTGCAAGTGATTTCATGTTTATGGATTCATTTGTAGTTCAGTGTCACAAATAATCATTAGACTGATAGGTGAGACAGCAGGCATGTGACATTTACTGAATACTACCCAGAGCTCCAAGGAAAGAAGACACTTTATAAGATGATCATTTTGGCAGAAGGAGAGAACTGGCTACAAATATCCTAAATAAACACTACAAATGGAACCATCACATATATTGTCATGATTTATAACAGTGAGAAACTACAATGAACACTCTTTAACAATTAATCATCACACACACACACACACACACACACACGCACACTGTACTGTGTACACCCAGAAGTTATTTTAATATAGTGTGTTTGTAACCAGCGGTATACAACCAAGCTAATGTATAGCACATTATCATACTTTAGTTACTCTAGTAAAGCATGACTTATGTCTGTGTAGTAATAAACATGCTGAATTTATATTTTGTTATTTTGAATAAAAAATTTGAATAAAGAAAATAAATTTCTTACTTGATCCTTAGTTTGTGTCATTATCAATGAAGACCTTCTCGTACTTCCCATGCCCACTCACAACAAATTTGTACCTTTTTCCAGATGATCCCTGAAAAGGTAAAGATCAAATTACAACCTTTAAACATATAAAACCAAGTGAAGGGGACTTAAGTACTACTAAATCTAAAATAACGAATGCAAGATAATGAGCCTGTGCTCAATGTGAACAGCCAAACTCAAATGATGATTATAAGAACTGATGCTGATTGTTGTTTATGGGTTGTTTTTGAACATTTAACCTATAACCTTAACCTAACAGCAGTTTAGAAGAAGGTTTCTGTAGGGTTGATCATGGTTTAGTGTCAGTACATTAGGAGTTTTGATGTACCTTTGCACATGGTTTATCCTGTGACAAGTTGTCTCCCAGATTCTCCCACATGGATTTTATGTTACGCACCTCACCAGGCTTAACATCCTGACACTAACACACACAAAGAAAGATAATAAATGCCATAGTTAGGATTAATGTTTTTTTAACCTAAAAGTTTTTTTTTTTTTTTTTTTTTTTTACCTTGGTTCAGGCCTAAACCACTAGATGGCGTCATTGAACAACAGGCTATTCAGGGATCTCTCCCATCACATGACCTGCCACAGCATGAACTTTAACCATACAAAATCTTTTATATTTTTTATAGATTATATCCAGAAAACACATATACACACACAGCAGCAGTCCAAAGCCAAAAAGTCACAAAAACAAAGCAGACATCAGATATTTTAAAATTGCTGGCGTCTTCTAAAACTCTTCCACAATAGTTTATTGCCATTGGACTTTAACCCAGTGGACCCCATTGACATTTTGAAAGAGTAAGAAACCACCTAAATCCACCCACTCATGGAGAAAAAGAGAGATAGGAATTGTTTACCTTATTGAAAAAGATGATAAGAACAGCAGACACAAGAAAAAGTGGAAAGAAGAGAACTAAAGTTGAAGAAAAAAAACATAGAGGATACAAAAGTTTCAGACGGAAATGAACTATTAGTAGGATTCAGGAAGAAACTATGCAATTAACATTCAGAGACTCATTTAAACTTACAGCTGCTTTGGAGGAGGGGCTCTTGGTGTTGACGTCAGAGTTTCCTTTCACCCATTGGTTAATTAGATCTGTCACGCCCACATTTATTCCCTCTGTATCCTGAATCAGAGTAACATGTCATCATTTATTCTTTCATTTACTCACTCACTGACTTTTTAGTGTACGGTGGCCGAGAGAGCTCAATGTGCTGCAACTGAGGGAAACACGTGGAATTATGCAGTAGGCTTCTATATTTTAATCAGTAGCTTACCATCACTTTTTTGCGTACTGGCACTTCTCACAGAAAATGAAAATTCTTTCATTATTTACTCATATTGTTGTTCTAAACCTGTATGACAGTCTTTTGTGGAACATAAATAAAAAATATATTTTTGTCCATACAATGACAGTCAGAGGGGTCTAAAACAACACTGAACCAATGACTTTCATTGTATGGTGAGAAAGAAAGAAAGAAAGAAAGAAAGAAAGAAAGAAAGAAAGAAAGAAAGAAAGAAAGAAAGAAAGAAAGAAAGAAAGAAAGAAAGAAAGAAAGAAAGAAAGAAAGAAAGAAAGAAAGAAAGAAAGAAAGAAAGAAAGAAAGAAAGAAAGAAAGAAAGAAAGAAAGAAAGAAAGAAAGAAAGAAAGAAAGAAAGAGAGACAATCTTGGGTGATAAAATGGTGACAGAATTTCCATTTTTGGGGTGAACTATTTAACAGAATAATTTATTGATAAACATATGAACCTTAGAGGACACAGCCCTTGCTGAATTCTGATTCCAGGCTTCCCCCGCCTCAAACAGGGTCTTCCGAGCAGATACAGGCTCTGGTGATGTTGGGACATCCATTAGCTTGACTACGTTCCCCTCTTTATAGCACTCCTGCACACGCACAAAAACACACACTATGACTGGAAATATTACACTATCTGATTCACAGCAGGGACTATGTGATAAAACACCTGCGTAACTCTCAGCAACAAAAGCACAGTAACACCTGGATCCACTATACACACATTTGCCATGGGGCTTTTACACACTTCCTGACAGTTAGGTGGCAGGAAACCAGAGGCCGGGTTAAGAACACAATAGTTTGAGTCAGTATGACTAACAGAAGAGGTGCCTGGGCATGCAGGGTGTCCGAATGCACCCCAGCAGTGAGATCAGAGTAGTAAACATCAGAGCAGGTGTAAGTAAGCACTGGGTGTGGTAAGAAGAGCTGCATGTGTAAAGAAATGCATGTAAAAGCAGCAGAATAGCTGTGCAGGTGTGTTTAAAGGAATATATGCAAAAAGCCTAACTATGAAATTGACATTATACAAGCACATGTGAAGGTAATTCACCTCAATGGCATGGTTGTACTGCTCCAATCTGCCATCTAACTTTGAGATGATCGTGGGAGGCTGTGTCTTCTTTATGCTGTTCCTGTTTTCACAAACAGATGAAATATTACCTAAAGCACCACTGTTTTCCAAGAAACAGATCATCTCAGAACAAGCAGTGACATGAAGAGGACCATGACTCATAAAGTAGAGTAAGATACAAACAAAAGCACAGTGAAGTATATTTTTTATACTTCATGCCAAGACAAAACAATGTGGAAAAGAATAGCCAGGCTTTTGAGATACATGTAAAAAAAAATTAAAATGTTTTGAATAGGAGAAAGATACATCGAGAGAAACGTGTCCTGTCATGTCTGCCTGAAAGGCGAACCATGTTTCAAACAGCTGTTCATTCATGAATTAATCATTCATGTGTCATGTTTAGATAAAACAGAAAATACTGATGAACCCATGATGTCATACCACAGCACAGAAAAACAATCCTGCCGCTGCTGCTTCTCACACTCCATATTATGAGGGGATTTTTTTTTTTTTTTTTTTACAATCCTACAATAAATCACTTGTATCCATTGATCTAAATCTGTATGTGTGTTTCTGAAGTCTACTTACTTTTTTTTAACGGAGCGGTTTAGAGACTCAGTCCTCTCAGTAATCTGTAGATTAAACAGTAAAGCAACATTTTTTTGTAAATGGATTCAAAAAATGTGTGAATTCTTACAGTCATAAGCATGAAAACATTTATGGCAATATTGTGTGCAATGTTTCCAGGCAAAATGGAAAAAGTGAAAAGCAGTGCAACTAAATTGGGTAACAGATAATGATTGCAAAAAGTAAATTCTCTGTCAAGATTTTGAGCCAATACTGAAAAGCAGTTCAACCGATTGATGTTGTAAGCAGATTAATTTCATAATTTCATTGCTGGAGACTTTGTATCTAGCTTTTTTGACCCTGTAAATCCCTGTAGTTGGTTCCAATTTCACCTTCCACAAAAAGGTTCAGTTTTGCCCAACAGAGTGTAGGATACATTCATTCACAAAAGGTCTTCCTGCCACCCATTTCCTGTGTTTTTAAAATGTCATCACCTTATGTGCCTGTGCTTTTAAGAACTGATCTGTTGCCTTTAAAATAAGTCGTACACATGGATATATTTGGGGCACTGAGGTCATCATAAATGTTCATACATACATAAAAAAAAAAATGGTTCACGAAATGCTAAACTTTATCAGGATCAGTTTTTTCCAGAACATTGTAAAAGTAAGATGGAAGGGAATATGATCGTGGACATAAATGGAACAAATGCAAAGCAATTTATAAAGCAAGTGTAAGGTGCACAGTACTAGCAGACACACACAAACACTCTAACGTACAATTCGATACTATCATGCACATGCACATAGTAAGCAACTCACCGAGCTTGTACCTTCTGGTTGCCACTCCTCACCCTCAGCCTGAATCCAGCAAGCAAATAAAGCACACACACACACAAAGCACCTCAGCAATGTAAAGCAGATGCTTCATGTTTCATCTTTATCCCTCAACCCACACTATTGCAATGAAAATATCAGAACCACACACAGCACATGGAAGAGGTCAGTCACGAAAAAAGCACATGGAAGATACCAGATAAAATTACAGAGTGAAAACACCACTGAGCACAATGCACAAACACGTTTTGTAGTATGTCATGTTTTATATCAGGCAGAGGACCTACCGTTATCAAACCATTATCTGTTATTCATAAAGGTGATTTGAGCCATTTCTGCACTGCAAACACCACCAAATTGCATAGCAAAAATATAATTGTATAAAAAACCAATAAACCAATTTTTTATTCCCTTTACAAACATGTTTTCTTCATCAAGGTATATCCTCATAAAAGGTCCCTATAGGTTTTTCAGGTTTATTATCATTTGAGACATTTGTCCCCACATGAAGACACAAACAAGATCACCCAGTCTCTGCAGAGTGTCCAAACTTGATCATAGTGGGCCACCTTACTGCAGACTTTAGCGCCAACCAACCTGACTAGAAGTTTCAAATAATCCTGAAGTCTCTTTCAAATAAAGTAAGTTCACTTGGTGGCCATATTTGCATCGTATTTTCAGGCATGCAAGAATAACAAAAACTGCTGGCAAAACTCAGATTTAAATAAAATATTTCAAATCAGCAAAAAAACTAAACAAAATTCTGACACGAACTGTCCCATAAATTTGTTTTCTTATGCTCAAATAGCATTTAAAGCTTATATTTCCAGTTGGTCCAGCCAATGTGCATGTGCTGTTTTGTTCTGTTCCTGTTCTGTTCAGGTTCTATGTCTGCACTTACACTGGCACAAAAATCAGATGTTTTGCTCACATCTGACAAGAATTGGGCATTGTTGCACACATGTAAATACATAAATTTATATTCTAGATATTCTAACAGATATTAAAATAACTAACGAGAACTACTGTTATTTTTATACATTCATTCAAATTTTATGGTGCAAACATCAACTCGCTTTAACTCGACCTTGCTTGCAAGTGATCATAAGCAGGATAATCACATCTGGTGTGCATTAAAGTCAAAGAACTACCCGAGACATGAATTATATAAATAATTGTTATACACTGCCATTCAAAACCTGAGGGTCAACCTCAATCACCAACAGAATCATTCTTGTTTGGGCAGGGATTAATTTATAAATAGATATACGTTTTGTGAATACGTGAATATAAACTGGCAGGGCAAACATTTTTTATATGGTCAAAGGATCAGATCTGTGCATTAAGCCTTGTAGCCTCTGTGATGTGATGTGTAAAAGGCGGATTTAGTCATATTGCGTGTTTCTCCCATTCATGATAATCTGAGTGAAACATCTTGTTATATGTACAATAAGACCCTGATTCGCTGATTCAGGTGTGTTTACAGTTTTTTCAAATCGCGAAAAAAAGTTTTCATTTGTTTTGCAGGTCAACATTGTGATTTAGATAATGATGCCAGATCATCAGCAATTAAAAACTGTGTTGATGTTAATTTGAATACTGTTTAACAAGCATGTTTGCTCATATCTGTAACAAATCTTTAATTATAATGTCATTTTGAGGTGTGAGGTGTCTGATGGTGATGATGTCATACCATGTAGGAGGGGCTCCTGGGGCTGAGAGGACTGAAAGGCTCCTCTGGATCTCCGCTGGATATACTCAACCTCTTTAACTTCTCCATCACATCCCTCCTCTTCCTCTCTCTCTCCTCCTCTCTCATCATCCTCTGCACCTCCTCATGAGTCTGATCCTCTGTTTCTCTGTGCTGCTGGTTCTCCTCACCGTTATTCACAAACACTTCCTCCGACACACTAAATACAACAAGATTGAGAAAGGGAAATGATTCATGAAAAAAGTATTCTACCTCAAATGCAGGTTTTTTTTTACCTCTCCGGACTGCTAAGAGCTGTTGAATCGACTGCATCCATGTTACTCTGTATCTTCACTTCTCTGAGTAAGATGAAAAGCGCTGAACTCAGGAAGGACATTAGTTCTGAGGATGTTGTGAAACTTGTGATTTTATCATGTCATTTCTCAACACAGAGCCAACTCTATTGCTGCCCAATCATTGGCACACCGTTCTCAAACTGTTCTCCTGCAAAGCTATGTCTCCATATAGCTTGTCAGAGGATTTTTCATAAGAGTCACTGGAGTGACGAGTGAGGTAAGCAGTCACATATTGCTTTAAAATTGTGATTGAAAGGATAAAATGAACAAGCTCGTCCCAAAATTGAATTTAGAGCTCAATTTAAAAACCTCTCCGGACTGCTGAGAGCTGTTGAATCGACTGCGTCCATGTCACTCTGTATCTTCACTTCTCTGAGTTAGATTAAAAGCGCTGAACTCAGGAAGGACATTAGTTCTGAGGATGTTGTGAAACTTGTGATTTTATCATGTCATTTCTCAACACAGAGCCAACTCTATTGCTACCCAATCATTGGCACACCGTTCTCAAACTGTTCTCCTGCATAGCTATGTCTCCATATAGCATGTCAGAGGATTTTTCATAACAACACAGGAGTGACGAGTGAGGTAAGCAGTCACATATTGCTTTAAAATTGTGATTGACAGGATTAGATGAACAAGCTCATCACAAAATGTCATTTAGAGCTCAATTTAAAAATGATTAAAGTTAACTTCAAGTCGACACCCTCATGTAAACTAACTCTCAACCCCTCAATGAGCAATAGTTAGCTAAAGTGGCCACTTGCATAAACACACCCACAATGTTAAGACTGTCTTTTTTTAATTAACTGACTTAAAGTTCTGACAAATCTTAATGAAAAAATTAGATGGCTAACTAAGACTTGTCTAAGCATTTGATGTAATTAGCCCTAGATATTTGTTTCCATCCTGTTAGGTATAGGCTGCAACAAATAATTATAATAAATAAAGTTTAAAAGCTTTAACTTGAGTCGAGCATATTTTAAAATGCCTTTTATAGCATAACAGCCTTTAACACAAGCATATTCATTTTCTAAAGTTCATTTAAAGCTTTAGCTTACTGAGCTGTATTGTTGTGAAGTGTGTGCCTGTCTACGCCTGTACCTGTCATTTATTCTCCTCCCCTCTTGTCCATTTGTGCTGTACTGTCTCCCATTCTGTTGGAGGACGACTGTGGAGGTGTAGGATATCTTCATCTCTACCTTTTCTCTCTGGGGAAAAAAAAAACGATTCAGAAGTTTGTATGTTCGCTGCATTAAGTGCTTACGGCACCTTTGAAAGACTTGATTTTGATGCATGACTGAGTTGAGGTTAAATGCATTCTTGAATATTGTACCTTCTCATCCATATTACAGCTCTGATTTTGTTTTTTCCAGAAAGATGATTCATGACCTTTCATCCCTCTCGGATCCTCCTCCTCTGCACACCACCGTCTGATCTCTCCCTCCTCCCGCTCTGCTGCCTTAATATTAGCCCTTCTTTCCTGTTCTCTGGCACCCCAGTCTTCATCATCACCATCCTCATCCAGGTTTTGCTGATTTGAAAAGGGGGGTCGAGTCTGTGTAAATGGGGTGCTGTCATACACGTTTAAATCGTGCAGTTTACTATGTTGAGCAGAGCTGGAACAGAGCTGGAGTTTTGAGGGACGAGAGCCGTTGAGATGTGTTTTTACATCTTTGTGTTCCATTTGTTCCTCTTTGCGCCTGCTCAGAAGTGTCCAATCACTGAAGCCTTCGTCCTCTTCCAAAGAGGATGGAGGAGAGTTTGAAACCACATCATTCTGACCCCTACAAACAGTGAAACACTTTCAGAATTGACTCTCACTAAGATACCAAAACACTTACAACAGTTGAGTCTGTTAGAATAGAATAGAATAGAATAGAATAAATAGAATAGAATAGAATAGAATAGAATAGAATAGAATAGAATAGAATAGAATAGAATAGAATAGAATAGAATAGAATAGAATAGAATAAAAGACTCTGTAACTGAATCAAAAGAACAGGTGTGGTCTTGTCACATATACACATACAAACTCACTAACAGATTAACACAACACAATGAGTAAGACAGAGAAAGTTGGCTTGAGCCACAATCTGGGGGTTGGGATTCCATGGAAACAAAACAAATACACACAACACAGTTTCTTTAAAGACTGGAGTATGCTTTTAGGTTTTTGAAACTAACTGGTTGTCCAGAGACTGTGCAGTAGCTTGAGGAGCCTCAGTAGAGGTACTGGCTCTTGCACGCCGTCGTCGTTCTCTCTCAATTTCTTCTGCATCCTCCAGACTGCGCTGAACAGTGATCCTGTATACACAAAAACAATTACAAATAACAAAACATAATTACTAAAAATGAAGATAACTAAATCAAGAATGCTGCATTTGTGTTGTGCATGAACGTAAACAGAGGCTGATATGTATCTTCAGAGCAAGCGCATCATCATTCTTATGACAATGATAGGGGTCATCTGACAGAAGGTAGGGTCAGAGATGGACAGGAAGTAAGTTAAACATGGACAGGAAGTGCAGGGTTCACACTGACAGGAAATGGCTCACTGGCTTCCTTTATGGGGGCTGACATTACAGGAACTGGAACAACACCTTTTATTAAATATTTACAATAATTGTGAGGAGGTGGGTGATTGCCAGGCAGTTTTACTAAAGTCTCTCCTGCTATACACATTACACACACCTCTGGGAACTGATGCACTGATTGATAATATTGTCTATAACCTGTTCTCATTGCAACTGTATTATTTAACTCTGTTTATCTACTGTGCTTATCAAACAAACATTCTGAATGTTCTTCTCCAAGTAAACAGTAGTTCAGTAAATCTTAATTCCATGATCATATTATGTTACACATGGACACACAGAAGAAGAAAAACACATACATCTCTAGACTGTTATGAGTAGTTAGTCAACTACTCACATTCTGCTCACAAATTTGAATCTGTTACAAAACATACCATACTGAGTGAGTAAATGAACATAGCAAGCATTAAAGCAGAGTGTAGCCTAACATCAATAATATCTGCACTATTTCCTTTGTTTAATAAACCCAGTGTGAGTGGCTGGGTGGTAAAATGGCTCAATTTTTCCGGCACAGTTTAGAGGATCTCCAGGTCCTTAGGGCAGAGTGGGTGGGGGCCGCTCTGTATCGCACATCCAGCAGATTTAGAGAAGGGGGTGATCTGATGATGTCACCACTCTCAGGAAAATTCCAGTAATAAAAGAAGCTATTGAAGCATGTCTTTGCCATTCCACTTGATGTCATGAATTGACTCACCATGTGCCGTGTAAACAGCAGCCATCTGGGACGCCTTTGGGACAGATTTTGCTTTAACTACAGACACCTCCTCGAGGAAAGACACGTTATAATTTCATGACATCACTCAAAACTATGTAACAACACAATAAACTACCCTCAAAACACCTGGGAAGCCTTTGACTGTAAAATTTGTATGAAATACAGAGAGACCGCAAAACAACCGACAATAATTGTAACCCTTCCCCCTAAACACCCTGAAGAACTGATAAACAGCAGAAGAACTCATGCTCTGTCTTTCCCCTCTTGACCCCCCTGTCCTGCCTGATCATTACTATCAGCATGATAAGAGTTTAAAAGTCATCATTTAGGTTATAAAAGTCAAGATTCATAAAACAGGATTGAATGAACTGCAGCATACTCCATTTAGAGGCAAAAAAAAAAACTGGTGTAACTCTGTAGATCAAAGACCACACCTCTGACCAAATGGCCACAAACACACACAAGTGAAGAACATCTCACCTCTTGAGGTTATCTAATCCCTTTTTGCTGGAATGTCTTCGCAGGATTGAGCTGGACATGTTTCTGTGTTTCACTGACTGAATACGAAATCTGACTGGTTTTCTGATTCTCTTTCCTCTCCTGTGAGTCCCCTTAAGGGTGTGAATGTGCTCCCCCTCTTTCACTGAGCAGGATTTAGTCAATCTCTCTCTCTCTCTCTCTCTGTTCCACTCACTCCCTTCCTCTGTCTCTCTCCATGTGTTTTTCATTCAGAGCTTTAAAACTATCTCCTGTCTTTTCCAGTTCTTTCTTCCAATCAGCAGAAAGCTAACCAGTCATGTGATGGTCCCCTGGGAGAGTAAGATGATACCACACACAGACACACACACACACCAAAACAATAGCATTGCAGGGCCACTAACAGTGCTGTCAGACACTGTTCATAACCAATATATCCACATGCTTTGTTTACCTGCCTAAAGATAATTAACAGGTAGGCTTGAGTACCGAAGTGGAGATAAGCATAAGTCCCACTATAATTGCAAACTAAACCGCCTAACTATAATATAATTATATCATTATAATGAAAATAATTTTAATAAGCACTGCACATGGTGAGTCAAAATAATGTATATATTTTAGAGAGTGTGATGTGAAGATGTCATCAGATTATGCCAGTGTAGCCTGTACATCAAACTTTAGCATTATCATAGGTAGACACCTACAGTTTATGTAACATTGATAGTTTAATAGTTACTTTAATAACTATGGATTCAGTATGTTTAACTCATCGGACATGATGCCGTAATGTATAATATTTGTTTTTCTTTTGAAAATATAAAGAATGGAATACAGGAAAAAGCGAGAAAAAAATAAGTAAAACAGAACGCAAATGAAGCCATAACATAAAGCCTGTTTAAAAAAAAAAAAAGATTACTTTTCAACAAATTGGAGATTTCAAATCTTGCTCTGTGTGTGACGCTATACAGTAGGCTACTTTCTACATTTCAAAGGCAAGACTAGTGTGACAGTCTGGCCATTTTCCTTTGTGGCCACTAGGGGTCATGGGTTGCTGTTCCCTACAACACTTTTGGGACTAAGAATGCAACGCGCCAAAAATGGAAGAAGAAGAAGAAGAAGAAGAAGAACACTTTTGGGCCCTATCATAAACCCGTCATACACCCGTTGCAATGCAGCGCCAGGCAAGTGTGTTTTCAAAGCGCGCTTTTCCCTCCACAGAAGCACGTTGCTAAACTAGGGAATGAACTTGCGCTCCCTGGGCGGTTCAGCGCAAAAAAGGAGGTGTGTTCCGGCGCAAACGTTCCTTCATGCTATTTTGCAGGTTTAGAAAACAATTGCGCCACTAACCAGGAAAAAATAGTTTAAAGTCAGTGGCGCGTTGCGCATGTTATTCATATGCTATTATAAGGGCGCATGCTTGGCCATAATCAATGTAGCGTGTGCGTGTTCTCTCATCTACACAGAAGCAGCAGTTTTCATTTTTGCAAATCATACATTATTACAATAGATAGATAGATAGATAGATAGACAATTTATTATAAAAGCATATATCTAGCTTACACATTTATCCAAATTATCATCCGCCTTTTTAACCGAAGTTAATTTGGGTGGGTTTCTCCATCCCCAACGTCCCTGACGAGAGCGTTGCTCTCCTTGGCTGTGAACCGCTCCTGGCGCGCGCCTGGCAAATCCGCCGTTATAATAGGAATCCACATTAGAACAAGCGCGCCTGCTCTTAAAGGGAATGTGAGATGACGCTCTGATTGGTTTATTTCACGTTACGCCCAAACCACACCTATGAATAATGAAGCTCTTCAGACCAACCCATTTTAGATTTGCGCCTGGCGCAAGAGTCATTTATCCCGCCGGGAAAATAGCAACAGCGCCAAGACCCGGCTGCCCACAAAGTTACTTGCGCTTTGCGCTTTGACAATTGCGTTTCAGATCGTTAAAATAGGGCCCGTCAACTCTACGCGGACACAAGCGCTGTGATTGGTCTGCTAGAACCCCTCCCTCGGGTTTCACATGCTCCCTCTGCAAGTGTAATTGCGCGTCAACGCGGACAACGACGCAGATCAAATGAAAACCAACGCGTTGCCTACAGCGTAGAGGCTTTGATGTAGGTCCGACGCAGAAGTATAAAACAGGATTGCGGAACGCCCAACGTTCAAACCGGTCAACCGGAAAACAGGTATAAGCATTTCCGGTTTGCACTTCCGTACTATGAAGGACTAAAAATGACAGAACGAAAAATAAATAAATAAATAAATAAAAGTAGAAATAAATAATTAAATGCAGAAATAATAGTAAAAATAAATACATTTTGGTAATATAAATGGCTATTTCTGTATTTTTACATGTATTTGTTTATTTATTTATGCATTTCTATATGTATTTATGTATTTATACATTTATTTATATATTTATGTATTTATATATTTATTTATTTATATATCTATATATGTATTTATTTTAACTTTATTTATTTCTGTATTTCCACATTTCTACATTTATTTATTTCTGTATTTCCACATTTCTACATTTATTTATTTCTGTATTTCCACATTTCTACATTTATTTTTCCCTGCGCATGTATGCTAATTGACCAATGGCTAAGCCACGCCCACAAACGCGATGAGCCAATCACAGTACGCATAGCTAACCCAATACACTTGGACATTCTCTGCTTCCTCGTCCATTGCAATGCATTGCGGTTATCAGTTCTCTTTCATAGGTTCACTCAATGCTGCGGATAGCGCAGTGGGATATTCTCTGAATGTGCCGATTGTCTGAAGCCCTATAAAATCACGCCAATTCATTGGCTGATGGCGCTCGCGCAGTCTGGCTCCGCCCCGACGCTCTTACGTCGCATCATTACATATTCGCGCGCGCGCCATCTGTCCTCAGATTTCTCTGCCTTCAGAACGAAGCGGTCACGTTGCCCTTCGCTCTTGATTTTTCTAAGCTCATACGACTTCTGGATTATTCTCGGCGCTTCTGCGACTGTTCAAGCGGAACTCTGTTTCTCCTTACGGTGAAGTTGCCATGGAATACCGACGCTTTTCTCCGCCATGAGCTCGTTACATCGCTAACGACGACCCGCACAGTAAGTGTGTTAAATGTTTGGGTTTTTCACATGCGCGCGAGGCAGTCATAGGATCGTCTAAATGCAAATTCTGTGAAAATTTGTTGCTCAAAACCCTCAAATCGCGGCTCGCGGTTTTTGAGAGGGAATCATTCGTCCTCCCCTGTCGCGCTCCCGAGGCCTCTCGAGGATCCGCGACTTGGGGTTCGGATGTAGAGCTTGAGGATGTGGAGTTCGAGCAGACGAGCCCCGCTCTTTCTCTCCCTCCCTCCCCTCGGCACGCGCGAGGCATGCCAGTCGAATTTTCATATGATTATTTGCACCCCAGCCCGGGAGCACGCGACGCGGTTTCTTTCGGGCTGGAGGATGTACTTTTTACCGAGGCTTCCGACTCCGAGGATTTCGGGCCTACTCTCGCCGACGAGGTTATCCCGCCTAGCGGCCAGGAAGCGCGGCCTACTGCGGCCTACGCGGAGCTCGTTGATGTACTTTCGCGCGCTACGGAGAAGCTCGCTATTGATTGGCCCGACGAGCCCCGCGAATCTCAGTCGTCGAAACTCGACGAGAGACTTCTCAGTGGCCCTAATTCTAGGCCTCAACGGAGAAAGCTGCCATTTTTCAGTGATCTGCATCACGAGATTTCCAGATCCTGGAAGCAGCCTTTCTCTGCGCGCCTCACTAATGCGGCAGCTGCTGATTTCACCAACCTAGTAGGTTCTGTGGAACAGGGCTATTCCGCCGTTCCGGCGATTGAGGAGACTTTAGCGGACCATCTTGCTCCGTCCTCTGCGCCGTCCTGGAAATCGCGCCCCCTCCTCCCCTCTAAAGCATGTAGGACTACCTCCTCTCTAATTGGGAAATCCTACATGGCGGCTGGGCAGGCAGGCATGTCCCTGCACACTATGGCCATTCTTCAGGCCTACCAAGCAGACGTCCTGAAGGAAATGGACGAGGGCGATGGCATGACCCCTGAAGCAGTCAAGGAGCTTCGTAAGGCTACGGATTTAGCCTTAAGAGCCACCAAACATACAGCACGTGCTATAGGTCGCTCTATGGCTGGTTCCGTTGCGGTGGAGCGCCACTTGTGGCTTAATCTCACGGAGATCCGTGACAAGGAGAAGGTTTTCCTCCTGGACGCCCCCATTTCTCAAACAGGTTTGTTTGGTGAGGCGGTCAACACAGTGGTTGAGAAATTCCGCTCCTCCAAATCCCAATCGGCCGCGTTCAGACAGTTCATGCCCAGGAGGGCTAGGGAACCTTCTGCTCCCTCCCCTGTTCGACCCAGAGAACGTCCCTCTTTTAGACCGGAGTTCTCTTCCAGGAGGAGCGAACCGGTGCATCCCCCACCTACCACGGTTTGGGGAGCCCGCGGTCGCCCGTTTCCCCGTCAACGGCCTCACAAGCGCCTCCAGATGAAGCGGTCCGACAAACCGACCGCTCCGGCGGCCCAGAGCCGTTCCTGACCCTCCGGTCGGAAAAAGGAGAGCTCCTCTGCTTCCTCAAGGTTGGGACAGACCGCGCAAGCGTTTCTGCCCACCTCCCAGCTCTCCTTTCCTTGCCCTGTCACCTTCGCCACTCAGAGTGTCTCAAAGTGCAGGCCATTTTTCACCATCTCGACTCAGCCCGGCGCGGGAGGAAGGAGACGCTTTTTGCTTTCTCCCCTCACCCCCGACACTCTCTATAACTGCCGGTCGCATCCTCGGAGGCACTTTTCGCTTTCCTCCGGAACAGGCGGACCTGGTCACCATGACCCCAGCATCGATGCCTCCCATCACGTGCCAGGACGCCAAGGGCTCTCCTGCACGGTCAACTTCTCTACCCCACGAACGTCAACACGGCACCCTCACTCAGGTATGTTGTCTGCATTACAACATCCCTCTTCCTCTCTCACATTTCTTTCAAGAGTGGGAGCGCTTACCAGGGGTATCGTCTTGGGTTCTTCGCACAGTTCGGTTCGGCTACACTCTTCAGTTTTGCCGCAATCCCCCTTGTTTCAACGGGGTCTTTCCTACCGTAGTAGACAGCACCACTCAGGCTTCTGTACTTCAGCAGGAAATTTCATCCCTCCTTCTCAAAGGAGCGATAGAAGAGGTTCCTTCAGGGGAAACCGAACGGGGCTTTTACAGCCGCTATTTCCTGGTCCCGAAGAAGGGCGGCGGTTTGCGTCCCATACTGGACCTCCGCCGACTGAACTTCGCCCTTTACAAAGGGAAATTCAAGATGTTGACGCTGAAAGCTATCATATCTCAGATTCGGCCAGGGGATTGGTTCGTGACAGTAGACCTAAAGGATGCTTACTTTCACATCCAGGTTGTACGGCGACACAGGCAGTTCCTCAGGTTCGCCTTTGGAGAAAGAGCGTTCCAGTACAGGGTCTTTCCATTCGGCCTCGCTCTGGCCCCGAGGACATTCACGAAGTGTATGGATGCAGCTCTGGCCCCATTGCGGCTCCAGGGCATCCGTATTCTAAATTACCTGGACGATTGGCTCATTTTAGCCCAATCCAGGGAGTTAGTGACCCACCACAGAGACATCGTCCTGAGTCATATCCAGTCTCTCGGTTTGAGGTTGAACTCGGAGAAGAGTGTTCTTGCTCCGGCTCAGAGCACTGTTTTCTTGGGAGTGAACATGGATTCCGTTCTCATGCAGGCCCGATTGGCTCCTGCACGGATTTCCAGTCTGACGACATGCGTGGCCCGTTTTTCGCTAGGCCACCATGTGTCTGTGGGCACTTGCCGCAGGATGCTGGGCCTTATGGCCGCGGCCTCCTCCGTGCTATCGCTGGGCCTGCTCCACATGAGACCTTTCATGTGGTGGATGAAGCTCTCAGGGGTTCGGCCCTCCGGGCCAACCCTTCGCCTACTGAAGGTATCGCGCAGTTGCTTTCGAGCCCTGTCAGTTTGGCGGGACCCTCTTTTTCTTCAAAAAGGGGTCAGCATGGGTGCGGTATTTCGTCGCCAGATGATTACGACGGATGCCTCTCTCGCCGGCTGGGGAGCAGTTTTCGAGGGCAGACCAGCATGTGGCGTCTGGACTGGCGAGACTCTCTCTTGGCACATCAACTGCCTGGAGTTAAGAGCCGTTTTTCTGGCTCTGCATCATTTTCTCCCTCTTCTGGAGGGACACCATGTAATTGTCAGGACAGACAACATGGCAGTGGTGTCTCATGTAAACCGACAGGGGGGTTCTCGGTCACGCACCCTGAACAGGCATGCGCGTCACCTTCTCCTGTGGTCTCAGAGCAGATTCCTTTCTCTGAGAGCAGTTCATGTCCCAGGGATTCTTAACCTCGCAGCAGACTTTCTGTCGAGGCAGAAACTCAGATCGGGAGAATGGATGTTGAACCGCCAGGCAGTGGCCCTGATCTGGGAGGTTTTCGGAGAAGCGGAAGTGGACCTCTTTGCATCTCAAGAGTCGTCCCAAAGCCCGCTTTGGTTCTCCCTGAGTCCCCCGGCTCCATTAGGGATAGATGCGTTCGCTCACCCTTGGCCAACGCGGAAACTCTATGCCTTTCCGCCCATCAAACTGATCCAGGCGGTCTTGGCCAGAGTGAGAGAGAGCGGAGTCCGCCTCCTCCTGGTAGCTCCGTTCTGGCCGTCCCAGCCATGGTTTTCGGAGCTAATTCCTCTGCTGGAATCTTCCCCCTGGAAGATCCCGGTCAGGGAGGACCTGCTGTCCCAACTGCAGGGCAGGATATGGCATCCTCGCCCGGACATGTGGAAGCTGTATGTTTGGCCGATCAGAGGCTGTTAGCATTAAGTTCTGATCTCCCATCTGACGTTCAGGAGACCATTGCGAGTGCTAGAGCCCCTTCTACAAGGAGGCTATATTCTTCCAAATGGAAGGTGTTTGAGACATGGTGCTTAGCACATGATAGGAGTCCAGTTAACTGCCCTGTTGGTTCAGTATTGGAATTCCTGCAGGAGAAGTTTGCTTCTGGAGCAGCTGCTACCACTCTCAGAGTTTATGTTGCAGCTATTGCAGCGCATAGGGAATCGGACGAGATTCCCCTGGGGAAACTAAGGTTAGTTTCGGCCTTCATGCGTGGGGTTAAGCGCCTGAAACCGGCTCGCTCCCCTAGAGTTCCCTCATGGGACCTTTCTGTTGTCCTAGAGGGTTTGACGAAGGCTCCCTTTGAGCCCTTGGAGTCAGCTCCGGAGCGGATTCTGACTCTCAAGGTTTCTCTTTTGTTGGCTTTGTCATCATTAAAGCGTGTAGGAGACTTACAAGCTCTTTCTGTTAGCGAGTCTTGCTTGGACTTTGCTCCTGGCTTGGTCAAGGTTTCCTTGAGGCCGAGACCAGGGTATGTTCCCAAAGTTCTTTCCACAACTTTCCGCTCGCAGGTGGTTAACCTTAACGCTTTCCACCCTCCTCCATTTTCTTCTGAGGAAGATAGGAAGCTTAACTTGCTCTGCCCAGTTCGTTCTCTTAAGATATATGTAGACCGCTCAGGCGGTTGGAGGAAATCTAACCAGCTTCTGGTTTGCTTCGGTGCTGGCCGCCGTGGGCTTGCTGCGTCAAAGCAGAGGATTTCTCACTGGGTTACAGAAGCTATCTCGTTGGCTTACGAGGTGCGTGGCTTTCCTTCACCTCTTAGCATTAGAGCACATTCCACCAGAAGTGTGGCATCTTCTCAAGCTCTTTTTAGAGGAGCACTTTTGGAGGACATTTGTGTTGCGGCAGGCTGGTCCTCTCCGCACACTTTTGTAAGGTTCTATAATTTGGATCTTGACATGACCCCGGGTTCCCAGGTTCTTTCTGTTTGAACTCCTCTTGGTCGTTGTCTATTTTTGTACCAGTCATGGAAAGCGCTCTAGCTTGGCGAGTTTGGTAGTCCGTTCCCACTGCGCTATCCGCAGCGTTGAGTGAACCTATGAAAGAGAACGTCTCTGGTTACTTGCGTAACCTATGTTCTCTGAATAGGGAACGAGACGCTGCGTTAGCTGCCAAGCTCCTCGCGCTGCTGACAGTTTTCTTTTCGGCAGAGAAATCTGAGGACAGATGGCGCGCGCGCGAATATGTAATGATGCGACGTAAGAGCGTCGGGGCGGAGCCAGACTGCGCGAGCGCCATCAGCCAATGAATTGGCGTGATTTTATAGGGCTTCAGACAATCGGCACATTCAGAGAATATCCCACTGTGCTATCCGCAGCGTCTCGTTCCCTATTCAGAGAACATAGGTTACGCAAGTAACCAGAAACGTTTTCATTCGTTTTTATGTTTTTTCTTGTCATTTTGGCTTTTAAACAGCGTGTGTGTGTGTGTGATTTTGGTTGGGTGACAGTTGTAGGTTACAGTTTGACAAGAGTTTACAGTTTGACAAAAGCACAATGTTGTGTTTTACACAAATATAAGTAGGCTAAACACTTTGCAGTTTTAATGATGTCCTGTATGAACAAAATGGAGTATGTTTTTATGTTTCCACTGTTCGATCGCGCCCCGGCGCCCGCTCTCTGACACACACGCACACACATTCCAGCAATGCAATCTTGACATCGCAGCCTGTTCATTATTCTGCGCTCCCACCAAACGCGAATAGAGCGTCAAATTTGCGCGTATCCGCGTCTAGTTCGACGCTTGAACATTTTGAATCCAAAGCGAATAGGACGCGCGTATAAAGCGAGCGTTTGAAGCGAAATAGCACCAAACTATGACGTTTACACTGTGAACTGTAAATCTTTGTTCTGGAGCTGAAGCTTATCGACCTTCTCAACAATAAAATTATTAATATAACCCTCCAATGCATATTTAAGGCCCTTTTGGTGACATCGAGATGATATATAATCTTTCAGTCTCCAAAAAATCATCAATTGCCTCCTGTGAAATGTCTCCTACTGTGACAGCTGCCAAAGCGCCTGTTACCGAATGTTGACTGAGTGAGTGGAGGGGGCGTGGTTAGCCATTGGTCAATTAGCATACATGCGCAGGGAAAAATAAATGTAGAAATGTGGAAATACAGAAATAAATAAATGTAGAAATGTGGAAATACATAAATAAATAAATGTAGGAATAAATAAATGTATAAATAAATACATATATAAATAAATAAATATATAAATACATAAATATATAAATAAATGTATAAATACATAAATAAATACATATAGAAATGCATAAATAAATAAATACATGTAAAAACACAGAAATAGCCATTTATATTACCAAAATGTATTTATTTTTACTATTATTTCTGCATTTATTTATTTATTTCTACTTTTATTTATTTATTTATTTATTTTTCGTTCTGTCATTTTTAGTCCTTCATACTGTACGCATCTGCAGCGGTAGGTGATCTCTGAGGTAACTTATTTTTCGCTTTTTTAGAATACAATTCTTATTTCTGTTTTAATTAAAATGTCACGAATATCAGAATTATTATTATTTTTTTTTTTATAAAATGCAGTCTTCATTTGATTGTTTAAACTATAAAAGGTCGCCATTCCTACGCTGTCTTTACCTCAGTAGCTGACGACCGGAAGTAGTTATATCTGTTTTGTAGAACCCGGAAGTATGTTGCGCATAACCCCTATTCCGAAGATGCACGACTTCGAGCGGAATCTGGCCTAGCATGTACGTCTCACTGCAACAGCACCGAGTTTGTGCGTCTTGTAGATGCTTACATTTACAAAATGAGCCTACAATAACAGACATAATCCCTTTTAATAAAAGTAAAGGTCCATGTTTTATAATAATGTTCACAAAACTAAATGAAAATGCTTAGTCTAATTAGAAAATATGTAAGATATCAGCAGGGCCGTAGCCAGAACATTTTTTCAGGGGTGGCCAGGGGCACATTCAAGCTCAAATGGTGCACAACCTTTGCTACTGTTTCCGGGTTGAGCGACATGTGCAACGGGGTTTGAGATATGTTTTCTCTTGTTTGGTGGGTGTTTCGAAAAATGTCAGCAACATGTAAACCACGCGGTATTAAAGAGACAGCCCACAAAATGGATCCAAGTAAAGTCGTTTATGTAGCCCCCTGTAAGTCTATGGCAGTGCTGACTACGGCTCCCCTTGGAAAAGACTGGTGAGAGCAAGGGGACTCTATTTTACAAAGAAGCACGCACAGGCTTGGCTTAACAAAGTAAAAATATACAATCTTTATTTTATTTTAGTTAAAAATGAGTCGCTTTTTGTATGTCAATAAATAACACACAAATCCATCATTTAACAAAGGGATAAGCCATAGGTGGGTGGGCCACCGGAATACAAGCTTGACCAGGCTTAGGTTTCAATACCACACATGAGCTAAGGCACACCACTTTAGAGTTGAACAAACACTACAAACTCAGCCTACACAACACGGCAACCATGCTCTTTGAGCTATTTCAAAAGATGCACACTTCACAGCATTACACTGCACACATCAGTTCCAAATGGGTGAAACACTCTAAGGAAACCAGGCTAGAAACCGGTGGGCTAGTCTATCCTATGGGCATCCACACCGAGGCTATTACTAGGGAAGGGGTGTGAAACAAACAGAAAGAAGAATCATTCAGCTCATTCAGTCAAACTAACGGATAAGCTATTTGTAGGGCAACCTTTGATTTGATGTTTAGGTACAGTCTTTTTTAATGGAAGTTCCCCAAACCAGAGGTGCCTTCCATAATTCAAAACGCAGTAAACTCGTCAGGAAGACGAGTTAGCAGTTTCTCTAAATAACGCTGCCTGGCGTTCATATTTTGTCTCTCTTGATATAGCCCCTTTCCTTTCGCTTCCTCTATCTCCATTTATTCCCAAGAAACTGTGGCGCATCGCAAAATGCAAACAAATATCAAGCTATTCTCTCTCTGTGGCTATTTCTCACTGTCAAAGTAACCATGGCAACGGATAGTGTATCCTTCTAAGATGGCGGCGCCTTCCCGAAATGCAACGCGGAGTGACGTAACTCCTCATTCTCCATAAATAAGGCTTTAGGCCGTGCGCTTAGATCGTTAAAATAGGGCCCTTAGTGGGGGAAAAACATATTTAAGTGACTTAGCATAGTTGTTGGTCCCAGACGGGTCTGAGTATTTCTGAAACTATTATCTACTGGGATTTTCACACACAACCATCTAGTGAGCGGCAGTTCTGTGGGCGAAGATCCTTGTTGATGCCAGAGGTCAGAGTTTAATGGCCAGACTAGTTAAAATTCGAACTGATAGAAAGGCAACTGTAAATAAAAAAACACTCATTACAACCAAAGTCTGCAGAAGAGCATCTCTGAACACAAAACATCAAAACATTGAAGCTGTTGCAGCAGCAGAAGACCACACTGGGTGCCACTCCTAAAAGATAAGAACAGAAAACTGAGGCTGCAATTCACATGGGCTCACCAAAATTGGGTAATAGAAGATGCACTGACAGGGCAAAAACAGTGCATGAATTTGGTCAGAATTTAGCGTAAACAACATGAAAACATGGATCCACCCTGCTTTGTATCAACGGTTTAGGCTGACCGTGGTGGTGAAATTTTATTGGCACACTTTGGGCCCCTTAGTACCCATGGAGTATTGTTTAAATGCCACAGCTACCTGAGTATTGTTGCTGACCATGTCCATCCCTTTATGACCACAGTGCACATCTTCTGATGGCTAATCAAAACCTCCTTCATGTATTACTTTTACCACCTGTAACATCACTTCACACAATAGAAAACATTATTTATTTGTTGAAATTGCAAAGGGGCAAAGTCAGATTATTTATTTATTTATTTATTTATTATCAATTTAAAGCCTCAGCTATAAAACCAACCGTCACATACATCAAAACCTCCTTCATGTATTACTTTTACCACCTGTAACATCACTTCACACAATAGAAAACATTACCACTTTTTATCTTTCATAACACTGAGGACCACAAGAATTAAGACAACCTAACCAAACAAATCATTGAATGGAAATGTAAAATTGTTGAAGAAAAACAGATTTAGGCCTCAGACTCAAACATCTTCTTCCTGCCACCCATACCAGCCTTATCCTCGATGTTCTTACGCCAGTCTCCCACTGCCTCCTTCTCCTGTAGCAGCAGATAAAGTACAACGTTTCAAAACTACAGTATAAGCCTTCTCATTTAAATCACTTTTTTCATAATTTTTAGCATACAGAATTTCAGATCATTATCTTCGACTGCATGTTTAACAACTGACTACCTTTGCTGTAAAAGTCTCCAAAAGAGTGTGAGTTATGCCCACATTTTATTGCACGTTTCTGTTAAAAGGCTATTACTGTGTGCTCACCTCCTCCTTGACCTCTTTCTTGACCTGTTTGAGGTTGGCTCTCAGGTCCAGAGACACTTTGTGTTTGGAGCCCAGCAGGGCCTGCAGCATGGCATCAGCAGACATACGCACTCTCTTCAGAACAGGTTTCTTGAATTTACCTTTCAGGTCCTGAACCTTTATCTTCAGATCATCAATCTCAAGTGATCAAGAAAAAAGTTTAAGTTTTAGAAGTTACAGAAGTTAAATTCCTATAAGTAGAACAGAACCATTAAGAAGTACCTCCTTGTTTGACTTGGCCACTTTGGTCTCCATGTCGTATCTTTGTTCATCAATGGCATCTATATGCTGTTGCAACGTCCTACACAGTTCCTTTACACAAAGACACATGCCGCAAAGATAAAAAAAGTCACAAATTTTCACACATGGCCTAGTCAACTGTACATTTGCACATCAAACAGCAATACCTGCAAATGAATAAGATGGTGTGCTTTTTAGGCCAATTCACAATGCACTGGCATTAGCACCGATTTCACCAAGTACAGAATTGAGTTATGTTCACTTGGTGACTGGTTGGTTGATTGGAATGTTGTTCCAGGATCAACAAAGATATTGATCCAAGAACAACATTCCAATCAACCAATCAGATTTTACAGCCAGGGTTAGGTGCTTCTACATCAGTGTTATTCACCTATCATTTCTCTCTGATTTTAGGGAAAACTTATGGCTAGGGTTAAGATTAAGTGTAGGGATTAAATGGTTAAGATTACATTTTTGGACAGGAAAGTTGTTCCAGGATCAAAAAAAAAATGTTGACCCAGGAAGGGGTCTAACTTAATAGACGCTTTGTCAGTTTTAGCCAAATCAGTGTGTTACACCTGTTGGCGTCTGTTGCCGTTGGTCGGCACTTGCTCAATTGCCGCTTGTTGGATCTTGTAAATTCTGAGAAGTAGCGCACTGTAATCTGGTGATTGTCAGTGTTGGTCGACACCTTTTTTACAGTCTATGGTCGACACCTGTTGGTGCAGTGTGAATTGGCATTTAGCCTGTATAAAACTGTTCTTAAGCATTATGTAATTCTATTACAGCTTGCATTTCTCTCTCTTTCTCTCTTTCTCTCTCTGTACCTGTAGATCCTGCATGCTTCCAGGCAGTGAGAGAGTAGGGCAGTTTTCTTCCATGTATCGCTGTTTTTCTTGCTCCTCCTCAGCTGCCTGTTCCTCCAAAAGCCCATGAGCGATCTGAAGCAACAAGCTCTGGAGCACAAAGACGAGAAGAAGCATAGACAGTAATTAACAAGAGAGTCACTGACAGTTCAAATAGCCCAGATCTCATGAAGAAAGAGATAGCCTTACCTTCAGATGTTGCCTACGGCTGGACGTCATCTTTTTCCTATCAGAATGCAAATTTCAGAGAGCACATAACATAGGCTACATCATTCAGCGACTGTGATGCGATGATTATAACAAACAGATGGAACTCCAAAAAAAGCATTGTACTTTTGATAATTGTATTATTTAGACATGTATGCTAGCTAGTATGTATAATAATAAATACAAAATGAGCTGATTGGAGCTTGGCACTAAATGTATTTTGAGAGTTCAGTGATCGAGGACGATGAGTTATATGATCATTTTCACAGCACACAAAGATCATGATGTTGTAACTCAGTACATACTCAGACATCTTGCCGGTCTCTTTATGGCGCTCCCTCAGAAGGTGAAGATGCCTGTGGGTGGCAGGAGGGGGTGTTGCAGTCTTCAATCTAATAGAAACAATTTATATTCAGTCACTGGCCCTGCAGCAGGTCTAAATTTGGCTTGGGGTAATGTGAAAGAGAGACGGCTGATGTACATGGGTGTGTGTCAAAACCCAAAGACGTGTTTGGTGTTTAAGGGTTTGAATTTGAGAAGCAGTTGTCTTGCGCTCTTGTTTTAGTGTTCCTTTGTTGGAACTAGGGGGTCTGCACCCAATTCAGAAGACGAGACAGCTGACAGACAACTTGCTGCCTCTTGTAGAATCTCCTCAGCCTCAACACCTAACAGCTGAAACCCTGCACAACTGTAAAAATACTCTGCTAGTCTAAAGAACTATATTAGTTCTGTACTTTTCCTGCCAAAAAAAGATTTTGAATTGGACAAGGACTGAGTTGGGACTGTTTTCTAAAATGAGTAGTGGTCTCCATACATGTCATCAGGTGTCTGAAGGTAATATGTAATATGTGGTGATACAATCTTAAAATAAAAGGTTCCAAAAGGGGGTTTAGAAGAACCATTTTTAGTTCCGCAAAACCTTTTAGTTAATAAAAGAAACTTTGGTAACACTTTCTATGAAGCCCATGCGTATAATGAATTATAGCTGTATTTATAAGTATTACTATTCTATAAATATATTTATAAAGATTATTTACATTAAGACCTATTTTTCATTATAAGAACAGTTATAGTTTTATAGTTTAGTTTATAGGTTTATTACATTTATATTATTTGTATAATTACATATAAGTCATGCATTTGCTTTTGCATTGTGCATGCTCATAATCCATTATACACCGATTTATAAATGATCAAATATTACATAGTTCCAGAGACACTTGTTTGCTGTACCAATTATGTCTTTAATGGCTAATGTTTTTATTAGAGGTCATGAATGGTCATTTTGATTTGTTAAAATCTGTTTCTCCTCAGCCATATGCATATTGCTTTTAGCAGTTTTATATATAATTTTTTTCCCCCATTATTTTATTACAGTAATTATTGTTCATTAGTAACATTTCCAAATAAACAACTTAAAATGTACAATTAGCACATCTTCATGATTTCTTAACATTTGCTTTAGGAAAATTGCTTCCAATGTTTTCACTTAACTTAAAGTCATCAATGATGTATTTATAACTGTATTATCACTCACAATAAGTATTTATAAGAACACAACACGGCTATTAATAACAATATATTAACTTATTTGACAGAAATAAATCTGAATTACTAAAAGTCATTGTAACTGTAATATAATAACATTATAGCAATGCAGGTTACATCTATATAAATACATTCATGGAACTATAAGACTGGCTAAATAATACTTATAAATCAGTGTATAATGGATTATGAGCATGTGCATTGAAAAACCAAATACATGACTTATTAGTAATAAAGCATGCTGAATGTACTGCAAAAAATGCTGATAAACTAAGACAGGAAATAGCTAACTTTCAGCATGTGCTTAATTATATAAATCAGAGGTCTACTAAACATTTTTGAGCATTTGACATTACAATGCATTAAACAGTTAAAACTGGCCAAAATTGATTACAAAGAACACATCAAAACATATTCATAACCTCTACAATAACAAAAACAGCATAATACGTAATAGCGTATTTTTGAGCTTATTGATCTGATTTCTTGGCTGTGTGGCTGCTCAGCACAAGTGAGTTGTTCTGAAGGTCTTTGGCATGCTCAAATGTTAGAGTGCAAACCCTAAAGATGGGCAGAATAATAGAGACTCACCTTACAGTGCGCAGCAGAACCTTTAAATGAAATTAGAGGGAAAGAGTGGCAGCAAGTTGAGTTTATATAGGCTTTCCATACAGCTTCTCCATTCTCTTTAAGGAAGCAAATCTTTCCTTAAGCCAATGGGACTCTCTCCTCCCTTCCCCCACAACACACACACACACACACACACACACACACACACACACACACACACACACACACACACACACACACACACACACACACACACACACACACACACACACACACACACACACACATTTGTTTTTCTATAGTTCTGTGGATGTTCTATTGAGTTGTATTGTTTTTACATTGAGCTAATTATACTTTCTACCCTCTTACATAACCTAACTATCATAAATATTTCTGCATTTTGGGATTTTAATTAAAAATAATTTTGTATGACGGGTCTCCACAATAGGTGATTTCAGTTTTATCTGCCCTTTTGGGGACATTTGGTCCCAACAAACCAACTTGGTGTACAACTCTACTTGATGTAGAGTATAACCTGACCTACAAACACACAGCTTTCACTAAATCATGTCTCACCCTGAAACAAGCAGAGAAATATAACTCTTTCACTTATAGGCCTTTATTGTATGTGTAATAACTGAGAGAAATTAAGAATGAGATTGATTCTTGTATCACTGAAATCTGTGCCTTTTCTCACCTGTTGTGCTCTCTATAGCAACAGTGTTCAGCAGTAAAACAGGTGGCAACTCCAACTGTATTACAAGAATATCACATTCTGCATCACATACTGCATATAAACCTCACAAGTGCTTTGTAAATGTCATTATGATACACTTATATAAAAAACTTGGCATGTTGGCATGTCTGTTGGACAATATTTTATAGTTAGAGTCTTCAAAATTTTTACTTACCGTGAAACTTTGCAGAAACATACATAGATCTATTTATAGTGTTAACTATTAGACCACTTCCATTAGTCTTTAGACTTTAGTTCATTAGAACCATTTGTCTTAAGAAGCCTTTATTAGCAGGTCAACATCACAGAGCAAAACTGAGCTTTTTTTTTTCATCAGTCATTTGCTGCATTCTTATCTAAAAAAATGTTGGTTAATATAGTTTTAAGTTATGGCATACTAAAAAAATTGTTTGCCGTCGGATTCTGTTTCCCCCATGTTTCTTACAAAATTAGGTTCTTATATTTACAAAACTGATCGTGTAAAGTTACTTTTCCTTTACTTTTCCACTTTTTCGTCACTATGCTGTTCTTCGTGCAAAGAAGCTAGCTAAACTCAGCGGATAAAACACTGACACAATGAGGAATAATAATATTCGCAATAACATATCGTTTTACTAAATGAAGTAAACCGAATTTCTTCATGTATCTTTGTACATAAACCTCATTGCTTAACTGTCTACTCTCTGCTGTCTCAGACAACGACATCACTTCTTGTCGGCCACCGTAACTTCTGCTGGTTGCAATTCGCAACCTCACCACTAGACGCCGCTAAAAAAATGCAGAATTTTGCTCAATGTTATTTTGTCCCAAAATGCATATGACTTTTATTTTCAGTGGGGCACAAGGAGATGCAAGGCAGAAAGTTAAGAGACTGACATCCTCAGTCACAATTTACTATTATCGTTTTTCTATAAAAAATAATAATAATAATGGTGAATTAGACTTTGTGTTCCACAAAATAAAGACATATTGAGTAGAATGTGTATTAAGAAAGTTTACCCTTGAAAATAGAGGACAGAAGAATATAGCAGATACATTGGTTTGCCTTGGCAATTAAAATGTAAGTTCCTTGCTCTTGTAATATCAGGGATGTAAATATGTAACCCACATTTTTCACATTTTCCACAACTCATTGGATCTACACAAATCATGCAAATGATCTATTCTGGATTCAAAACAGTGATTTTTACTTAAAGGTAACAAGTTTACAACCCTGAATATTCAGCTGATTGTGTCCGTTTGTTATATTTGCATACAGTTCATCTACAGTTCAAGCATATTTATTATACTATTGCTTATTAATTAAAAGTTTATCTATAGTCTAATCTAATCATACTTTTTTCCAAGCACATTTTATCAATTCAAAACCTAATCATTCTTAATAACTACCATTAATTTTGTATATAATCATCTATAAGTGATATATAATTGTTAATGAGGACACCTTTATTCAGGTGTGCTTAATTATTAAACAGGTTTTCTTTGACAGATAAAATGGGCCAAAAAAAAAAAAAATAGATTTATGCTGAAAAGTCATTATTAAATGCCCATGAGAAAAAAATGAAACTGACCGACCATTGGACAAGAAATGCTGATTGGGTCAACAGGGTCCAGCCCTAGTTAATTATTAAATATCACTTGATTATACAGTACAAGTCAAAAGTTTAGAAACTTTACTATTATTAATGTTTTTTAAAAGAAGTCTCTTCTGCTCATCAATGCTGTATTTATTTGATCAAAAATACAGAAAAAAACAGTAATATTGTGAAATATAATTACAATTTAAAATAATGGTTTTCTATTTTAATATACTTTAAAATATAATTTAATCCTGTGATGCAAAGCTGAATTTTCAGCATCATTACTCATGATATAATATTATACACAGGAATAAATTATATTTTACTATATATTCACATAGAAACAGCTGTTTTACATTATAATATCACAATATTAAAAAACATTTTTGTCTGTATTCTTTTATCAAATAAATGCAAGTTTGATGAGCAGAAGAGACTTCTTTTGTATTGATTATATACAAAATAAATAGTAGTTATTACTATTAATAATAATAAGATTGATGTGGTTTGGCATTGATAAAACGTGCTTGAAAAAAACATGATCAGAATATCGACTCAAATTATGCATACACTGTATTATATCTACTATTATTGAAGCAAAACAGAGTCCCTATAACAGTGCAATTTGTAGATGTTAAGACTTCGAGAAAATGTTTTAGGAGTTGCAAACTCGTAGTTTTTTTCCTTTCTCTCTCACAAACACAACACATCAGTTACACCTTTTTAAATTCTTCATTGCAGGTATACACAAATCCTATTCTACAAATTACGAAACTCATAGGGTCATATTTTTGTTGAGAACAGTAACATTTGGCCAATCATGCATATTTCCTTGTGTATGATTTTGTAAATCATCTGTACTGTTTGGCTATTCTCATGTGGTAACTAAACTAGCTAGCACTTATTGTTTAATTACCAAGTCGATTTCAGTTAGCTGTGGTAGGCTATTGTCACGTAAAATAAGGACAGAAGATGCAAATGCAAGAATAAGGTTTATTGAATGAACACGTAGTCAGAGATATAAAGCACACAGTAGATGGTCCCTGGTAGCGCAGGATGGCAGATGGGCAACCCGGATCCCGTGGTGTAAACAGGTGAGAAGATATCCTTGAAGACGATGACAGGAACACCAAACGAGTCCGCAGAGTGAAGAGACGAAACAGGATCCACAGAAGACGACAGGCAGAACGAACTCGACAGGAACACCACACCGGGAATCAGGAACACCAAACGAAGACTCACTACACAAGGGAAAATCCCACAACGATCTGACAAACACAAGACGAAAGACCATGAGCTTAAATAGAGATCGCTGATCAGAATCAGCTGGCGCTGATGACAATCAGCGGCTGATCAGCGACCACGCCCACACACACACACACACACACAACACAAACACAGCGCGAGAAGGAGTCAGTGAATTCATGAACCGTGACATTACCCCTCCCCCTAGGAGCGCCCCCTGGCGCTCCCAGGAGGACCTACCTGTTGATTGTAATCATCAATAAGGGAGTGATCCAGAATGTCTCTCGCAGGAACCCAACTTCTCTCCTCAGGACCGTAACCTTCCCAGTCCACCAGATACTGAAATCCGCGTCCCCTCCTTCTCGAGTCCAGAATACGTTTTACCGAATATGTAGGTTCCCCATCTACGAGTCGCGGCGGTGGGGGAACCGGGACTGGCGGATTAAGATGAGAACGAAAAACAGGCTTTAATTTGGAGACATGAAAGGCGGGATGAATTCTCCTGTACGCTGGAGGAAGTTTGAGGCGGACTGTCACCGGACTAATGATTTTGGTGACAGTGAATGGGCCAATGAATTTAGGAGCAAGTTTATTAGAGACGGAGCGGAGCGGAATATTTCTAGTAGAAAGCCACACTCTTTGACCCACGACGTATACGGGAGGCCTAGACCGGTGGCGATCGGCTTTGGCCTTGGTGCGTGCCCTCACCTGGAGCAGAGTCTCACGGGCTCCGGTCCATGTGTGGACGCACCTCTGGACGAAGGCGTGAGCGGAGGGGACCGCGACTTCGGATTCCAGGCTAGAAAAAACTGGTGGCTGGTACCCTAAGCTACACTGAAACGGAGATAGGCCCGTGGATGACACTGGTAACGAGTTATGGGCGTACTCCACCAATGACAGTTGCTGACTCCAGGAGGAAGGATTCTTGGACACCAAACATCGCAACACTCTCTCAAGATCTTGGTTGGCCCTCTCGGTTTGCCCATTGCTTTGGGGATGGTAACCCGAAGACAGACTGACAGTCGCACCCAGTAATCTACAAAATTCCTGCCAAAATTTGGACACAAATTGGGACCCTCTGTCAGAAACCACATCAGTCGGGAGGCCATGTAACCGAAAGACGTGATCTATGACAGCCACCGCTGTCTCCTTGGCTGAAGGTAATTTGGGCAAGGGGATGAAATGAGCCGCCTTCGAGAACCGGTCCACTACGGTCAAAACGACCGTCTTACCCTGGGAGGGTGGGAGGGCGGTTATAAAATCTAGCGCTATATGGGACCAGGGTCTCGAAGGGACAGACAGCGGTTGGAGTAATCCCTCTGGGGGTCGATTGGAAGTCTTACCAGTGGCACAAACCGAGCAAGCCAAAACAAAACTCCGAATGTCACGAGCCATTAATGGCCACCAGAATCGTTGCTTGACCAAAAAGCTGGTGCGATTAACACCTGGATGACATGCTACACTGGAACAGTGACCCCATCGAATAACGTCGGACCGAACCCCCTCTGGCACAAATAAACGACTCGGTGGGCAACCGGGCGGAGGCATTACCCCTTCTAAGGCCGTCTTGACCTTCGATTCGACCTCCCATGTGAGTGTGGAGATAACTACTTTCTCAGGTAAAATACACTCGGGAGTCACCGGGCGTTCGGATGGATCAAAAATACGAGATAAAGAGTCGGGTTTGATGTTCTTGGAACCCGGGCGGTACGATAGAACAAAGTCAAAACGTCCGAAAAAAAGTGCCCATCGAGCCTGCCTGGAGTTGAGTCTTTTGGCAGATCTAATATATTCCAGGTTCTTATGATCGGTCCAAACGATAAAAGGTACCCCCGAACCCTCTAACCAATGGCGCCACTCCTCCAGTGCTAACTTGACTGCCAACAACTCTCTGTTACCAATGTCATAGTTACGTTCGGCAGGAGATAAACGATGGGACAAAAACGCGCAAGGGTGCATCTTGTCATCTGAGGAAGAACGTTGGGATAGAACTGCACCTACCCCCACCTCTGACGCGTCGACCTCCACCACGAACTGACGTGAAGGATCAGGGGCAATCAGGATGGGAGCAGAACTGAAGCGGCTCTTGAGGTTAGCGAATACAGCCTCGGCTGTATCGGACCACCTGAACATCATTCTGGGGGAGGTCAAGGCAGTCAGAGGTGCGGCTAGTTGGCTGAAATTGCGAATAAAACGCCGATAGAAATTGGCAAACCCCAGAAACCTCTGTAGGGCCTTACGGGAATCTGGACTTGGCCAATCCATCACAGCCTTAACCTTGTCAGGGTCCATGCGTATTCCCTCAGATGAGATGATGTAGCCTAAGAAAGGAACAGACTGTGCATGAAAAGCGCATTTCTCCGCCTTGACAAAAAGCCCATTCTCTAGCAACCTCTGAAGCACTCGTCTGACGTGCTGAACGTGTTCCTGGAGAGAAGATGAAAAAATCAATATGTCATCCAGGTAAACATATATGAACTGGTCAACCATATCTCTCAGCACGTCATTGACGAGTGCCTGGAAAACTGCTGGGGAGTTGGACAGCCCGAAGGGCATGACCAAATATTCAAAATGGCCCCTGGGGGTGTTAAAAGCAGTTTTCCATTCATCCCCCTTCCTGATGCGAACCAAATGATATGCATTGCGTAAGTCCAACTTTGTGAAGACAGAGGCTCCCTGCAACCGCTCGAAGGCTGAAGACATCAACGGCAAAGGATAAGTATTCTTTACCGTGATGTTGTTCAACCCTCGGTAATCAATACACGGTCGCAGAGATCCATCTTTCTTACCAACAAAGAAGAACCCCGCCCCCGCCGGAGAAGAGGAAGGGCGAATGAATTCAGAGGCTAAAGAATCAGAAATGTATTTCTCCATGGCCTCCCTCTCCGGAACAGAAAGAGAGTATAACTTGCCCTTAGGCGGAGACGTACCTGGTATAAGATCTATAGCACAGTCATAGGGACGATGCGGAGGAAGAGAAGCAGCCCGAGACTTACTGAACACTTCCTTCAGGTCGAGGTACTCCGCGGGCACGTTAGACAAATTCACTGACTCCTCCTGCAAAACAGAACTAGACACCGAAGAACAAGCAGACATTAAACAAGACGCATAACACTTAGTGCTCCACGCAGACACAGAATTGTGGCCCCAGTCAACCCTGGGATTGTGCTGGGTGAGCCAGGGATGACCGAGGACCACCGGAGCATGAGGAGAGTCCAGGAGTAGAAATGACAGTTCTTCAGTGTGGTTGCCTGAGGTTATGAGTGTCAATGAATCAGTGGTGAATGAAATGACAGGTAGTTCTTGTCCGTTGAGTGCATTGACAGAAATCGGGTTAGTGAGTGGTATGATGGGAATCTGCAGCTTACGTGCTAATGACAAGTCCATGAAATTTCCCTCGGCCCCAGAATCCAGAAGTGCATGACCGTTGTAATACCGGGTTGCCCATTGCAGTCTCACCGGGAGGAGGGTGGAGGAGGTCTTGCTGGTGGAGATCCCGCCCGACAGTAGCCTCCTGCTTACTGCCGAGCTCGATCTTTTACGGGGCAGGTGTTGATGAAATGTCCAGTTCCGCCGCAGTAAAGGCACAAGCCCCGGGATCTCCGTCGTTCTCTCTCCTCCCGGGAGAGCCGAGCTCTACCCACCTGCATGGGCTCGTGATCGAAGGTTGGACTGACCGTATCGCTGCCACTGGCTCGAAGTGCTGGAAAGGCCTCTGGAACCAAGGTCCTGCGGGAATGTTGTTCCACTCGCTGCAGTCGAGCATCCACCCGCAGGGCCAACTCGATAAGTCCATTAAGATCCTTAGGGAGATCCAGGGCGTAAATTTCTCCCTGGATACGGTCAGCCAGCCCATGCAGGAATCTATCCCACTGCGCCTCCTCGTTCCAGTTACACTCCGCGGCGAGGGTGCGGAACTCGATCGAGTAGTCGGTAACCGATAGGTCTCCCTGGCGAAGATCAGCTAGTTGACGTGCAGCTTCCCTTCCGGCCACCGCTCGATCAAACACCCTCCTCATCTCAGCCGCGAGTGACTGGAACGAGGAACAGCATGGATCCTTATTTTCCCACACCGCCGTCCCCCACTGTGATGCACGTCCAGACAGTAGAGTGAGAACCAGAGCCACCTTGGCTTCCTCTGAAGCGAAAGTCTGCGGTTGCAGATCAAAAAACAGAGAACACTTGGTTAGAAATGCTCTACACAGTTGTGGTTCACCATTGTACCTCTCAGGTGCAGGTAATCTAGGCTCCGGTGGATGGTTAATCTGCGGCGGCGGGGGTGGCGTTGGCGGTGTGGGCGGCGCAGTGGGAGGCGTAAGATCTTGAATACGCTGGGTGAGCTCGGACACCTGCGCTACCAAGGCTTGAACCGCGCGTCCAGTCAGGTTCAAGTTCTCCTCCTGCTGGTCCATCCTCGTAGCGCTCCTGGACAGGAATTCAGCCAGGTCAGAGTCTCTTGCTGCATCCATGAGGTCAGATCGTTCTGTCACGTAAAATAAGGACAGAAGATGCAAATGCAAGAATAAGGTTTATTGAATGAACACGTAGTCAGAGATATAAAGCACACAGTAGATGGTCCCTGGTAGCGCAGGATGGCAGATGGGCAACCCGGATCCCGTGGTGTAAACAGGTGAGAAGATATCCTTGAAGACGATGACAGGAACACCAAACGAGTCCGCAGAGTGAAGAGACGAAACAGGATCCACAGAAGACGACAGGCAGAACGAACTCGACAGGAACACCACACCGGGAATCAGGAACACCAAACGAAGACTCACTACACAAGGGAAAATCCCACAACGATCTGACAAACACAAGACGAAAGACCATGAGCTTAAATAGAGATCGCTGATCAGAATCAGCTGGCGCTGATGACAATCAGCGGCTGATCAGCGACCACGCCCACACACACACACACACAACACAAACACAGCGCGAGAAGGAGTCAGTGAATTCATGAACCGTGACAGCTATAAGATAATGGGCCGGAACATCTCATCATTCCCATGGAAGTTTGTCCTATTTTAATATTATCCTATTTTAATATTATCTCATAATTTATCTAATATTATCCAATATACCTGATGTCACTTTAAGACCGGACGCAACAAGGATCCATTATACTGTTACACACGTTTTCTTTCTCAACTTTTTAAAAACATAACTGATGGGTTTACTTGAATACTCACCAAGACCAGCATTTTGACATTAGTTTGTGTGTATTTGACTATTTAAAGTCAATAAGCAGCTAAAAAGAACTAAATTTCGTACTGAGGGGCTGCTTTATCTGCAATCATGTGAACACAAAATCTAGGTGTGATAGGTGTGTATCACAGAAGATAGGTGTGACCTCTTGGCTGATTTAAAAGAATGATATTTTTGTTGTAAAGTCAGGTAGATTGTATATTTTTGAATATATTACTATTTGTTAGGCTATATGTTGAATTCATGTTTATAAAAAAGACGCTGCAGTCAGAGCGTGATGTTATATGCTCAAACCCCTGTTGTGACTGCGTGCGCATTAAATGTGAGCATATTTCTTACTTTGTGATTTGTAAAATAGTACTTGTGCACCTCCAATAGTCAGGGGGCCAAAACTGATATTAAAACTTTGTTGGACACTTTTTGGTACAAGTATACAACCTATCCAGTATTAATATTTAACCCCTCAACATGTGTTCTAGCCAGGTTGTCAGCTTAGAATTTTTTTTTTTTGTCCATTTTAACACTATATTCTTAAAAGTGGTAAAAGCGGATTTTTTTCCCAAAGTGCTTCCATTTTCTTCCATGTTTCCTATTGTAATTTTGGGCAAATGTGCAATATAATCCAACTTATGTGCAAGCATGATCATTAAAAGATAATAATCAATAAATACCACAAGAGTATCACACCACAAGGGGCACTGTTGTGTCAGCACAACTGTGATTTGGCAGCAGATTGAGGCAGCAGATCCAGAGAAGATGATCACAGCAAGTGTCAACAGTACAGTGTGAACAAAACTTTATAAAGGAGTGAATCACAGAATCACACAACAGATTAACTTGATCTTTTTGTCTACACAAACATTTACCTCAAGATTCTACCATTCTACCATCAAATGTTGCCAGAAACAGGTAAGCTAAACTGTTTTCCAACTAGCTATATACTTACCAGACATACACTCACCTAAAGGATTATTAGGAACACCATACTAATACTGTGTTTGACCCCCTTTCGCCTTCAGAACTGCCTTAATTCTACGTGGCATTGATTCAACAAGGTGCTGAAAGCATTTTTTAGAAATGTTGGCCCATATTGATAGGATAGCATCTTGCAGTTGATGGAGATTTGTGGGATGCACATCCAGGGCACGAAGCTCCCGTTCCACCACATCCCAAAGATGCTCTATTGGGTTGAGATCTGGTGACTGTGGGGGCCATTTTAGCACAGTGAACTCATTGTCATGTTCAAGAAAGCAATTTGAAATGATTCGAGCTTTGTGACATGGTGCATTATCCTGCTGGAAGTAGCCATCAGAGGATGGGTACATGGTGGTCATAAAGGGATGGACATGGTCAGAAACAATGCTCAGGTAGGCTGTGGCATTTAAATGATGCCCAATTGGCACTAAGGGGCCTAAAGTGTGCCAAGAAAACATCCCCCACACCATTACACCACCACCACCAGCCTGCACAGTGGTAACAAGGCATGATGGATCCATGTTCTCATTCTGTTTACGCCAAATTCTGACTCTACCATCTGAATGTCTCAACAGAAATTGAGACTCATCAGACCAGGCAACATTTTTCCAGTCTTCAACTGTCCAATTTTGGTGAGCTCGTGCAAATTGTAGCCTCTTTTTCCTATTTGTAGTAGAGATGAGTGGTACCCGGTGGGGTCTTCTGCTGTTGTAGCCCATCCCCGTTGTGGCTTCACAAATGCTTTGCTGCATACCTTGGTTGTAACGAGTGGTTATTTCAGTCAAAGTTGCTCTTCTATCAGCTTGAATCAGTCGACCCATTCTCCTCTGACCTCTAGCATCAACAAGGCATTTTTGCCCAAAGAACTGCCGCATACTGGATGATTTTCCCTTTTCACACCATTCTTTGTAAACCCTAGAAATGGTTGTGCGTGAAAATCCCAGTAACTGAGCAGATTGTGAAATACTCAGACCGGCCCGTCTGGCACCAACAACCATGCCACGCTCAAAATTGCTTAAATCACCTTTCTTTCCCATTCTGACATTCAGTTTGGAGTTCAGGGGATTGTCTTGACCAGGACCACACCCCTAAATGCATTGAAGCAACTGCCATGTGATTGGTTGATTAGATAATTGCATTAATGAGAAATTGAACAGGTGTTCCTAATAATCCTTTAGGTGAGTGTATAGCTAGGCTAATTTACTTTCATAATTACTAGCTTACTTACTAATAGGTAAATTAAGTTTTGTGCAGATGTGTAATGGAAATATTATGTTTTTAATTTATTTGCTGCACAGCAGCCTATTTTACAGTCTGCTATAGCTAAAAGTGTTAATAAGATTGTTAGATAGCAAAGCCCTCAGCTTATGTCAGAGGACATTGCAGTGATCCACTCAGAAACCAATCAGACTAGTGTAGTGAAAAATTTCTTTGCCTTCAGATGAGATAACATGGATCCAGAGGGAGCTGTTAGCCTAGCGTCCAAAGGAAAAAAAAAAAAAAATAGGAAGAAATATTGATTGGGAAAAATGTTTCATTTGTCAAGACAAATATGGAAAATACAGCCAAGATAAAGCCCTTTGATTGAAGTGATTTTTCAGGAAGTGGTGTCTTTGTGCTCTTTCTAGAGATTATTGTAGTATAATATTGTGCAATATATTTGCAATATAATAGACACACACCATTATTTGCATTGCGCTTAGCTTGACCTTGCTTATTCAATCCATTCAGTCTCAAAGGGATGAGACTGACAACCTGAGAGCCACTGCTTTGATGGGGAAAAACATACCTTTGCCATACGACTATTACATAGTTATTACTACTAACAAGTTACTAACCCCTAACCCTAAAGAAGTGAGAGAGCAGTTTTGTTAGGATGGAATTAATAACTATAGTGATATGTGAATTAAATATAATTTGTGTTACAACCTGGTACACTAATTAAGTCAAATAGCACCATAGACCTAGCCTGACGTCGTCATACTCAGATTCTAGTCAGAATGTGAGTCTGATACTGTTCCATTAAGTTTTGATTATGGGGCGTGTTTCAACCGAACCAGGAAGGAAAATGCCTCTGCACTCAATTGGATAGTAAACGACTCTGCCTACAACCAATCAGAGCAACGGAGTAAGTGATGTATATTTTTCATTCATGTTTCCGATCTACAAATGCCTTGATCGCGGTTCTCTGTTCCTCTTTTAAAACGAATCCGCTGTCGATATCATCTATAACAGTCGCGATGGCGGAATCTACACATAATGTTTTATAAACAAAGTTCGAGAGGAGCACGTTCAAATAATCAATCCAACCAACTTGTCATCAAACAATGACCGTCTATGTTCTACACTATCAACATGAGAGGAAGCATAATATTTATTCACTCAGTCAACTCACCTAACATTCCTTGACAGTTTTCAGCATCCCTCCACTCACTCTCGGCTTGTTCTTCCACAGCCTGGAATATGGGGGGAGTACTTTGGGTTCGGGCCGAATACCGAGCCCGGAACCTCTCCTCGGACAGCACGCCAAATATGCATTTATTCTATCTGACTTATTTGTAAGTGTGAACTCGTGAAATAACAATTCTCCAGCGGCAGTCATCTTTGTTGTAAACGAATTCAACCCAAGCGCTCGTTGGTGACGTGGATGATTACGTTACGTTGCTCATCTGTCCATCATCGTATAAAGCCCGCCCTGACAATTTGATTGGTCCGAACAATTTTTGTTCGGGCATAATAGCTCCTCAACGGAGCGAGCCCAGACCGAACTTCCCGACCTAAAAATGTTGTGGGCGGGGCTAAGTTCGGCTGGTATCAAGGCTACCATAGACCATCATCTACAGTTCTAAAATTCCGCCTTGACATTAAAGTATTATAACTTGTGCAGCATTGCACTGTCTCTCCCTACAAGCTTTAAACTTGGCTTGACTCATTCCCATAGATATGGGTACTGATTGATAGAGGTTTTGGCATACTAGGTTATGTTTCCAAGCTGATATTAACTTTGAAAACTGGTTCTCTTTAGGCGGAGATTGTTTTTTTCATGTTCTAGTTCTGTTGTCTCTTACACTGTACAATAAATGTTCATGTTCATCACTTCAGCAGACATCCCATGAGTGTTGGCTTTCATTTGATACCATTTTTATGAATATGGTCCTTGTGGTTGTGGAGATATTCAGCATTTACTGTTGGCATGTTGTGTTGAGCAGGAAACCAAAAAATTGGCCTGAAATTGCTTGTACAAGAAATTTTTTAAGTCACAAATAAAAAATTCAGCTTGACAACCACCCTAATATCTTACCTATGGGTGTCTTCTAACTATAAAAATATGGTGACAGCTTGTACCAAAACATGTCCGCAAAAGTCTTAACGGAAGCCTTTTTCAGAATTGGCCCCCTGACTACAATCAAGAATTTGAAAAGCTGTAACTGCTGTGTTGTTTGTGAGAGAGAAAAGTTTGAAACTTCTATTAAAAAAAAAAACTTTCTCTCTGTGACTTTAAATTTACTGATGTGTGACTTTACACCTACAAATTCCACTGTCACAGGTGCTCAGTTTTGTATAATACCCTCACAGAACATGGTAGTAATCAGCCATCAATTCAAAAGCAGAGGTCGGTGTGGTGTAGGCTACAGGTAGCCTGATTCTGTCCAGGCCAACATCTGATGCCTTCCACTGGGGATCCCAGAAAACCAGCAGTACAGTTCAAAATCTATCATACATCTCATCTGGTATCTCAAATTATTATTCCAGGTTCAATTTAAGATATGCTCAATATCAGGGCTGCACGATACTGAAAAAACCCTGAGGAGCCAGGCCAAAAATAGACTGTCGTCGTGCCTACTCGCCTCTGGAGGGCGCCCTTGCGAATAATGTAGTGCAGTAAAGGAAGAATAACTCTAGGTTCGCTGCAGAGGGCAAAAATGAGGTAAAGGACATTACACAAAAAAACAGACAGACCAGGAAAATCAACAACTTTTAACAAGATGGTTTCCTTTTACTTTGCAGGAACATTTAAATAATAATAAAAAAAATTGTACAAATTAAATGACAATAAACAATATAATGGTATAAAACAATGGAGTTGTCTCTTTCTCTTTCCCTTTAAGAAATGTATAGTTTTGGGCTCCTTTATAGTTACTTGATCTTTATATATCTATTCGTATTATATTTGTTTTATTTGTTATTTAAATCTTGTTTATGTAGCCTACATCAGTTTGTTTTAATAGACTTAAATTCGATTGTAGTTTGAGTTCTAATTTCTTCTAGTTTTTTGGAGCTTTGTTTATATTAATTTGGTTGGATTGGATTAGAACCTTTAGTCCAGAAAAGAAAATACAGTTCAAATAACAGATTATTTCAAGAAAAATAACAATTTAACTGAAAATAATACAAAAACTTTACAGTAATTCACTGTAGATAAACAGTTCTCAGTCCATGGAACAATTGTGTGTTTAGTATGCAAAACAAATAGCCCTTTGAATCCAAACGATGAATACAAAAGTCTTTTGGTATGGTGTAGTGCAAATGTCTGTAGTGCAACAATCAGTTCTGTGCGATATTCAGTGTTGAGGTAATTGGAGAGAAATACCACTAAAGGATGAATTCCACTTGTGACATCAGATAAGGCACTGATCACTCGACGAATCGCAGGATTTCTTGTCTCTTTTAGGACTTTTCAGCTGGGAGGCTCGCCATCTCAGGATCATAGCTTATTCCAGAATCTCAAAAAAACCTGACCAAATCCGGGGGATTTCAATACAGATTTACAGTTTTTCTTGATTGCTTAAATACTATAACAAGGCTTTTGAATCAAAATTTCAAAACCATAACGCCATTTATCAAACAGCACACCCATTTCCCTAAACTAGAAACACTATTCCCCTGTTTTGACACATGAGTCAACACATGACATAACTGTCACTGCAAAACTCTACACACAAATCCCTTCATTTCTCATTGCCTACACCATGTTGTCATTTAGAAAGCACTAGCATTCAATATTGTTCACTCAAGTCAGCACATCTTCAGCTTCAGAGCTCATTCAGTTTTGGAACAATGGATCCAGAAAGACATGAAGGAAGAGGTCGAGGAGGAGGAGGAGGAGGAGGAGGAGGAGGAGGAGGAGGGGCAAGGGCAAGGAGACAAGACACTCTAGTTGCCCATGTCTTTGTCCATGACTATGAGGGAGGCTACGAGTAAGGCCAAATTTGAGTCGCTTCACCGTCACCTCAATCATAAGAACCTTCCGGGAGAAAAACAGGTACAGTAGATGTACTTCAGACTGCTCTGTAACTTTTGAAAGCTGTACTGTACTTCAAACCTTCGTAAAAATGGTATTTTCGTATCAAACAGTTACAGTTTTTCTGAATTGCTAAAACACTAAATCCCATTCTCTGAACCAAATTCTCAATAGCCTAAACCAAGTTGTCAATTAAATCACTCTTTCTGTAAAACATTAAACAAGTTCAGGTAGTTAAAACACTGTTTGCAAATCTCATGTACTCTTTTTGCAAAACTCTAAACACATTCTCACTCACTAAAACACATTTCACACTGTGATGCACGTGTGTTTCAAAACACAGACAGGCAAAAGTTAAACACAACTACAACACTCTTGTCATCGTTTACACACAACGACTCAAAATTGTTCACACTTATTTCTAATGATGTGACCAAACCAACTGTACATAATACAAGTCAGTTTAGAGTGCCAAAATTGACTCAAAATGTTGCACTGAATGCTGATACCTATATTGAAAAGATATAAGAGAGAGAGGAGGAAGAGTGCGTGTAAGAGGTGGTGAACAAGGAGGAAGAGGATGATGAAGAGGATGTGTGGAGAACACTGTGTAACGCAAAGAAGATGGTCAGATTACCAGCTCTCTCTCTCTATATGTTTAAATTACTGAAATCACCCCGTAATCAAACCCCCTCTAGTCTGGGACCTAATTAACTTACTGGAATCTTCATTCACAAACACCTCTGTCCTTCTTGAATAACCACACACAGCAACATAGTGTTTTGCGCTGATTAAAGCTATTTGACATTCTGATCAACAAACGGACTCTGTTCTCCTTGGACTGTCTACGAACAACAGATGGCCCCTATCAGCTCAAATAACTCATCGATGGCCGTCTAACGACACCTCTCTTGTTCCTGAATCAACAAAACACATTTTGTTTTATGTCTGAGATTACGCAAACTGTCAGCACACACAAACACACAGAAACACACACAGATCCTACCACGTGTGAATCAAAATCATCTTGTGAAATGTTTAAAGTGTATTTTCTTGATGTGTGCATGATCCCCTTTCCCAAATGCTATACCTATATAGTTTTATTGGTCTGGAATCAATTTGATGTGCCTATAACCAGTGGTTAAACTGGCTTTTGTAGAGAGGGGGAGCCCTTATCGCATCGTAAAATTATGTTGAGAAATGTGGTGATCAATGTATAATTTCACTGTAATAAAGGTATTATCACACTTTAATAAAGGTATAATTACACGTTTATATTACACTGTAATAAAGGTATAATTACACAATGTATTACATTGTAATAAAGGTATAATAACTAGGGCTGTCAATGATAAAAAAATGTAATAGCGATTAATCGCATGATTGTTATGAGTTAACTCGCAATTGATCGCAATTCATCGCACATTTTTTATTTGTTCTATAGCTTAAATTAAAACTTTTCAAGTTTGTAATACTCTAAATCAACATGGGCATGGATAAATATGGATGCTTTATGCAAATGTATGTGTATTATTGAAACCATAGTCAACATAGAGCATGAAGACAAGACATGTTTCAAAGGTCATACATTTTTTTCAAAGAACTTGTTCATGTCTATTAGACACATGTAGAAAGAACAAAGAAATACCAGGTTCCCATTACTTCTCTTTCTTTGCACTGAGCAATTTACTAACACAAACATGCTTAGATTTTTGCATGACAGGGCAGCTCTTCTGAAAATGCTAATTGTACATTTATTATTTATTATTACATTAGTTTGCCTGTCTCTGTGCCCATTTTAATGAAGCTAAATTCTGAATAAAACTGTTTTCATTGGTATATTTTACTGTTTCTTTTGTCAAACAACGGAATGAATATGAAATAGTGACTGAAATGCAACCCAATAAACATAACCAGCTCTCCCTTCCAAGACGTTAATCTGCACAAAAATCCTGATAATCGAGCCGTCGTCTGATGAAATCAAATACACATAATATAAAAACAATATTTGTGTTGTGATTTCGGCTATACTTGCATGTAAAATTAGAGAAGCAACATAATATCTGTGTTTAACTGAATTAAAGATACTACGAGACGCAGAGAGAGAGAGAGAGAGAGAGAGAGGTGCGCGCGCGTGCTGGGAGAGCAGTACTGGCGATTCTCAGAAACTAAATAAGGTTTGGGCGCTTTTTTGAAGGGAAAAAATGGCTAAAGGGGTCTGCAATGTGGCTAAATTGGCAAGACTGTGTATCTCCATTTCTTCAACTAGGGGTTGGGCCACGGGGTCAAACAGAAAATATGCCCTGCGTTGATCAGCCGTTAAAAAAATTTGTGCCGTTAATATGATTTTGCGTTAACGCGTTATTAACGCGCTAACTTTGACAGCACTAATAATAACACAATATATTATTACACTGTAACGAAGGTATAAGTACACAATGCATTATTACACTGAAATAAATGTATTTAAAACACTGTAATAAAGGTATACTTGCACAATGTATTATTACACTGTAATTAAAGGTATAATTACACATGTATTTTACATTGTAATAAAGGTATAATTACACATGTATTATTACATTGTATTAAAGTTATAATAACACAATGTATTATTACATTATAATAAAGGTATAATTTCAAGGTATAATATCACAGTGTATTATTGTAATAAAAATATAATTTCGCAATGTATTATTACACTGTAATAAAGCTATTATAAGACAATGTATCATTACACTGTAATAAAGGTATAATTACACAATGTATTATTACACTGTAATAAAGGTATAATAAGACAGTGTATCATTACACTGTAATAAAGGTAGAATTTCACAATGTATTACATTGTAATAAATGTATAATAACACAATGTATTATGGGACTGTAATAAATGTATAATAACACAATGTGTTATTACACTGTAATAAAGGTATAATAGCACAATATATTATTACACTGTAATAAAGGTATAATAGCACAATTAATTATTATATTTTAATAAAAGTAGAATTTCACAATGTATTACATTGTAATAAATGTATAATAACACAATGTATTATTACACTGTAATAAAGGTATAATAACAATGTATTATTACATTGTAATAAATGTATAATAACACAATGTATTATTACACTGTAATAAATGTATAATAACACAATGTATTATTACACTGTAATAAAGGTATAATAAGACAATGTGTTATTACACTGTAATAAAGGTATAATAGCACAGTGTATTATGGCACTGTAAAAAGGTAGAATTACACAATGTATTATTACACTGTAATAAATGTATGATAAGACACTGTATTATTACACTGTAATAAAGGTATAATACCACAATGTGTTATTACACTGTAATAAAGGTATAATAACACAATGTATTATTACATTGTAATAAATGTATAATAACACAATGTATTATTACATTGTAATAAATGTATAATAACACAATGTATTATTACATTGTAATAAAGGTATTATAAGACAATGTATTATTACACTGTAATAAAGGTATAATAGCACAGTGTATTATTACATTGTAATAAATGTATAATAACACAATGTATTATTACACTGTAATAAATGTATAATACCACAATGTATTATTACACTGTAATAAATGTATAATAACACAATGTATTATTACACTGTAATAAAGGTATTATACGACAATGTATTATTACACTGTAATAAAGGTATAATTTCACAATGTATTATGGGACTGCAATAAATGTATAATAAGAATGTATTATTACATTGTAATAAATGTATAATGACACAATGTATTATTACACTGTAATAAATGTATGATAAGACACTGTATTATTACACTGTAATAAAGGTATAATAACACAATGTATTATTACATTGTAATAAATGTATAATAACACAATGTATTATTACACTGTAATAAATGTATGATAAGACACTGTATTATTACACTGTAATAAAGGTATAATACCACAATGTGTTATTACACTGTAATAAAGGTATAATACCACAATGTATTATTACACTGTAATAAATGTATAATAACACAATGTATTATTACACTGTAATAAATGTATGATAAGACACTGTATTATTACACTGTAATAAAGGTATAATACCACAATGTGTTATTACACTGTAATAAAGGTATAATACCACAATGTATTATTACACTGTAATAAATGTATGATAAGACACTGTATTATTACATTGTAATAAATGTATAATAACACAATGTATTATTACACTGTAATAAAGGTATAATAACACAATGTATTATTACATTGTAATAAATGTATAATAACACAATGTATTATTACATTGTAATAAATGTATAATAACACAATGTATTATTACATTGTAATAAAGGTATTATAAGACAATGTATTATTACACTGTAATAAAGGTATAATAGCACAGTGTATTATTACACTGTAATAAAGGTATAATTTCACTATGTATTATGGCACTGTAAAAAATTAGAATCACACAATGTATTATGGGACTGTAATAAAAGTATAATAAGAATGTATTATTACACTGTAATAAAGGTATAATAACACAATGTATTATTACACTGTAATAAAGGTATAATAACGTTTCGGTTACTCACGTAACCTCTGTTCTCTCTAGAAGAGGGAACGAGTATTGCGTAGTTGCTTACGCTACGGGAAAGCCTTTCTTTCTCGAGATACTGAAGCCAAAAATTATCCTTAATTTTTATAATCTTGTCAACGCAGTGCGGCAGCCTGCAGACCTAGGGCAAGCTTACTAGCGTGCCCATTGGCTGCCCTGCGGCAACTGCAGCAGCCTACCGCTGAGCCCTTGGCGTGACGTCACGACCAATGAGCGCGCTTGGCGCGCTTAATGCGTCACAGCCCGCGAAAAGGGGTGTGGCTTAGCGTATATAAACAGGGCTCGGAGGCTGCTTCTCTGGTTTCTGTCGCATGAAGCGAAATGAGCTCGTGGTGCGAGCACGGCGGGCTACGCAATACTCGTTCCCTCTTCTAGAGAGAACAGAGGTTACGTGAGTAACCGAAACGTTCTCTTACGAGAGGTTCTCTCGTATTGCGTAGTTGCTTACGCTACGGGAACGCCCTTGTCAACGCCGTGCGCGCCCAGCATCCACTGAATGAGTCCCAGGGAGAGCCCGGGGAACGTGATAGCAGAGAGCCGGGCGGCCCGAAGAGGGCTAGCGCCGTACATAAGCACACACTAGGGGGTAAGGAGCGGCACGGCCGGTCCGAACTGACAATTCCCTGCATAGTGCAACTCAACCAGTAGAGCTAAATCACACAACGTAGCCCGCGCACAGATAGTGGGCTGGCATACGCGAGACTTAGACTGATAACACTTTCGCCTGCAAGGCGGGAACATCCAGGTTGTAAAACCTAACAAATGTGGAGGGGGAGGCCCAGCCTGCCGCTGCACAAATGTCATGAATGGGAATCCCGCTGGACCACGCCCACGACGAGGCCATGCCTCTGGTGGAGTGAGCTTGAATGCCCAATGGGCACTGCAGGTCTTTAGACGCATAAGCAGCAGCAATAGCGTCCACTATCCATCTGGACAGGCTGTGTTTCGAGGCGGCGAGACCCTTGGTGCGCCCGCCAAACGAAACAAAGAGCTGTTCCACCACTCGTTTGACTGAAGACAGAGAAACGGTTTTGAGCGTGAGGTATTTCATATCCACAGTTTCCAAGGGTTCGAAGGGATGCGCTTTCAGGGCCTCCAAGACCAGTGAAAGATCCCACATAGGAACCGAGGGGGGTCGCGGGGGGTTCATCCTCCTGGCTCCTCTAAGGAAGCGGATGACGAACTCGTTCCTTCCTAATGCGCGGCCCAGCTCTGAACAGAGAGCGCTGAAATGGCCGTGACATAGACTTTGAGCGTGGAGGGGGACCTGCCCGCGTCCAGTAACTCTTGAAGGAACACAGTACTCGCGATACCCCACATGTCTGTGGATCGAGCCCCTTAGCAGTGCACCATCTGTTAAACACTGACCATTTCGACATGTAGAGCCGCCTCGTAGAGGGGGCTCTAGATTGTATGATCGTGTTCATGACCCCGTCTGGCAGATCAGCGTGTAATCGTTGAGGCTCCACGCATGCAGAGACAGCGCTCTGGATGGGGATGCCATATCGAGCCGCGGGCTTGAGAGAAAAGGTCTCTCTTCACCGGTATCGGCCAGGGGGCTGAGTCTGCCAGCTGTATTAGATCCGGGAACCAAGCTTGGTTCTCCCAGTATGGGGCTAAGAGGAGCACTGTGTGGCGCGCTTCCCTGATTCTCTTGATGACCTGAGGCAGCAGAGAGACCGGGGGAAAAGCATACAGCGGGCCGCTGGGCCGGGTCTGGGCCAGCGTGTCCTCGTTCTTCGAGAAGAACTCTGGGCAATGAGCGTTGTCTTTTGACGCAAAAAGGTCGACTTTCGCTTTGCCGAAACGGCGCCACAGTGACTGGACTGTTTGGGGGTGTTGAGACCACTCCCCAGGGGGAACGCTGTCCCTGGACAGTCTGTCGGGGCCCTCGTTCAGGTGGCCAGGCACATGCGCGGCTCTCTCAGCGAGCGCAGAGAGTGCTGAGCCCACACGAGGAGGCGTTCCGCCAGGGTGCAGAGCGTCTGATCTGACACCGCCCTGGCGATTCACATAGGCCACTACCAATGTATTGTCCGTGCGGACTAGAACATGGTGACCGTGGAGGAATGGGAGGAAGTGTTTGAGAGCTTTCTCGACCGCGAGCATCTCTAGACAGTTTATGTGTAGGAGATTCTCCTGGTCTGACCAGCGGCCATAGACCGGTCTGCCTTCGAAGAGCGCTCCCCAATCTAGGTTGGAAGCGTCTGTCGAGACAACTTTCCGGTGTGAAATCACTCCCATAGTCACTCCTGTGTGATTCCATTCGGCTGCCAGCCAGGGCTGCAGGGCTGAAAAGCAGCTCTGATTCACTCTGACTCGCAAGCCGCCGGCCGCCCAGGCTCGGTGGGGCACGCGCGCTTTCAGCCAGCGTTGAAGCGGGCGCATGCGCAGTAAGCCCAGCTGGAGCACTGCTGCAGCTGAGGCCATATGCCCCAGGATACGCTGGAATGTCCTCAGCGGAACCCGGCTGCCTATTTGGAGGGATGCGGCGAGGAGGCGGATGCGGCGCGCGCGCTGCTCCGACAGTCTGGCCGTCATAGCCACCGAGTCCAGTTCTATTCCAAGAAGGAAATTGACTGACGGGGCGATAGCGAGCTCTTGGTCCAGTGACCGAGAGACCCAGCTCCTCCAGATGGCTGAGAAGCGCTGTTCCGTGAGACACAAGTTCCGTCTCTGACAGCGCTAGAATAAGCCAATCGTCCAGATAATTCAGTATTCGCATTCCCTGTTTTCTCAGGGGAGCGAGAGCCGTGTCCATGCATTTCGTAATGTACGGGGTGCCAAAGACAGGCCGAAGGGCAGGATTGTGTACTGATATACTCGACCGTTGAAGGCGAATCTCAAGAATGGCCTGTGACGGGGAGTTATCTGGATCTGAAAATATGCGTCTTTTAGATCGAGAGAGATAAACCAGTCTCCTGGGCAAATCTGCGCGAGGATTTTCTGGTTGTGATCATTTTGAACGGCCGTCTCATGAGGGCTTTGTTCAGATGTCTCAGATCTAAAATAGGTCTTAACGCTCCGTCCTTCTTGGGTACGAGGAAGTAGCGGCTGTAAAGGCTCGACTCGCTTAGAGAAGGATGAACCTGTTCTATAGCCCTTTTGCGCAGTAGCTTCGCTATTTCGGCTTGAAGCAGGTGCGCAGCTTCTGAACTCACTTTCGTCTCCGTCTGTGCTAGAAAGCGCGGAGGGCGACGAGCGAATTGAAGCGAATAGCCGTGTTTTATAGTACTCAGCACCCATTCTGACGCGCCCTGAATAGCTTCCCATGCTTCCGCATGCATAGCTAGGGGTCGAATGGTCTCTGGGTTCAGATCGCCGCGCTGCGCGGGATTGGGGAACCTGTATCAGAGAGGATGGAGCGGCGTGCGCGCCGCTGGTGCTCGAACACGGGGGCTGGTAAACAGTATTGGCCGGCTGTACAGCGTTCGGTAGCTCGGTCCCAGAGGATGGAGCGCGATTTGCTGACAAACACCCCTGGCGCGAAAGCGGCGTGGGGATTGTAATGTCTAAAAGTGAGTGCGCGTGCACCTGAGCGGGCGCAGAGTTTACACTTATGACACGGCCAGAGTTTGGGAGCTTAGAGGGTGTGCGACCCGAGGTAACTGAATGGCAGAGCGAGCAGCGGGTAGGTGTGAGCACAAAGTTGTGGGCACATTTACTACACTTAGTACTCGAGCGGCTTGTGTCCGCTTTATGAGAGAGCGCTCTATGCGCGTTACCATGGGGACCATGTTTGTGTGAAGCAGTGAGCACATGGGAGTGGGCACATTTTCTACACTTATAACACCCTCGGCTTGAGCCGCTGTTGCCCGGGGTAACCGAGTGGCAGAGCGAGTTACAGGTAGATGTGAGCACAGAGTTGTGGGCACATTTACTACACTTATTACTCGAGCGGCGTGTGACCGCTTTATGAGAGAGCGCTCTGAACGCGTTACCATGGGGACCGTGTTTGTGTGTAGCAGTGAGCACATGGGAGTGGGCACATTTTCTACACTTGTAACACCATCGGCGTTATAGAGCAAATGCTTTGATGGCTCATATGTTTAGACGCTCATAAATACTCAAGCACCATCCTGTGAGATGCAGGTTTGCTTTCTGTATGTAAGAAAGCTGGCCGCGAGCTCGGAGAAGACAGCAGAAAAAATATTTTCTGCCGCCAGAGCCGGATTTGAACACGGTTCTCCAGTAAAATTCTGCCACTGAGCCACAGGGGCACACATGAGCTTCCAGTTGGTGCGAGCATATGACCGAGCGTCGTGTTTCGGCGTTTGTTTGCAGGCGCGCGTGTATTAAAACAGGCCCGTTTACTGCAGCATTAGTATTTCCAGCCGCCTAACTTAGAGGGGACTGAGAAATATGTATCCCTTGAGATGCGGGTTTGCTTTCTGTATGTAAGAAAGCTGGCCGCGAGCTCGGAGAAGCAAGCAGAAAAAAGTTTTTTTTTTTTTTTTTTTTTCTGCTGCCAGAGCCGGATTCGAACATGGATCTCTGGTGCGGAAGCCTAATGTTCTGCCACTGAGCCACAGGGGCACACATGAGCTTCCGGTCAGTGCAAGCATATGACCGAGCGTCGTGTTTCGTTTCGGCGTTTGTTTGCAGGCGCGCGTGTATTAAAACAGGCCCGTTTACTGCAGTATTAGTATTTCCAGCCGCCTGAACTTAGAGGGGACTGAGAAATCTGTATCCCGTGAGATGCGGGTTTGCTTTCTGTATGTAAGAAAGCTGGCCGCGAGCTCGAGAGAAGCAAGCAGAAAAAAGTTTTTCTGCTGCCAGAGCCGGATTCGAACACGGGTCTCTGGTGCGGAAGTCTAATGTTCTGCCACTGAGCCACAGGGGCACACATGAGCTTCCAGTCAGTGCGAGCATATGACCGAGCGTTTGTTTGCAGGCGCGCGTGTATTACAACAGGCTCGTTTACTGCAATAATAGTATTTCCAGCCGCCTGAACTTAGAGGGGACTGAGAAATATGCGAGGATTGGAGGGAGTCCGGCCTAAGCGGGACGTAAACACTCTCTCTTCCTCCTTTCGCCGGTGCTCGTGACGTCCGCTCTGATATCCCTTGAGAACGGCGCAGTTGCGCGGCTCGAACAAAGGGAGAGAGAGCGGGAAGATGTCATTATGTGCTGTGACATCGTTTGTTTGCAGGCGTGCGTGTATAACAGGCTCGTTTACTGCAATATAGATATTTCTAGTCGCCTGAGCTAGGAGGGGACTGAGAAATGTGTGAGAAACGGAGGTGGCCGGAGAGTGACGCGCGCGACCGAGACGCGGGGTAGCTTTCTTATAACGTAAAGGAAGCCAGCCCGTGACCGTCTACTTCTGACATCCCTTGTGAGCGGCGCCTTGCGCGGCTCGAACAGAGGGGGAGAGGGCGTGCGTCATCCGGGGGGGGTAGCTTCCTTGTAACGTAAAGGAAGCTATAGCCCGTGACCGTCCGTTCTGACATCCCTTGTGAGCGGCGCCGTTTGCGCGGCTTGACAGAGGGGAGTAACCAGCTGGTCTGCTTCATCCCCTGAGGCGACGGCAGTGCGGGCAGAGGCCGGCCGCTGCGCGTCGGTGAAGGGCGGGGGAGAAGGAGAGAGCGAGGCTCGCGGGAGGGGCTCCGGCGAGCGCTCAGCTATAACCACCGGCTCGGAAGGCCTTTGAGAGCGGCGTTTTTTCTTACGCGGCCCGGAAGAGGCAGCCGGAGAAGGTGGAGGATCGTGAAACATGGCGAGTCGAGCCCGCAGGGTCGACATCGGCAAGTCCTCACACTGTTCGCAGCCGCCCGTGAAGGGCGCGGGCTGCGTGGTCGAAACCCAGGCAGAGAGCGCAGATCACGTGGCGGTCTCCGTCGCTGAGCGCGGCTCTGCACGAGCCACAGGATGAGCGAGGCATTTGCAACAACGCCTCGCGCTCTTTTAGATGCAAAGTGTGTCGCGGGGCGAACACACAAACACATACAACACAGAGCAGTAAAAGGATATATTCGCCGGATAGCGAAGCAGGCAGGGAAAGCTGAAGGCGGCGAAGGCGGCCGGCGTCCTCAGGCTGAGATCCTCGGCGTGCTGGTCGCTTGATTCGACGGCGGCTTCCTCAGAGAGCAGCGATGCGTAGAGCTTCGCTGAAAAGACAGAAATCAGAGAAGCAGCCTCCGAGCCCTGTTTATATACGCTAAGCCACACCCCTTTTCGCGGGCTGTGACGCATTAAGCGCGCCAAGCGCGCTCATTGGTCGTGACGTCACGCCAAGGGCTCAGCGGTAGGCTGCTGCAGTTGCCGCAGGGCAGCCAATGGGCACGCTAGTAAGCTTGCCCTAGGTCTGCAGGCTGCCGCACTGCGTTGACAAGATTATAAAAATTAAGGATAATTTTTGGCTTCAGTATCTCGAGAAAGAAAGGCTTTCCCGTAGCGTAAGCAACTACGCAATACGAGAGAACCTCTCGTAAGAGAACACAATGTATTATTACATTGTAATAAAGGTATAATTTCACAATGTATTATTATACTGTAATAAAGGTATAATAACACAGTGTATTATTACATTGTAATAAATGTATAATAACACAATGTATTATTACACTGTAATAAATGTATAATAAGACAATGTATCATTACACTGTAATAAAGGTATAATACCACAATGTGTTATTACACTGTAATAAAGGTATAATAGCAAAATGTATTATTACACTGTAATAAATGTATAATAACACAGTGTATTATTACACTGTAAAAAGGTAGAATTACACAATGTATTATGGGACTGCAATAAATGTATAAGAATGTATTATTACACTGTAATAAAGGTATAATAACACAATGTATTATTACATTGTAATAAATGTATAATAACACAATGTATTATTACACTGTAATAAAGGTATAATAGCACAGTGTATTATTACACTGTAATAAAGGTATAATACCACAATGTATTATTACACTGTAATAAAGGTATAATTTCACAATGTATTATTACACTGTAATAAAGGTATAATTTCACAATGTATTATAGCACTGTAAAAAGGTAGAATTACACAATGTATTATGGGACTGTAATAAAGGTATAATAAGAATGTATTATTACACTTTAATAAAGGTATAATTTCACAATGTATTATTATAATGTAATAAAGGTATAATAACGCAATGTATTATTACATTGTAATAAAGGTATAATACCACAATGTGTTATTACACTGTAATAAAGGTATTATAAGACAATGTATTATTACACTGTAATAAAGGTATAATTTCACAATGTATTATGGCACTGTAAAAAGGTAGAATTACACAATGTATTATGGGACTGTAATAAATGTATAATAAGAATGTATTATTACACTTTAATAAAGGTATAATTTCACAATGTATTATTATAATGTAATAAAGGTATAATAACACAATGTATTATTACATTGTAATAAAGGTATAATACCACAATGTGTTATTACACTATAATAAAGGTATAATAGCACAATGTGTTATTACACTGTAATAAAGGTATTATAAGACAATGTATTATTACACTGTAATAAAGGTATAATAACACAATGTATTATTACACTGTAATAAAGGTATAATAACACAGTATATTATTACACTGTAATAAAGGTAGAATTACACAATGTATTATGGGACTGTAATAAATGTATAATAAGAATGTATTATTACACTTTAATAAAGGTATAATTTCACAATGTATTATTATAATGTAATAAAGGTATAATAACACAATGTATTATTACGTTGTAATAAATGTATAATAACACAATGTATTATTACACTGTAATAAAGGTATTATAAGACAATGTATTATTACACTGTAATAAAGGTATAATAACACAGTGTATTATGGCACTGTAATGAAGGTATAATTACACAATGTATTATTACACTGTAATAAAGGTATAATAGCACAGTGTATTATGGGACTGTAATAAAGGTATAATTTCACTATGTATTATGGCACTGTAAAAAGGTAGAATTACACAATGTATTATGGGACTGCAATAAATGTATAATAAGAATGTATTATTACACTGTAATAAAGGTATAATAACACAATGTATTATTACACTGTAATAAAGGTATAATAACACAATGTATTATTACATTGTAATAAAGGTATAATTTCACAATGTATTATTATACTGTAATAAAGGTATAATAACACAGTGTATTATTACATTGTAATAAATGTATAATAACACAATGTATTATTACACTGTAATAAAGGTATAATACCACAATGTGTTATTACACTGTAATAAAGGTATAATAGCACAATGTATTATGGCACTGTAAAAAGGTAGAATTACACAATGTATTATGGGACTGCAATAAATGTATAATAAGAATGTATTATTACACTGTAATAAAGGTATAATAACACAATGTATTATTACATTGTAATAAATGTATAATAACACAATGTATTATTACACTGTAATAAATGTATAATAAGACAATGTATCATTACACTGTAATAAAGGTATAATACCACAATGTGTTATTACACTGTAATAAAGGTATAATAGCAAAATGTATTATTACACTGTAATAAATGTATAATAACACAGTGTATTATTACATTGTAATAAATGTATAATAACACAATGTATTATTACACTGTAATAACGGTATAATACCACAATGTGTTATTACACTGTAATAAAGGTATAATAGCAAAATGTATTATTACACTGTAATAAAGGTATAATAGCACAGTGTATTATTACACTGTAAAAAGGTAGAATTACACAATGTATTATGGGACTGCAATAAATGTATAATAAGAATGTATTATTACACTGTAATAAAGGTATAATAACACAATGTATTATTACATTGTAATAAATGTATAATAACACAATGTATTATTACACTGTAATAAAGGTATAATAGCACAGTGTATTATTACACTGTAATAAAGGTATAATACCACAATGTATTATTACACTGTAATAAAGGTATAATTTCACAATGTATTATTACACTGTAATAAAGGTATAATTTCACAATGTATTATAGCACTGTAAAAAGGTAGAATTACACAATGTATTATGGGACTGTAATAAAGGTATAATAAGAATGTATTATTACACTTTAATAAAGGTATAATTTCACAATGTATTATTATAATGTAATAAAGGTATAATAACGCAATGTATTATTACATTGTAATAAAGGTATAATACCACAATGTGTTATTACACTGTAATAAAGGTATTATAAGACAATGTATTATTACACTGTAATAAAGGTATAATTTCACAATGTATTATGGCACTGTAAAAAGGTAGAATTACACAATGTATTATGGGACTGTAATAAATGTATAATAAGAATGTATTATTACACTTTAATAAAGGTATAATTTCACAATGTATTATTATAATGTAATAAAGGTATAATAACACAATGTATTATTACATTGTAATAAAGGTATAATACCACAATGTGTTATTACACTATAATAAAGGTATAATAGCACAATGTGTTATTACACTGTAATAAAGGTATTATAAGACAATGTATTATTACACTGTAATAAAGGTATAATAACACAATGTATTATTACACTGTAATAAAGGTATAATAACACAGTATATTATTACACTGTAATAAAGGTAGAATTACACAATGTATTATGGGACTGTAATAAATGTATAATAAGAATGTATTATTACACTTTAATAAAGGTATAATTTCACAATGTATTATTATAATGTAATAAAGGTATAATAACACAATGTATTATTACGTTGTAATAAATGTATAATAACACAATGTATTATTACACTGTAATAAAGGTATTATAAGACAATGTATTATTACACTGTAATAAAGGTATAATAACACAGTGTATTATTACACTGTAATAAAGGTATAATAAGACATTGTATCATTACACTGTAATAAAGGTATAATACCACAATGTGTTATTACACTGTAATAAAGGTATAATAACACAATGTATTATTACATTGTAATAAATGTATAATAACACAATGTATTATTACATTGTAATAAATGTATAATAACACAATGTATTATTACACTGTAATAAAGGTATAATACCACAATGTGTTATTACACTGTAATTAAGGTATTATAAGACAATGTATTATTACACTGTAATAAAGGTATAATAACACAATGTATTATTACATTGTAATAAATGTATAATAACACAATGTATTGTTACACTGTAATAAAGGTATAATTTCACAATGTATTATGGCGCTGTAAAAAGGTAGAATCACACAATGTATTATGGGACTGTAATAAATGTATAATAAGAATGTATTATTACACTGTAATAAAGGTATAATAACACAATGTATTATTACATTGTAATAAATGTATAATAACACAATGTATTATTACACTGTAATAAATGTATAATAACACAGTGTATTATTACATTGTAATAAATGTATAATAACACATTGTATTATTACACTGTAATAAAGGTATAATACCACAATGTGTTATTACACTGTAATAAAGGTATAATAGCACAGTGTATTATTACACTGTAAAAAGGTAGAATTACACAATGTATTATGGGACTGCAATAAATGTATAATAAGAATGTATTATTACACTGTAATAAAGGTATAATAAAACAATGTATTATTACATTGTAATAAATGTATAATAACACAATGTATTATTACACTGTAATAAATGTATGATAAGACACTGTATTATTACACTGTAATAAAGGTATAATACCACAATGTGTTATTACACTGTAATAAAGGTATAATACCACAATGTATTATTACACTGTAATAAATGTATAATAACACAATGTATTATTACACTGTAATAAATGTATGATAAGACACTGTATTATTACACTGTAATAAAGGTATAATACCACAATGTGTTATTACACTGTAATAAAGGTATAATACCACAATGTATTATTACACTGTAATAAATGTATGATAAGACACTGTATTATTACATTGTAATAAATGTATAATAACACAATGTATTATTACACTGTAATAAAGGTATAATTACACAATGTATTATGGGGACTGCAATAAATGTATAATAAGAATGTATTATTACACTGTAATAAAGGTATAATAACACAATGTATTATTACATTGTAATAAATGTATAATAACACAATGTATTATTACATTGTAATAAATGTATAATAACACAATGTATTATTACATTGTAATAAAGGTATTATAAGACAATGTATTATTACACTGTAATAAAGGTATAATAGCACAGTGTATTATTACACTGTAATAAAGGTATAATTTCACTATGTATTATGGCACTGTAAAAAATTAGAATCACACAATGTATTATGGGACTGTAATAAAAGTATAATAAGAATGTATTATTACACTGTAATAAAGGTATAATAACACAATGTATTATTACACTGTAATAAAGGTATAATAACACAATGTATTATTACATTGTAATAAAGGTATAATTTCACAATGTATTATTATACTGTAATAAAGGTATAATAACACAGTGTATTATTACATTGTAATAAATGTATAATAACACAATGTATTATTACACTGTAATAAAGGTATAATACCACAATGTGTTATTACACTGTAATAAAGGTATAATAGCACAATGTATTATTACACTGTAAAAAGGTAGAATTACACAATGTATTATGGGACTGCAATAAATGTATAATAAGAATGTATTATTACACTGTAATAAAGGTATAATAACACAATGTATTATTACATTGTAATAAATGTATAATAACACAATGTATTATTACACTGTAATAAATGTATGATAAGACACTGTATTATTACACTGTAATAAAGGTATAATACCACAATGTGTTATTACACTGTAATAAAGGTATAATACCACAATGTATTATTACACTGTAATAAATGTATAATAACACAATGTATTATTACACTGTAATAAATGTATGATAAGACACTGTATTATTACACTGTAATAAAGGTATAATACCACAATGTGTTATTACACTGTAATAAAGGTATAATACCACAATGTATTATTACACTGTAATAAATGTATGATAAGACACTGTATTATTACATTGTAATAAATGTATAATAACACAATGTATTATTACACTGTAATAAAGGTATAATTACACAATGTATTATGGGGACTGCAATAAATGTATAATAAGAATGTATTATTACACTGTAATAAAGGTATAATAACACAATGTATTATTACATTGTAATAAATGTATAATAACACAATGTATTATTACATTGTAATAAATGTATAATAACACAATGTATTATTACATTGTAATAAAGGTATTATAAGACAATGTATTATTACACTGTAATAAAGGTATAATAGCACAGTGTATTATTACACTGTAATAAAGGTATAATTTCACTATGTATTATGGCACTGTAAAAAATTAGAATCACACAATGTATTATGGGACTGTAATAAAAGTATAATAAGAATGTATTATTACACTGTAATAAAGGTATAATAACACAATGTATTATTACACTGTAATAAAGGTATAATAACACAATGTATTATTACATTGTAATAAAGGTATAATTTCACAATGTATTATTATACTGTAATAAAGGTATAATAACACAGTGTATTATTACATTGTAATAAATGTATAATAACACAATGTATTATTACACTGTAATAAAGGTATAATACCACAATGTGTTATTACACTGTAATAAAGGTATAATAGCACAATGTATTATTACACTGTAAAAAGGTAGAATTACACAATGTATTATGGGACTGCAATAAATGTATAATAAGAATGTATTATTACACTGTAATAAAGGTATAATAACACAATGTATTATTACATTGTAATAAATGTATAATAACACAATGTATTATTACACTGTAATAAATGTATAATAAGACAATGTATCATTACACTGTAATAAAGGTATAATACCACAATGTGTTATTACACTGTAATAAAGGTATAATAGCAAAATGTATTATTACACTGTAATAAATGTATAATAACACAGTGTATTATTACATTGTAATAAATGTATAATAACACAATGTATTATTACACTGTAATAACGGTATAATACCACAATGTGTTATTACACTGTAATAAAGGTATAATAGCAAAATGTATTATTACACTGTAATAAAGGTATAATAGCACAGTGTATTATTACACTGTAAAAAGGTAGAATTACACAATGTATTATGGGACTGCAATAAATGTATAATAAGAATGTATTATTACACTGTAATAAAGGTATAATAACACAATGTATTATTACATTGTAATAAATGTATAATAACACAATGTATTATTACACTGTAATAAATGTATAATAAGACAATGTATTATTACATTGTAATAAATGTATAATAACACAATGTATTATTACACTGTAATAAAGGTATAATAGCACAGTGTATTATTACACTGTAATAAAGGTATAATACCACAATGTATTATTACACTGTAATAAAGGTATAATTTCACAATGTATTATTACACTGTAATAAAGGTATAATTTCACAATGTATTATAGCACTGTAAAAAGGTAGAATTACACAATGTATTATGGGACTGTAATAAAGGTATAATAAGAATGTATTATTACACTTTAATAAAGGTATAATTTCACAATGTATTATTATAATGTACTAAAGGTATAATAACGCAATGTATTATTACATTGTAATAAAGGTATAATACCACAATGTGTTATTACACTGTAATAAAGGTATTATAAGACAATGTATTATTACACTGTAATAAAGGTATAATTTCACAATGTATTATGGCACTGTAAAAAGGTAGAATTACACAATGTATTATGGGACTGTAATAAATGTATAATAAGAATGTATTATTACACTTTAATAAAGGTATAATTTCACAATGTATTATTATAATGTAATAAAGGTATAATAACACAATGTATTATTACATTGTAATAAAGGTATAATACCACAATGTGTTATTACACTGTAATAAAGGTATAATAGCACAATGTGTTATTACACTGTAATAAAGGTATTATAAGACAATGTATTATTACACTGTAATAAAGGTATAATAACACAATGTATTATTACACTGTAATAAAGGTATAATAACACAGTATATTATTACACTGTAATAAAGGTAGAATTACACAATGTATTATGGGACTGTAATAAATGTATAATAAGAATGTATTATTACACTTTAATAAAGGTATAATTTCACAATGTATTATTATAATGTAATAAAGGTATAATAACACAATGTATTATTACGTTGTAATAAATGTATAATAACACAATGTATTATTACACTGTAATAAAGGTATTATAAAACAATGTATTATTACACTGTAATAAAGGTATAATAACACAGTGTATTATTACACTGTAATAAAGGTATAATAAGACATTGTATCATTACACTGTAATAAAGGTATAATAACACAATGTATTATTACACTGTAATAAAGGTATAATAACACAATGTGTTATTACACTGTAATAAAGGTATAATACCACAATGTGTTATTACACTGTAATAAAGGTATAATAACACAATGTATTATTACATTGTAATAAATGTATAATAACACAATGTATTATTACATTGTAATAAATGTATAATAACACAATGTATTATTACACTGTAATAAAGGTATAATACCACAATGTGTTATTACACTGTAATTAAGGTATTATAAGACAATGTATTATTACACTGTAATAAAGGTATAATAACACAATGTATTATTACATTGTAATAAATGTATAATAACACAATGTATTGTTACACTGTAATAAAGGTATAATTTCACAATGTATTATGGCACTGTAAAAAGGTAGAATTACACAATGTATTATGGGACTGTAATAAATGTATAATAAGAATGTATTATTACACTGTAATAAAGGTATAATAACACAATGTATTATTACATTGTAATAAATGTATAATAACACAATGTATTATTACACTGTAATAAATGTATAATAACACAATGTATCATTACACTGTAATAAATGTATAATAAGACAATGTATCATTACACTGTAATAAAGGTATAATACCACAATGTGTTATTACACTGTAATAAAGGTATAATAGCAAAATGTATTATTACACTGTAATAAATGTATAATAACACAGTGTATTATTACATTGTAATAAATGTATAATAACACAATGTATTATTACACTGTAATAAAGGTATAATACCACAATGTGTTATTACACTGTAATAAAGGTATAATAGCAAAATGTATTATTACACTGTAATAAAGGTATAATAGCACAGTGTATTATTACACTGTAAAAAGGTAGAATTACACAATGTATTATGGGACTGCAATAAATGTATAATAAGAATGTATTATTACACTGTAATAAAGGTATAATAACACAATGTATTATTACATTGTAATAAATGTATAATAACACAATGTATTATTACACTGTAATAAATGTATAATAAGACAATGTATTATTACACTGTAATAAAGGTATAATAGCACAGTGTATTATTACATTGTAATAAATGTATAATAACACAATGTATTATTACACTGTAATAAAGGTATAATTTCACAATGTATTATAGCAATGTAAAAAGGTAGAATTACACAATGTATTATGGGACTGTAATAAAGGTATAATAAGAATGTATTATTACACTTTAATAAAGGTATAATTTCACAATGTATTATTATAATGTAATAAAGGTATAATAACACAATGTATTATTACATTGTAATAAAGGTATAATACCACAATGTGTTATTACACTGTAATAAAGGTATTATAAGACAATGTATTATTACACTGTAATAAAGGTATAATAACACAATGTATTATTACACTGTAATAAAGGTATAATACCACAATGTGTTATTACACTGTAATAAAGGTATAATAACACAGTATATTATTACACTGTAATAAAGGTAGAATTACACAATGTATTATGGGACTGTAATAAATGTATAATAAGAATGTATTATTACACTTTAATAAAGGTATAATTTCACAATGTATTATTATAATGTAATAAAGGTATAATAACACAATGTATTATTACGTTGTAATAAATGTATAATAACACAATGTATTATTACACTGCAATAAAGGTATTATAAGACAATGTATTATTACGTTGTAATAAATGTATAATAACACAATGTATTATTACACTGTAATAAAGGTATAATAACACAGTGTATTATTACACTGTAATAAAGGTATAATAAGACAATGTATCATTACACTGTAATAAAGGTATAATACCACAATGTGTTATTACACTGTAATAAAGGTATAATACCACAATGTGTTATTACACTGTAATAAAGGTATAATAACACAATGTATCATTACATTGTAATAAATGTATAATAACACAATGTATTATTACATTGTAATAAATGTATAATAACACAATGTATTATTACACTGTAATAAAGGTATAATACCACAATGTGTTATTACACTGTAATAAAGGTATAATAACACAGTATATTATTACACTGTAATAAAGGTAGAATTACACAATGTATTATGGGACTGTAATAAATGTATAATAAGAATGTATTATTACACTTTAATAAAGGTATAATTTCACAATGTATTATTATAATGTAATAAAGGTATAATAACACAATGTATTATTACGTTGTAATAAATGTATAATAACACAATGTATTATTACACTGTAATAAAGGTATAATAACACAATGTATCATTACATTGTAATAAATGTATAATAACACAATGTATTATTACATTGTAATAAATGTATAATAACACAATGTATTATTACACTGTAATAAAGGTATAATACCACAATGTGTTATTACACTGTAATTAAGGTATTATAAGACAATGTATTATTACACTGTAATAAAGGTATAATAACACAATGTATTATTACATACATTGTAATAAATGTATAATAACACAATGTATTGTTACACTGTAATAAAGGTATAATTTCACAATGTATTATGGCACTGTAAAAAGGTAGAATCACACAATGTATTATGGGACTGTAATAAATGTATAATAAGAATGTATTATTACACTGTAATAAAGGTATAATAACACAATGTGTTATTACACTGTAATAAAGGTATAATAGCACAGTGTATTATTACACTGTAATAAAGGTATAATTTCACAATGTATTATGGCACTGTAAAAAGGTAGAATTACACAATGTATTATGGGACTGCAATAAATGTATAATAAGAATGTATTATTACACTGTAATAAAGGTATAATAACACAATGTATTATTACATTGTAATAAATGTATAATAAGACAATGTATTATTACACTGTAATAAATGTATAATAAGACAATGTATTATTACACTGTAATAAAGGTATAATACCACAATGTGTTATTACACTGTAATAAAGGTATAATAGCGGGGGCGCGCAAGATGGCGGCTTGGAAGTAGCAGCAGTTTAAGGTTGCTCCTGTCACGCTTATTTATTTTCTATTAATAAGGTACGCAAACTCTGGATTTCAATTATAAATCTTCTGTAGTATGTCGCTAGAGACTTTCTGGCCGCAATCTTTGCCGAAAATGCCAAGACCTGCTAAGAAAACGGCGAAAAAAGACTCGGCCGTTGAGGGATCGGCCGACGAGCCCGAACAGAATCAGGCAGATGCTGGCAGCGAGGCTGACCTTAGCCCGGCGCTTGCAAAAGCACTTCAAATTATGACTGAGAAGATCTCTAATGCAATAGATGAAAAACTTGGCCTGTTGGCAGAAACAGTGCATAATCATACCCAGCAGCTGGAAAGTGTTAATGGTCGATTGGATGAGGCGGAGCGGAGAATCATGGCGGTTGAGGCATTTTCGGAGGACGCGCAATCTCGCGTTTTCACTCTTGAAAAACAAGTTGCCATGCTTACCGAACATATCGATGACCTGGAAAATAGAGGCCGGCGCAAAAATATCCGAATCCTGGGCCTTTGCGAAGAGGTAGAGGGTACCAATGCAGTTACCTTTCTTGAATCGTGGATCCCCGAATTTCTTGGCCTGCATACTAAGAGTGGTCGCATCAAGATTTAAAAGGGCGCATTGTACGCTGGCTCCAAAACCGGGTGCTAAGGATAGGCCACGGCCACTGATTGTCCGGTTCCACAACTATGGTGACAAGCAGAGGGTTCTCGATGCCTGCAGGAAACGTTCAGCGGATGGGGATTTGCAGTATGAGGACAGAAAAATATCATGCTACCAGGATTTTTCGGCTTCAGTGATACGGAAGCGCAAGGATTTCAACGCGGTCAAGCAGCGACTCCGAGATATGGGTGCTCGCTATGCGATGCTGTATCCAGCCAAGCTACGAGTCAACATAGGAAGTACCCTTAAAGTATTCGAGACGGCGGCTGCTGTCTCGCAGTACCTGGATAAGAGTGATACAAATTCCAGCACGAGCACCTGATCCGTGTTGGGTTTTCGACCAGACGAGTGCCTGGCGGATCTAGCTTCTTGAGTTCTAATAGCGACGTGAGTTTTAGTTGGCGTACTTTATTTTCTATTTCTCTCTTTTTTTTTTTTGAGTGACGGGGGCTATCTCGATAACTTTTTTTTTTGTATTTTGAGTGTACTTTTTTGTATCGTTGCTACTGGAGAAGTAACTGACTGTTTTTGGGATGAAGAATGTTCCCCTTGACGTGGGGAAACAGCCCCTTTTTTCCTATTTTTTTATTTCCGTACCGTGCTTTTTTTTTTTTTGCTTTTCTTTTTTCCTTTCATGTTGCCAGTTTGGCTTGTTCTGATTTATGTTATTGTTTAATGTAATGCCCTGACACACGCATATCTGTTTACTGGACCTAATGACAATATGGAAATGTTTGAAAGGGGGTGAGCACCATCTGTTCTATTCTTTAAGTAATGGCTGGTAACTTAAGACTTTGTACATGGAACGTAAGGGGTTTACACGGGCGAATTAAAATTCGTAAAGTGCTCACACGACTTCATAAGGAAAATATAGATGTAGCTTTATTACAAGAAACCCATTTGAGTGATAGCGAACATTTGAATCTAACACATTATAAATGGGTTGGTCAAATTTACTTCTCATCCTTTACGAAAAGTAGTAGAGGAGTAGCAATTTTAATTAGTAAAAGTATACCTTTTAATGTCACACAGAGTATTAAGGACAAACAGGGAAGATACATCATTGTTAAGGGGACTTTGAACGCAGAGGAAATTTCACTTTTTAACATATATTGTCCCCCAAATTACTCCTCAGAATTTCTTACAAAAACTTTTCTTGAATTTAAAGAACGCGCATCTGGATTGTGTATTATTGGAGGAGACTTTAATTGTTTATTGAATTCATTATTAGACCGCTTTCCCCCCAGGGACTCTCTCTACACCAAACAGTCCAAAGCTCTTGCTGCACTGTGTGATGACTTAGAATACTTGGATGTTTGGCGCACTCTCAACCCGCATCAAAATAAATTCACTTTTTTTTCTCACCCACATAAGTGTCACTCTCGGATCGACTACTTTTTTGCGCCCAAGACTATAATGCATGCAATTACACGCTGCAACATAGGAGATATTGTTATATCGGATCACGCTATAGTGGTGCTAGATATTTGTGTGAGGGGGTTTCTTAGACCTGTTAGAAGTTGGAGATTTAATAATTTATTACTCAAAGATGATACATTTCTCTCATACTTTAATTCAGAGTTTAAGATATTTTTATCTATTAACTCAGAATCTACAAACAATCCCTCACTTCTCTGGGAGACGACTAAAGCATACATCAGAGGCCTTGCCATTTCATACTTTGCAACCAAAAAAAGAAAGCAGTTAGAGAAAGAGAAACACCTGGAGTCAGAATTAAATACTGCCACTAGTAGCTACTTGAACGATCCCTCCCCAACTTTGTTAGAAAAAATAAGTGCTGTGCGAACCTCTTTAAATTCATTGCTAACTTATCAGTCTCATTCAAATATATGTTATTCAAAGCAAAAATTATATGAATGGGGTAATAAACCTAGTAAATATCTAGCATATTTAACAAAGTCCAATTCTGACTCACAATTTATTACTTCTATAGTAGACCCCATGGGAGTGCGTTATTTTGATCCTATTATTATTAACAATATTTTTAAACAGTTCTACTCTGTTCTTTATCAGTCTCATCATTCTTCCCAAAAACATGACTACATGATATCTTTCTTTGACTGCCTAACCCTCCCTGTCGTTTCAGAAGAACAGAGGGAACTTCTCAATGCACCTATTTCAAGGGAGGAAGCTATAGTTGCACTCCATAGCTTGAAGTCTGGTAAATCTCCTGGGCCTGATGGCCTTGCATGCGAATTCTATAAAGAATTTGAGTATGTGCTTCTAGACCCTCTTTTAGCTATGCTCAATCATTCATTCTTGACTGACAGGTTACCCCCCTCGCTCCGCGAAGCAAATATTTCTCTCATTTTAAAAAAAGGCAAGGACCCAGAAAATTGTGGCTCCTATAGGCCAATTGCTTTACTTAATTCAGATTTAAAATTGTTATCTAAAATTTTAGCGTTAAGATTGGAAAAGGTTCTGCCATATATCATTCATGAAGACCAGACAGGGTTTATTAAAGGCAGAAGCTCCACCCATAATGTCAGGAGGCTTTTAAACATTATTGAGCTTTCCCATAACCTCAGTACTAGCTCTTGTATTTTATCCCTAGATGCGGAAAAAGCTTTCGATTCTGTGGAGTGGCCGTATCTGTTTTACACACTGGAAAAATTTGGCATTGGTGAATATTTCATTAAGTGGGTGAGAATACTCTATAAAGATCCCCTTTCCGCGGTTATTACCAATGGTCATAGATCTGTTAATTTTTCCTTATCCCGGGGTACAAGACAGGGCTGTCCCCTCTCTCCATTGCTCTTTGCGATAGCAATGGAGCCATTTGCTCAGAGGATAAGAGAGAGTGCAGCTGTATCGGGGGTGTCTCTGGGGGGTAGGCGGCACAAAATCTCCTTATATGCAGATGACGTGTTACTCTTTCTTTCGGACCCCAAGACCTCTGTACCAGCGGTTGTTGACCTCATTCAGGAATTTGGACAATTTTCCGGGTACAAGATAAATTTTTCTAAATCAGTTGCCCTATTTATAGGGAATAAGAAATCCCAAAATCAACCTCCCTCTTTTCCTTTTAAATATTCCGAGGAAGGTTTTATTTATTTAGGTATTAATATAACCCCTACTTTTAGGAAATTATACAAAGCTAATTTTACACCAGTGCTCGAAAAAATCAGAGATGATTTGACCAGGTGGATGACTCTCCCTCTGTCTTGGCTGGGACGGGTTGCCATGATAAAGATGAATGTCCTACCTCGATTACTATACCCTATGCAGATGATTCCTATTTTACTGTCTAATAAGGTTATAAAGAGCTTAATGGGTGGTTAAGTTCATTTATCTGGAGCAAAAGAAAACCCAGGTTGAAATTATCAAAGCTTCAGCTCCCTGGTGCAAAGGGTGGTTTGGATCTCCCAAATTTTAAACTGAATCAGTTAGCTTGCCAGCTTCGATTCATTGTTGAGTGGCTTAATGAAGATCCTAAATCAGTTTGGCTTGATCTTGAATCTTCACAGTCTAAATGCCCTTTGCAAAATTTACTATTTATCCGTGATTCTAAGCTGAGGAGAGCTATGTGTGATAACCCTTTAGTATGTGATACTCTTAAGGCATGGCGTGCTATTCAAAGATTAGAAGACAAGATCGACACAACCTCTCCTCTGTTGCCAATCCTGAACAATCCAGAGTTTCTGCCAAGTACTATGGACCTTGGTTTTAACCTTTGGCTGGCTAATGGTATACGTAGGATTTGTGATTTATTTGAGGAGGGATCACTATTGTCTTTCGATATTTTAGCCTCAAAATATAATTTACCTAGGCAACATTTTTTTAGATTCTTGCAAATTAGAGATTACATATTCAAAAATACTACACTCACTTCCAAATATTCACTTTCAGTAATTGAGAGGATGCTTTTAAACCCTCCTACAAAAAAGTTGATTTCCTTCTTCTATAAAGCCCTGTGCTCCTATTCTACAGTTAATACCTCGCACCTCAGATTAACATGGGAAAGAGATCTTGGGGTGGTTATCTCGGAGAATGATTGGGAGATGGTTTGGTCTCTAGCCAATAGGCTTTCAGTTTGCAATAGAGTAAGAGCCATTCAGCTTAGGATTCTCCACAGAATACACATTACGCCTCTTCTAAGACACAAGTTCAACTCCACTCACTCACCACTCTGCCCCAAATGTAAATCTAACATAGGAGATTATATTCACTGTGTATGGGATTGTCATGTTATTCAGACCTATTGGTCCAGAATCATAGCTCAATTGAATAATATCTTAGGTTTGGCCTTGGATCCTGACCCTTTGTCTCTTCTCCTGGGTTTCCCATGTAAGCTTATTTCTAATAAGCATAAAAGACGTCTTTTTGACCTGTTAACTTTTGCTGCCAGAAAGAATTTACTTTTGTCGTGGATCAGCGATAAACCCCCCTCTATAAAGGGATGGCATTCAGTTATTAGAGAGACTATTCCTCTGGAACTCCTAACATCTTTTATTCACTCTATGACTGGTACTTTTACTCGCACTTGGACACCTTATTTGGACAGCATAAATGCCTCTATTTCTGATATTCTGAGGTTTGGTATGATATAGTGCCTTCAGATGATCTATTACTCTTCTGGTCCTGTTGCACATTTCTGTTCACTGTAGAATGCCTTGTTATGTTATGTATACTTTTGTGTTTATATTTGTTGTATGTCGGGTGATTTGTTACTTTGTTTTGTGTTTGTTTAATAAAAAAAAAAAAAAAGGTATAATAGCACAGTGTATTATTACATTGTAATAAATGTATAATAACACAATGTATTATTACACTGTAATAAAGGTATAATAACACAATGTATTATTACATTGTAATAAATGTATAATAACACAATGTATTATTACATTGTAATAAATGTATAATAACACAATGTATATTACACTGTAATAAAGGTATAATACCACAATGTGTTATTACACTGTAATAAAGGTATAATAACACAGTGTATTATTACACTGTAATAAAGGTATAATTTCACAATGTATTATTATGCTTTATACTACAGGGCTGTTGAATGCTTGAATCTGATTGGTTGAAGAACGTTCTAAGGTGTGCATTATTTTCAGGGAAACGCACAGCTAAAGTAGTTCCAGGCAGGTCTTGACGCATTACAGTTCCATATCACTTCGCGTAGTCAACTGTAATAATGGAAAATAGGATACAATTCATAACAAGAAAAAACATGCAGCCCCATGCGCTTGATCTGCAATTTTCAATGTCTAGCTTCACAATCAATGGAAACATGCAGTTTAATTTTAGTAAATAAAGTATATAGGCCTAGGCTATCTATAATCAGTAGAAAATTAAACTGAATATAGGCTAAATAAATGGATAGTCCTGCAGCACGGATTTTTATTGCAGATAATATATAACAAATAAATAATTATTGATAGGCCTACTTGTTAAAATGGCTTTGTGTTTCATTTATTTGGCTAGTCTGTCATCTGTCAATAATATAAAAAAGAATGAACAAATTAATTATAACGAATTGAATAATAAATAAATAATAATATTGACGCACATGCTTTTCTCATTATTGCAACATCTCTCTCTAATAACTGCATTAATAACTGCATAAAGCCGGGGACACACTTTAAGGCCGGTTATGAATGTAATTTGATACTTATGACTGATCATGACCTAACGCGTGTTCAGCGCGTTCAGTCTGTGTTCAGAGTCGGTGTTTAAAATCTGCTGCGGTCGATGAAAACAGTCAGAGAATGTGTCAGCTAGTCGTGTGTGCCCAGCATTAGTCTGCTATCAGTGGCTCAAACCTCCGTTACTAACTCTAAAATGACGTTTTGGAATTAGCAACGGAGGCATTTGATTAGATGCGTAAGAAATTAGTCCTACATACAAGAGCGTTTTAATGACAACAACTTTACAAACGCCTCGAAATACATAATCTGAACAATGTTTCGAGGTTTGGTAACTGTAGTATAAGCGGAATAATTGACTTCAGGCCGTTGAATTATTAGAAAAATAATGCACACCGAGGTGTAACGGCCACTCCGCTTCGCATCGTGACCGCATTACCACCTCGGGTGTGCATTATTTTTAATAATTCAACGGCCTGTCGTCAATTATTCCTTACGTAATAAAGGTATAATAACACAATGTATTATTACATTGTAATAAATGTATAATAACACAATGTATTATTACACTGTAATAAAGGTATTATAAGACAATGTATTATTACACTGTAATAAAGGTATAATACCACAGTGTATTATTACACTGTAATAAAGGTATAATAGCACAGTGTATTATTACATTGTAATAAATGTCTAATAACACAATGTATTATTACATTGTAATAAATGTATAATAACACAATGTATTATTACACTGTAATAAAGGTATAATTTCACAATGTATTATGGCACTGTAAAAAGGTAGAATCACACAATGTATTATGGGACTGTAATAAATGTATAATAAGAATGTATTATTACACTGTAATAAAGGTATAATAACACAGTGTATTATTACATTGTAATAAATGTATAATAAGACAATGTATTATGGCACTGTAATAAATGTATAATAAGACAATGTATTATTACACTGTAATAAATGTATAATAACACAATGTATTATTACACTGTAATAAATGTATAATAAGACAATGTATCATTACACTGAAATAAAGGTATAATACCACAATGTGTTATTACACTGTAATAAAGGTATAATAGCACAGTGTATTATTACATTGTGCAGAGCAGGGAAGTGCATAGAACACAAAATGGCAGCAGATCAGCAACCACCAGGCAAGGCCCCTCTCTGTTCCAAAGAGCCAGTTTTTATCTCCTTCAAACTAGGCATGGCCAGCTGTTAGAGAATTAGTCACTAATTGCCATTATCAGCAGCAATGCAGAGGCAATAATAAAGTTACTCAAATCACAGGAAGTGTCGTCCAAATATGGGCAAAAAGGTGGAGCATGGTGACAAGTTCTAATGAATTAATTAAGTCACATTAGCAGGGAGGAAGCACAGTCCAAATATGGGCAGAATAATAAAACAGGAAGCGGGTTGCCAGGTTTGTCCATGAATAGGTGTCTATAAAGAGTCAAGCAGGGCAGATTAAGAAATAGAAACCCACTACAAATTTGATGCAAATGCACAGTAAATAACCACTACAATTCAGAGTGCCAATATATTAATGCACACAGTAAACACCATCACACATGACACTGCACAAAAATAAGGCCCAAATGTCTCTGATCAAAAACAAACAAAATACTGAGTCAACCCGTGACATTATTACACTGTAATAAAGGTATAATTTCACAATGTATTATTACACTGTAATAAAGGTATAATACCACAATGTGTTATTACACTGTAATAAAGGTATAATAACACAGTGTATTATTATATTGTAATAAATGTACAATAACACAATGTATTATTACACTGTAATAAAGGTATAATAGCACAGTGTATTATTACATTGTAATAAATGTATAATCACACAATGTATTATTACACTGTAATAAAGGTATAATAACACAATGTATTATTACATTGTAATAAATGTATAATAATACAATGTATTATTACATTGTAATAAATGTATAATAAGACAATGTATCATTACACTTTAATAAAGGTATAATACCACAATGTGTTATTACACTGTAATAAAGGTATAATAGCACAATGTATTATTACATTGTAATAAATGTATAATAACACAATGTATTATTACACTGTAATAAAGGTATAATAACACAATGTTTTATTACATTGTAATAAATGTATAATAACACAATGTATTATTACATTGTAATAAATGTATAATAACACAATGTATATTACACTGTAATAAAGGTATAATACCACAATGTGTTATTACACTGTAATAAAGGTATAATAACACAGTGTATTGTTACATTGTAATAAATGTATAATAACTGTCAAGTCCTACTCTTGTTCAATTTTCCAAAGGACACAAGGACAACTCAAATTTCCGACTCAATCACTTTTATTTTGGCTTTGTCAGTTGATTGATCTGTTCAATGAATTAGGTTGTAAACCTTTAAAAGACAGAGATCAAAAGTTACCATTTTTGATTAAACATTTCAGTTAAACATTTTTAATGAATTTTAAATGAGTTTAAACGTTTAATTAAACATTTTAAATACATTTTATGATTGATTACCCACTTAAGCCTTTTACATTGAATAAAGAACCCATTTAACAAAAATGCAATGAAGTCAATGCTACAATGTGTTCCTAAACCAATATACTCAGCAATTAAACATAGTTCAAACATATTAAGCAACATTTCAAACACCATGAAAGTAAATAAAACATTTCACCAACCATTGGCGTCTTTGGACTGAACCTACAAGTGAGTGAACTTGGAGTGTCTTCTCTGTGAAGTTTGTTTGTTTAAATGACTGAGGACCTCATGTCTTCCCAGGTGCTCCAAATCAGTGATAATAACTGATCAGGTGATAAGCAGCCGGTTTGCTGCTGCTGGTGCATTCTGGGAAGTGTAGTTCTTTGACACTAATTCCTGAGATTCAACTCAACACCTCCCACTTGAACTCCTGTTTTTTTCAAAACCAGAGAGGTCACACAAGCCCTTCACACCTCTGCTTGTTCTTCAATGGGAAGTAGAATGACAAGGCGTCTGACATCTCTATGAAGAATTGTGGCTGGAATTTTGGTTTGGAGTCTCTTGGTTCTTTCTCTGTCAGCTCTTGTGGGCCCTTCTTTGCTGTTTGCCTTTGTGATGTGAACAGGATAGCTAGGAAATGTCTTCACAAGCACATCTCTTACAATGCCTTTGCTGTCAGCATTGACACTGACCACTCTAGCCAGCTTGTACTGTCCTCTCAGGGCATTTTGATCAGCCAACCAGACCACATCTCCAACAGCAACATTTCGCTCTTTAGTGTGCCATTTGTTCCTTATGAACAGATTAGGTCCAGCCAATTGGCTCCACTTCTTCCAGAAATTGCTTACCTCTGCTTGAATATGTTTAAGTCTTTTGTAAGGGTAGCCATCAAACTGGAAATCTCCAGGGTCTCCCTTTGGATTGGCACGTCCTAAAAGCAGAGAATTTGGGGTGATGTACTCTACACAGTCTTCTCTGCTTTGAGTTCTTGCATCGATGGGTCTCTCGTTTGCAAGGTTGGCTGCCATGAAGAGAAAAGTTTGAAATTCTCCCCATGTGAAAACACCATCTCCACCAAGGTTGCTTAACGCCCGCTTCAATACTTTGACAGCTGCCTCTGCTGCACCATTCCTATGGGGAGAGTCTGCAGGGTGAATCTTCCACGACCATTCTGTACCATGCTTGGCAGCTGTTTCTTCAATTTCAGACTTGTTTAGTCGGTTAAGAAATTTGTGAAGCTTCTCTAGTGCAGGTTTGGCTCCCACAAAATTAGTGCCAGGGTCTGACCAGAGTTTCCTAGGGTGTCCTCTTAGTGAAGTGAACCTTTGATAGGCTAGCAGGAATCCTTCAGATGACATGTCACTCACCACTTCAGTGTGTATGGCTCTGGAAGCCATGCAGCAGAAGACTATCCCCCATACTCTGAGTCTAGTTCTCTTCTTGACCTCATCTTTCACTTCATAAGGGCCGAACAGGTCCATAGTGGTGAATTCAAAAGGTGCAGCCGGGCCTGTTCGCTCTAGAGGCAGGTCAGCCATGATTTGTTGACACCGTTTTGCCTTGTTTTTCCTACAGACCACACAGCTGTCAACCATTTTCTTGGCAAGTCTACGGCCTTTTATTACCCAGGCTTTCTTCCTCATCCGGAGAAGGGTTCCGGCCACTCCCTCATGGTTTGCTTTGTGGGATTCCTGTGCCAGCAGTGTAGACACCCATGCTTCAAATGGTAAAACTGGCACTACTGTCTTCTCTTCATTGAATGTCTGAATTCTGCCTCCACAAACTAACAATCCAGAGTTCACATCTTTGTATACTGCCAGTCTGCTTAGAGTTGTGTCTGAAAAAACTGTACCTTTTTGAGCTGCGAGAAAAATGTCTTTGAGTGCATCTTCTCGTTCTTTGACAGTTAGCACAGTTTGCTTCGGTGATCTTATCTCCCACTTTGACTGTTTAGGGGCCCGGCACTTCCTCTTCAGCCACTGCTTGGCAGCTAGACAAACCCAGGCAACGACTCTCACCAGTTTAGACAGGCTACTGGATCTTCTTACTTCCACAAGATCTTTAACCCAACCAGTGGGCTTCCTTTTTAGAAGAAGAGTTGGGTTTTCCACAGGTATTCCCTCTTGAGTTTCACTCTTTGGATTTTCCTGAGTGCCTCGTTGGTCTTCTTTCTGCTGACTCCTTCTTGCTTGAGCTCTTGTTAATGCACCTGAGAATGCCTTCCGCTGGAGCTTGATTACACTCTCCCTGGCATGAGCTGCTACCTCTCCAGCTGATCTTATAGGCCACTTCTCCACTGGCCACTTCAGGAACTCTGGTCCATTTTGCCATGTGGAATTCTCCTTCAAATCTTCAGGAGCACCCCCTCTTGTTATAATGTCAGCTATGTTTAGATCTCCACGGATCCACCACCAGTCTTGCACTAGTCCAGCTTTCTGGATTTCACCCACTCTATTTGCAAAGAATGTTTTGTACCCATAGCTGACTCTTTGAATTGCTCCCAAGACCGTTTGACTGTCGAGTAGATGGAACCATCTCTCAATCTTCATTCGAGCATGCTTTTCCACATACTTCCTGATCCTGGCTGCGAAAACAGCACCACAGATCTCAGCTTTTACAGCTTCTCCCTTCTGATCCAGGGGTGTTAACTTGGCTTTTGATTCAACGAATCGAACTTCAGTGCCTTGACTTGTCTCCCATCTTAAGTACATCACAGCTCCATAGGATTTATCACTTCCATCAGAGAATGTGATGCCCCAAGGTTTCCCTTCCCAGCCAGCTGGTGTGAGGCTCCTGTGGAATTTCACCTGTCCAAGCTGCACATATTCTTCAAAAAGCTGTATGGCTTCTTCTCTGAGGCTTTCTGAGAGAGGTTGGTCCCAGGTTTCTTGGGTTAGTTTCCCACCCCCTCCTTCTTGGAATGCCTTTCTCACAAGAATTGCTCCTTTTTGTTTGGCAGGTGTAATTAAGCCAATTGGGTCGTACAGTCCAGCCACTTGGCTTAAGAGAGCTCTCCTAGTTAGTGGCTTAGGCGTCTCAGTTCTCACCTCCTCCTTGAGAAGATCTTTCCCAACTCTCATCTTCTTTTTCCTTTTGGAAAAATTAACTGAGGTTAACCCTCAGAGGTCGGAGATCACGCCGGCGTGATCTGCTCGCTTTTTTCCTTATGAGTTGAATTGAGACCCGAAATACTCTTTTGAATTTGATTTTACAAAACAAGTTTCATACATCAATCGATTCTGTTAAATGTGTATTATTTTTGTGTATACTCACAATAAAAACAAAGTGCTGTGCTTTTTGCCAAAAAAAGAAAAATAAACACGAAGCGAGTTCTGCCTTCTCTCTGCCAGTGTAGTCAATTCTGAAACGCGTCCGAAAATGAACAATAACTCAGCGAATACTCAGTCAAACAGGCATACAGTCACACAGGCATGAAGCTTGAATTCTCTTCTTTTTAATGAAGTAATTTATATAAAAAACAAATATTCTCATCTTGTGAAATCTGTATTAAAAGAGAGCGATTCCAGTCGAGCTAATTACATCTAATTCAGATGTAATGTGACTCCGCCCACGGAGAGCGCACGCTATTCAAACGCAAATGGCTGAGGCAATCCGCGCAAACCTGTGAACGCCCCCATATCAGCTCAAGAAAACACAAGTTTATTCAGATCATTACTTGTTTACACCGTCTTGCAGCTGTGAGGAATAATAATGGAAAATGTCCCCCAGAAGTGCGGGTATATCGAGGAGCGAGCTGAGGAATACTAGTAAGTTTTTTCCTTCTCACGTGAATTTCTTCACGTGGGTTTCTGTTTATGAATGAATGAACGGCAGAGATGCGCGCTGTTTACCACAGCTGGTAAAGACAGTTTAAATTTAAATCGCGTGTGTGAATGAATGATGATGTTTCAGCAAACTGTATTGCTATACTGAGATGAGTAAAAATCGACTGAAATATGTTGAAATAAAATGTAGGCTATTTGTATAAGCAACGTATTAAACTGCAAATTAACAATATGCCCTAATATTTCATGAAAACAACATTACAGTCAAGCGAAATATGAAAGTAATGAATACATAGATAAAATGTAGGCCTATAATCATTTTCTTTTTTTACAAAGAAAGAGTACACTTGAAATATTGTTGAAATTGTAATATTGTTGTAATTGTAACCTTTTTAATAAAATGGCAAAACATATTTACAAGATAGATGTAAGCAAAATCTTAAATGGTCAATATAAGTCTTCTTCTAAATATCCTTTGTCCTTGCATTGTGGCTCAGCCAGTTTCACACCTGTGTGAATAGCTCATCATTATGCAGAGTGGGTGTTCTAAGTTGTAAACCACTCCTCGTTCACGCCTCCTCGCATATTGGCTTTCCAAGCAAAACCTGTTTTACATCAATTTAAATCAATGTATGGTTTTATGTGAACGATAAAGCAAGACTATTTTCACATGATTTTGAAGAAAAAACACTAGGCGAGGACATCCATTATTCAAAAGTCTTATTGACACATATTTACTATGTGTTTTGTGGCCTTATTTCAGAAATTTTAGTTTTTAGTTTTTTCAATAACCATGCATAAACATTATTCTCTCAAAAATGAAAACATGTACATACACGTGGCTCACATATTATGGTAGCCCTGTTTGTGCTTTATAGAGTGAATTTACACCTTTGCCATTAATATGTTTATAAGCAACTGAAAAAAGCACAAATGTCAGGGCATGTCAGAACATCTCAAGGGCCCCAAAAACAGCTCAGACCCCAGAGGGTTAACATGTAGAGCTTGTCTTCATCCATTTGGTAGCCGATGCCCAAGGCTTTGTTGTCTTCGTCCCTCATTTGATTAGGAAGAATTAAGGTTTTACCTTGTGTCTCTGTTAGATCCTCCGTCTCCATTCCTTGCCTCCCACTTTGCCCTGACCGGACCCATGGTTTGAGGAAGAAACCGCCAGCTTTCAAGATCTCTTCAACATTTGCTGTGATTTTGTCAAGTTTATTTAGGTCATTTTGGGAGGTTAAGAGGTCATCCACATAACTGTCCTCTTCAATGACTCTGCGCTCATCCTCCAAGTGAAGAAAGTTAGGCAGGCGTGCTGTTTCCCTCATAGCCAACTGAGCAATGCACCCAGCAGGTCTGTCCCCAATGTTGACTCTGGTAACAGCATATTCACTTATCTCTTCATCTGGGCTGTCCCTCCAGAGGAACCTGTGAAGATGCATCTCACGCTCCTCCAACCATACAGAGTTGTACATCTTTTTGATGTCTCCTAAAGATGCATACGTCCCTTCTCTGAACCTCAGCAGGACAGCTCTGATAGGGTTGAGAACGTCTGGTCCCTTCAGAAGAAGATCATTCATACTCATGCCTCTGTATTTCTGGCTACTATTCCATACAATACGAATTGGTGTTGTCACCGAATGAGGGTTTGGCGCCACCAGGTGGCTTACGTACCACACTGGTCCGTTCCACTCGTCCATGATTTTGTTGGTGAGTTTTATGGCTGCGCCTCGTTCGACCATCTCATGGATCTGGGCAACATATGCGATTTTCCAGTCTGGCTCTCTGCTTAGTTGCTTTTCCATCCTTAAGAAACAAGCCTGGACTGCACCTTTGTTGTTTGGGAGAGAGGCTGGGTCTACCATCCAAGGATACTTTGCATCCCAATGTGGAGCTGGTGTGTGAGCATCCCCCTTCTTATAGGTGAGGCCTCCTTTAATGATCTCCAGTTCCCTCTCCTCTGCCAGGGTCATTTCTTTTCCTCCTGGTGGACAGTTTCCACATCGGCAACCTCCACATCTTGGCTCACATGCAGCTCCGATGCTGTCCCAGTGCCACCACTCAAGGAACTCACGGTTACTGGTAGCTGTAAACTTGGTCTGAGCCACATCCTCCAGCTGTAGCTGAGCTGTGTCAGTTGTTGGACTTGTGATTTCTTGATATTTGACAGCTGCTGTTCTCATGGAGCGAGCAAAGTGTGTTTTGGACTCATATGCTGCAACCTCTACTTCTTTAAATAAGTCGGGATGTGCTCCACCCACTGTCTTCCCCAATGGACCCTCCCACAAGACGAGGTCTCCGATGATTTTAACCCTCTGGGGAGCGAGTCTTCCCTCTCGGTGGCTAATGAGAAGTTCAACCTCTTCTGGCCTTTCCAATTCTTTAAGTTTGACTTCTGGAAAGAATTTTCTCAACTTCTCAGGTTCAATAACTTGATGCACTCTGGCGATTTCATCCAAGCCGTAGCAGACCATTTCATGAGCTCTCTCTGTTCCTTTAGATGTCTTGACTCTGACTTTGAGGAGATACCTTTGTGTTTTCACTTCCATGGCCATACCACCAACCCCATGCACAACTAAAGTTATCTTCTCATATCTTAACCTCAGTCTTTCAGCAGCCTTATGGGTAATGTAATTTGTATCTGAAGCAAGGTCAATTAAAGTCCCAATCTTCTGCCCTGCGTTTGCAGTGACTTGCATCAACATCATAATGACAGGAAGTTCAGAAAGCCCATTCCTCTGCAGTAGCTCAGACTGACCTGAAGCATCGAGTGTCACTGCGGTTTTGCTGGTGTTGGTGAAAGCCTTTCTGCATCTATCTGCCATTTCTGGGGAAAGTTCAGACAAGATCTCCTCTTGCTCCTCCGTTAGTTTGCTTTCACCTTTGCCGTCTTTTCCACGCTTTCTCTCTTCCCCTCTTTTGAAGTCTCCTTTTGGGCAGAGAAAAAAATGGTGGTCTGGGGCACCACCTTCCCTTTTACAGTCTTTATTTCTGCATAGGAAAGTATCTCTGCAGTATCCATCTTCATCATGGCATCCACGACATTTTCTGCATGCTCCCAGCTTTCTTAAAACAGCTTTCTTTTCAGGTAGCTTAAGTCTTTTGAACTTTCTACAGAAGAAGATTTTGTTGTTATGCCCCCTATCACCACAGACACCACATACCTCATCAAGCTCTTCTTTCTTTGTGGTTTTTGTTGAGGCAATTTTTCGATCATACATCTTGTCTGAACGATCTGATTTCTCCACCTTCTCCACAGTTCTGAGCTGTTCGAGTCTCTCTAGGATTTCTTCTTGACTTTTCAGGAACTTCAAGAGCATGACAAAGTGGTTATCTGATGTGACATTGTTTCTGGGTTCAACCATGAACATCACCCAGTCTCTTTTAATAAAGTCAGGCAACTTGCTTTCAATGGTTTTAATTACCAGTGGGTTCTTTATGGCTCCAGAGTTTCCTAACTCTGTAAGATCTGCTAGGGCCTTCTCTACTGACTGGATGAGGTCAATGACCTTTCTTGGCTGGTTCCCTTTCACATGTGGCATCTTCTCCAACTCTTCAAGGATTTCCACTGTGATAGTTGACTTGTTGCCATATCTGTTTTCCAGGACTCTGAACATGTCATTGGCGGTGGTATAAGTTGAAAGTCTGAGTTCTTTTAAAATTTTGTCATCCACACTCCCCAAGAGTTGGATTTTCTTCACTTCAATTGATCCGGATGGCTCTCCCTGCTTTTGCAGGCTTTCCCAGTCTTTTCTCCATCTGTGATATTCTCTTTTGCTTCCATTGAAGACAGGTAGAGATGTTGGCTTGATTCTCACTATTGGAGTGGATGTTGCCGGTAGGGGTAGTTGTTTCACTCCTGTGCCTTGCTCGTTGATCGTCCGTGCAGTGGCAAATTCAGCTTTCCTTAACTCAAGCCTGTAGTAGGATGCTCTTACGTCCTTGACTCTTCCATCTAATTCGTCCTTTAATTCTACAGGGATCCATCTCTCCCATGTTGACGTTGCTGAGCTGGCCTCTTTTATTCTCTTTTCCAAGAGAGCGAGGTGCACTTCATAGCCCTCCAAATTGGCACTTTCCACAGGTACATCAGCTGCTTTATCATTGGCTTTTTCTGCTTCCAGGATGGCCACAAGAAGTTCACTCCTTCCATACCTCGACCACAGGTTTGTTTGGACAATGTCCCTTATTTCCGCCAACTTTGTTTCACCTTCATTTACAGATTTATCAATGTCGGCCTCTTGCTGTTCATCAAGCCCTGCTTCCTTATCTTCAGTCTTAATGTCAGCCTCCAGTCCAATCCTGTAGTCATCATTGGCATCAAGCATCTTTCTGAAACAGGCTGAAAGCTTAGTGAATTCTTCCCTTAACTCCACTTGAAGCATGCTGCTTGCTCCTCTTGAAATGAAGTTGGCTTGTCTGGTGAAGCTGCTTTTTGCAATGGTCCTCTCCTTTTTGAGCTGCTGGACCGACTTCCCCAGGACATCTTCCGCCATCTTGACTTCCTCTGCGTCAACAGCTTATTTCTGGATCTGAAGCCGTTTATCCTCAGGGCCAGGCTGCTTCGCGTTGGTTTACAACTGTCAAGTCCTACTCTTGTTCAATTTTCCAAAGGACACAAGGACAACTCAAATTTCCGACTCAATCACTTTTATTTTGGCTTTGTCAGTTGATTGATCTGTTCAATGAATTAGGTTGTAAACCTTTAAAAGACAGAGATCAAAAGTTACCATTTTTGATTAAACATTTCAGTTAAACATTTTTAATGAATTTTAAATGAGTTTAAACGTTTAATTAAACATTTTAAATACATTTTATGATTGATTACCCACTTAAGCCTTTTACATTGAATAAAGAACCCATTTAACAAAAATGCAATGAAGTCAATGCTACAATGTGTTCCTAAACCAATATACTCAGCAATTAAACATAGTTCAAACATATTAAGCAACATTTCAAACACCATGAAAGTAAATAAAACATTTCACCAACCATTGGCGTCTTTGGACTGAACCTACAAGTGAGTGAACTTGGAGTGTCTTCTCTGTGAAGTTTGTTTGTTTAAATGACTGAGGACCTCATGTCTTCCCAGGTGCTCCAAATCAGTGATAATAACTGATCAGGTGATAAGCAGCCGGTTTGCTGCTGCTGGTGCATTCTGGGAAGTGTAGTTCTTTGACACTAATTCCTGAGATTCAACTCAACAATAACACAATGTATTATTACACTGTCATAAAGGTATAATAGCACAGTGTATTATTACATTGTAATAAATGTATAATCACACAATGTATTATTACACTGTAATAAAGGTATAATAACACAATGTATTATTACATTGTAATAAATGTATAATAACACAATGTATTATCGCACTGTAATAAAGGTATAATAACACAGTGTATTATTACACTGTAATAAAGGTATAATTTCACAATGTATTATGGCACTGTAAAAAGGTAGAATCACACAATGTATTATGGGACTCTAATAAAGGTATAATAAGAATGTATTATTACTGTAATAAAGGTATAATAACACAATGTGTTATTACACTGTAATAAAGGTATAATAAGACAATGTATTATTACATTGTAATAAATGTATAATAACACAATGTATTATTACATTGTAATACATGTATAATAACACAATGTATTATTACATTGTAATAAAGGTATAATAACACAATGTATTATTACACTTTAATAAAGGTATAATTTCACAATGTATTATTATAATGTAATAAAGGTATAATAACACAATGTATTATTAAATTGTAATAAATGTATAATAACACAGTGTATTATTACACTGTAATAAAGGTATTATAAGACAATGTATTATTACACTGTAATAAAGGTATAATAACACAGTGTGTTATTACACTGTAATAAAGGTATAATAGCACAGTGTATTATTACATTGTAATAAATGTATAATAACACAATGTATTATTACACTGTAATAAAGGTATAATAACACAATGTTTTATTACATTGTAATAAATGTATAATAACACAATGTATTATTACATTGTAATAAATGTATAATAACACAATGTATATTACACTGTAATAAAGGTATAATACCACAATGTGTTATTACACTGTAATAAAGGTATAATAACACAGTGTATTATTACATTGTAATAAATGTATAATAACACAATGTATTATTACACTGTAATAAAGGTATAATAGCACAGTGTATTATTACATTGTAATAAATGTATAATCACACAATGTATTATTACACTGTAATAAAGGTATAATAACACAATGTATTATTACATTGTAATAAATGTATAATAACACAATGTATTATGGCACTGTAATAAAGGTATAATAAGACAATGTATTATTACACTGTAATAAATGTATAATAACACAATGTATTATTACGTTGTAATAAATGTATAATAACACAATGTATTGTTACACTGTAATAAAGGTATAATACCACAATGTGTTATTACACTGTAATAAAGGTATAATAGCGCAGTGTATTATTACACTGTAATAAAGGTATAATTTCACTATGTATTATGGCACTGTAAAAAGGTAGAATTACACAATGTATTATGGGACTGTAATAAATGTATAATAAGAATGTATTATTACTGTAATAAAGGTATAATAACACAATGTGTTATTACACTGTAATAAAGGTATAATAACACAATGTATTATTACATTGTAATAAATGTATAATAAGACAATGTATCATTACACTGTAATAAAGGTATAATACCACAATGTGTTATTACACTGTAATAAAGGTATAATAACACAATGTATTATTACACTGTAATAAAGGTATAATAACACAATGTATTATTACATTGTAATAAATGTATAATAACACAATGTATTATTACACTGCAATAAAGTTATAATAACACAATGTATTATTACATTGTAATAAATGTATAATAACACAATGTATTATTACACTGTAATAAATGTATAATAACACAATGTAAATTACACTGTAATAAAGGTATAATAACACAATGTATTATTACATTGTAATAAACGTATAATAAGACAATGTATTATTACACTGTAATAAATGTATAATAAGACAATGTATTATTACACTGTAATAAAGGTATAATACCACAATGTGTTATTACACTGTAATAAAGGTATAATAACACAGTGTATTATTACATTGTAATAAATGTATAATCACACAATGTATTATTACACTGTAATAAAGCTATAATAACACAATGTATTAGTACATTGTAATAAATGTATAATAACACAATGTATATTACACTGTAATAAAGGTATAATAACACTATGGAATGATTTTCCGGACTTTTTTCAAAAGGAATTGCAAATTGTATTTGCAATTGCGTTTTCAAATTGTGGACGCATAAAATGTGACATAATCCAAACGCAAATGCAAATCGCGCATTACCGTTTGCATTTTCGTTTAAGCGAACGCACAGTGACTGCCAAATTTAAAATGGAAATGCAAAGTCCGTTTGCAACTGTGTTTCCCATATCTTACGAGTCTTGACCCTGTCATATTTAAATAGCAATTTCAATTACCACGTCTGCTTTTTCACTTTCTCAGCGTCGCGTATGTAGCCAGCCAAAACTCAAATGAAATCGCAATTCCTTAGCATTTCCATTTCCGATGCCTTACACGGAAACCTGTCAATCAGCGTCAAGGGTGGGATTATGCTATGGGGCGTGTTCGTGTTGGGACGTGACGTCACTCACAGTCGACGGTTAAGAGGTGATGCCCTGAACAGACAGACGCCGATTTACTTTAAACAATGGAGGTAGTTGGTGAAATTGTGGAGGACCTTATGATGCTCGTGCAGCAAGTTGATGACAGTACATCCTCTACAGATGTAGGTAATGTAACAAAAGTCACAAAATTCCATGACACTGAGATAAAGATTTGGTTTTGGTTTAGTTTAAAATGAATATTTCTTAAACCCTCATGTTGTCTTTGGGTTCTGTTTGGATCTCATTTGATATTTTCCCCCCATTCAAAAAAACATATCTCCCTTATCTCAGTGTCATGGAATTTTGTGACTTTTGTAACATTATTTGTCTAAACACACAAAAAAACCTGGGTTTGATTTAACTGGTCTGAAAGTAGCCTATGTATAATCTTGTTTTTGTCCATTTCACAGTTGAGATTAATTTAAAATGATTAAATCCCACATAAATCTAAACAAATTGACTACACCATAAATGTAAAGTGAAACAAACATTCTCTCTCTCTCTCTCTCTCTCTCTCTCTCTCTCTCATAATTATCAGGCATAATTATCAGTGAACTTGATAAATGTTGCAGATATGTTTTACTATGCATGCAAACAAATGCCTTTAAATGCGTGCAAAATTCAGAATAAAATGAATGTGCAGCAATTTGTACAAATAGAGAGTCTGTATACTATACGTGTTGTAGCCATTAAATAAGCTCATTTAGTTTCATATTTGTTAAAATATTATAATGTTATTTTTTCATGTTGATTATGAAAAGTGAACCGCACGAGTAAGATAGGATGCGCATATCGAGAGATGTGGGTCAGACATGATTTTGACCACGTTTTGTTTTGTAGAAAGCCTTTTTCGTTTTGTATAAATTGTATCTTAATTTTAATAATTTTTTTTATCAACCAATAATTTTTTTATTGCCTGGATTTAATAAATAAGCAGGAAATATAGCAGACAATAAAATCATGGATGACCGCTCATTGCATTGCTCGTGATCAGGAGCGCATCTCATCCTAACTTAACGAAACTTAACGTATGCCTCACAGACATGAAATATATCTTAAGCCCAAAATGTATTTTTAACAATTTAAAACGAAAAGAAAAAGGCTACTCTCTGATTATGTAATCCATGATGTGCATTTCTCTCTATAGGCGCGTTCACTATATGGAGATGGCGATCGTCAACTTCATCTTTACAGCTGTTGTTGCTGTTAATGAACTAAAAAAATAATAGGCCTATAATTGTATTAAACAATACATTAAATTAAATTGTAATTGTATTAAAAAAGCAGCAAAACATATCCGGTTTGTTTTTTAAACCTATGCTATATGCATTAAATTCAGGTAGGCTAGTTAGTCGCTGTCCTCAGTGGCGCAGAAAAGCGCTGAAACGGAGATGAAGGGGAACCGTTTTTTTTTTTTTTTTTGGCTTATTTTAACTGGCCCATCCAGTTTTCTGGAGGCCCACCTACAATCAAAATCCTGCGCCGCTAGTGACACACACACACACACACACACACACAGGTTTAACTGCAACAGACAGCATTTTTATTGAATTTCGCAAATTGAGAACACTTATTTGAAAGGGTGAGAGCTAGCACCGACACTCATCTCTTGTGGTATGTCCAGTAAAGGACGTCCAGGTTCTTTAGTTGTCCTGTCCTTCACAAAAGCCTAGCTACTTCACTGAGGTTGGCGAAGACAACTATGTTGCTGTTGGTCAAGGCCACGAAAACATTTAACTTATCCAAAATGAAATGGCTTCTGAGTAAGAGGACATCTGTAGAGGATGTACTGTCATCAACTTGCTGCACGAGCATCATAAGGTCCTCCACAATTTCACCAACTCCATTGTTTAAAGTAAATCGGCATCTGTCTGTTCAGGGCATCACCTCTTAACCGTCGACTGTGAGTGACGTCACGTCCCAACACGAACACGCCCCATAGCATAATCCCACCCTTGACGCTGATTGACAGGTTTCCGTGTAAGGCATCGGAAATGGAAATACTAGGGAATTGCGATTTCATTTGAGTTTTGGCTGGCTACATACGCGACGCTGAGAAAGTGAAAAAGCAGACGTGGTAATTGAAATTGCTATTTAAATATGACAGGGTCAAGACTCGTAAGATATGGTAAACACAGTTGCAAACGGACTTTGCATTTCCATTTTAAATTTGGCAGTCACTGTGCGTTCGCTTAAACGAACATGCAAACGGTAATGCGCGATTTGCATTTGCGTTTGGATTATGTCACATTTTATGCGTCCACAATTTGAAAACGCAATTGCAAATACAATTTGCAATTCCTTTTGAAAAAAGTCCGGAAAATCATTCCATATAACACAGTGTATTATTACATTGTAATAAATGTATAATAACACAATGTATTATTACATTGTAATAAATGCATAATAACACAATGTATTATTACATTGTAATAAATGTATAACACAATGTATTATTACACTGTCATAAAGGTATAATACCACAATGTGTTATTACACTGTAATAAAGGTATAATAACACAGTGTATTATTACACTGTAATAAAGGTATAATTTCACAATGTATTATGGCACTGTAATAATTGTATAATAAGACAATGTATTATTACACTGTAATAAATGTATAATAACACAATGTATTATTACACTGTAATAAATGTATAATAAGACAATGTATCATTACACTGTAATAAAGGTATAATACCACAATGTGTTATTACACTGTAATAAAGGTATAATAACACAATGTATTATTACATTGTAATAAATGTATAATAACACAATGTATTATTACACTGTAATAAAGGTATAATAACACAATGTATTATTACATTGTAATAAATGTATAATAACACAATGTATTATTACATTGTAATAAATGTATAATAACACAATGTATTATGTAAGGGATAATGTATAGAGAGGCGGTTGTTATAGCGAATAACAAGCCCGACAGGCTGAACGAGACCCCGACGCGAAGCGGAGGGGTCTTGACAGCCTGAAGGGCTTGTTATTCGCTATAACGACCGCCTCTCTATACATTATCCCGCTTATTACATGGCTACCTACAAAATAAATAAATAATTTGACACGAATTATTGATTTAAAAAGGAGTTTATTGATTTAAAAACGATTGTATTGCTTCCGCCAAAGAAAATAGTCCGTTCCGCGTCCATAGCAACGCGCTGTTTTTCATGGCAACGGTCTGTTATACTCCGCAGCGGTCTGTTATAAAGAAATAACAGACCGGCTTCTACATTGGAATTCAGCCAAGCCATGTAATAATACACTGTAATAAAGGTATAATACCACAATGTATTATTACACTGTAATAAAGGTATAATTTCACTATGTATTATGGCACTGTAAAAAGGTAGAATTACACAATGTATTATGGGACTGCAATAAATGTATAATAAGAATGTATTATTGCACTGTAATAAAGGTATAATAACATAATGTATTATTACATTGTAATAAATGTATAATAAGACAATGTATTATTACACTGTAATAAATGTATAATAAGACAATGTATTATTACACTGTAATAAAGGTATAATACCACAATGTGTTATTACACTGTAATAAAGGTATAATAGCACAGTGTATTATTACATTGTAATAAATGTATAATAACACAATGTATTATTACACTGTAATAAAGGTATATTAACACAATGTATTATTACATTGTAATAAATGTATAATAACACAATGTATTATTACATTGCAATAAATGTATAATAAGAATGTATTATTGCACTGTAATAAAGGTATAATAACATAATGTATTATTACATTGTAATAAATGTATAATAAGACAATGTATTATTACACTGTAATAAATGTATAATAAGACAATGTATTATTACACTGTAATAAAGGTATAATACCACAATGTGTTATTACACTGTAATAAAGGTATAATAGCACAGTGTATTATTACATTGTAATAAATGTATAATAACACAATGTATTATTACACTGTAATAAAGGTATAATAACACAATGTATTATTACATTGTAATAAATGTATAATAACACAATGTATTATTACATTGTAATAAATGTATAATAACACAATGTATATTACACTGTAATAAAGGTATAATACACTGTAAAACTTTACTGTAAATTTACAGCGAATTTCCTACAGAATTGTACTGTATTTCCATAATACAGTATTAGGCTGTATATTTTACAGAACAGCTGTAAATATACAGCCCATTTCTGTTTTCAACCCGATAAATTCGTAATACAGTATCATACTGTAAAAGCACTGCATTGTGGGATTGATTTCTTTCGCGCTCAATTCAGTTCAAATGTGACGCGAGCCGACAGTAGCTACTACAGGCAAACTTGATTTGTCAGCGGGATTCAACTGAACAGATTAATCATTCCTGTTAACAAGATAAACGTGTCTGCGAATCTGTGAGCAATTTTTAAGCTTTTGTGAGCTTCGGTTCGTGTTTCAAACATTAGTTGCCTCTGACGCAGCAGAAAATGGGCGACATTAACGTGCTAAGTTACATGAAGACGGATGGAAGAATTTGTCATCTGAATAACCTGCGCCTGTGGCGATTAGTGGTATTTAGAGTTTGAGAAGATGGAAAATTATTCAACTGAGTGATACGGTAAGCCAATATATTTTGGGTTTTTTTTGCGTTCGCATTTCTACATTGTTTTCACAAATGATTATTTGGTTTGATTTTGCGATCGCGGTTTTCTACCGTGGCCGCGCAAACAATTCACTCTGTTCGATCTGTTTATCAAGTAACGTTAACTTCGATATTTCACACAATAGGCAACATATACTATGTTATTTGCATGACCTGCTTTTGATATATATATTTTTCGTTTCAGGCTTTGTAATCGATGACGGTGCAGTGCTAATGTAAGTGCTTTTAAGTAACTTAGTGTTACAGTCTATGTGGTAAAAAAAAATGCTATCAAATGCTGTCAGTTCTGTGATCGTGCTTTTGAATCGTTGTCAGAATTTTGCTAGCACAAGAAAATCCATGTTCCTAATGCTGTTTTCAAATGTAGTATTCCTGATTGCCATGCCATGGTCCTATAACTAACAATTCAAAGAGAAGTTAGACGGTGTTATCCTTCAAGCAGATAAGTAGATGATATTCAACAAATCTCATTAATCTGTAATATGTTTTATGTTTTGGTTCTGTTGATCATGGTTGTGCTGTCCTTTTAAAAAAATGTTTCAGGAATTTGCAACCTGATGTCCAGCAATCTACATTTGCCAGAGAGTCCACGCCTTATTTCCTGGTATGTAAACTTAGAGGGTAGTTTAAACCTAAAATGAAAAGCCATCATTTACTCACTCCACTGCAAAATATGTTTTTCTTAATTAGTGTTTTTTTCTTGTTTCCAGTCCAGATATCTAAAATTCTTACATGAAGAAGCATTTAATTGACAAGTAAAAATTGTCTTGTTTTCTATAAGAATAAGTAAAAATTTTGTGAGTTTATGCTTAAAACAAGCAAAATAATATGGCAGTGCGTTTTAGTTTTCTAACCCTAATCAAATTGAAAATTTAGGTGAAAATTTGTATTTATAGAACTATGAATAGATAGACAACTACATCAAAACACAGTGGAACACACAATAGTTATTTTAATTATTTATATTATTTATTAATTCATTTTATTTTATTTTTTTCAATTACAGGTCAATCTCTAAGCAACCAGTGCTGGACATTACGTTTGGAAGGTCAAGGTGTGTGTGGAAAGGATCACAGCCTATCTTCATCACTGGCCTGGCAGCGCTGTTTACCTCCTCCTATAACTTCAGCTTGCAGTACAGGAAGAGGCAGCACCTTGAGTTTGTTCAGAGGTTTGTCATTAGCATATTTGCCATTCATAAAAATATTAGACTGAATTGTGACTTGTCTTGACAGTATTTATTAAGCTGACTACTGGTATGAAAAATTTGGCCATGGTTTCCATACTGGGCTTAGCTTAAAGGGTTAGTTAACCCAAAAATGAAAATTATGTCATTAATGACTCACCCTCATGTCACTCTAAACCCGTAAGACCTCTGTTTCTCTTCTGAAGACATCTTAAGATATTTTTGATTTATTCCGAGAGCTTTCTGTCCCTCCATTGTAAGTCAATGGATGTGTCACTGTTCACGTCCATAAAGGTAAAAAAGACATCATCAAAGTAGTCCATGTGACATCAGTGGGTTATTTAGAATGTTTTGAAGCATCGAAAATACATTTTGGTCCAAAATTAACAAAAACTACGACTTTATTCAACATTGTATTCTCTTCCGGTCTGTTTTCCATCCGCGTTCACGAGTCCACATTGACGCTGCTGACGTAAGACGCTGCTGGCGTGTTATCTGGTGCGTCAATGTGGACTCGTGTACGCGGATGGAAAACAGACCGGAAGAGAATACAATGTTGAATAAAGTTGTAATTTTTTGTTAATTTTGGACCAAAATGTATTTTCGATGCTTCAAAACATTCTAAATAACCCACTGATGTCACATGGACTACTTTGATGATGTCTTTATTACCTTTATGGACAAGAACAGTGACACGTCCATTGACTTACAATGGAGGGACAGAAAGCTCTCGGAATAAATCTAAAATATCTTAAGATGTCTTCAGAAGAGAAACGGAGGTCTTACGGGTTTGGAGTGACATGAGGGTGAGTCATTAATGACATAATTTTCATTTTTGGGTGAACTAACCCTTTAAGACAGGTCTAGGCCTTAATAAAATTAGGGTATTTAAGCAGCTTTTATAAAAATGTCTAATAAAAAAAACATTGCTGGTGAGCATCTTGAGACAAAACAGTGGCAGTCACATATTTAAGATATGTCAGTGCAAGTTGTTTTCAGTTGAAGGATTAGTGAAAATTCTATCATTAATTCCTCACCCTCATGTTGTTCCAAACCTGTAAGACCTTTGTTAATCTTCAGAACACAAATGAAGATATTTTTGATGAAATCTGAGACGTTTCTGAACCAGCCATAGACAGAAACGTCTTTGCAACTTTCAAGGCCCAGAAAGGTAGTAAAAACATTGTTTAAATAATCCATGTAACTACAGTGGTGCAACCTTAATATTATCAAGCGATGACAATACCTTTTGTGCACAAAAAAACCCAAAATAACGACATTATTCCACAATCTCTACTCTTTCACGTCATTCTCCTACGCTGTTGACGTAGTGTAAACAGTGTCAAGTCACCTTCATTTATATAGCGCTTTTAACAATATAGATTGTTTCAAAGCAGCTTTACAGTGACAATAGGAAATTACAGTAACATAGATTGTTTTGGCTTAACAGCAGCTCTAGAATAAAGTTATTAGATCGACTATTTTCTCTCAAAATGCAGGCGGACACAGCTTCCATGAGTTGTTCAAAATCTTTATTTTTGGTAAATTCTGTCTGTGTACACAAACAATGTTCTCAATGCTGGAGTTCATGTGTAGAGCCCCTGGTGATACTTCGAGCAAAGTTTCATGTTGTGTCGAGCCTCCTTAAGGCCCGTTCACACCAAGCACGATAACTATAAAGATAACGATAAAGATAACTATATATGTGTCCACACCAGCGACCGATAACGGACTTTCTATTCTAAGCACGCGCGCGCCCGGATGATCCAGATCCATTTTAAATGCGCGAGACCTTTAAATTAGAATGGATTCTGATTGGCTGTCAGTGTTTTATCGTTGGACAGCTGGAAAAAAAATCGTTCTGAAAGTGATCCCAACGATATCGTTCCTCATATCTTTATCGTTATAGTTGTGGTGTGAACTCTGTTATTCTTTAATATGGAGAACGATTTCTAGAATTATATCTTTATCGTTATCTTTATAGTTATCGTCCTTGGTGTGAACGGGCCTTTAGTGTTTTAAAAAATAGCGATTTTTAATGCTATCATAGTCGTGCCCCAAGCACTCCCATTCAAAAGGCAATTTGACCGAAAACGAAAAAACGGTCAAACTTAAAAGTGGCGTTTCCATCCTAATTATGCTTTTAAACGAAAGTTTGCCTCGGGTAGATTAACAAAAAGACCCTAGGTTGCATTTTGCTGAGAGTTATCCTTTAGTACACTCCGGCCCACTCATCCTCACAAAACAGTGTAGGAGAATGACATGTAAAAGAAGAGATTATTCAACAATGTCGTTATTATGGGGTTATTTTGCGCACAAAAAGTATTCTCATCACTTCATAATATTAAGGTTGAACCACTGAAGTTATATGTTCTATTTACCAATGTTTTTACCACCTTTCTGGGCTTTGACAGTTGCAATGACATTGATGTCAATGGAGGGACAGAAACCTCCCAGATTTCATCAAAAATATCTTAACTTGTGTTCCGAAGATGAACGAAAGTCTTAAGGGTGAGCAATAATGACAGAATTTTCATTTTAGGGGGCAAACATGCATTTTAGTCTGGTAAATGTCATGTTTAACATTATCATGTAGTCATGTATGCAATAAACATTACAAGGCTTGCAATTAAAGTTAAATTATTTCTGTCACAAAGGTTTGGGCTGGATTCTGGTAATGTGTGCTCTATATAAACTGAGAGTCTATGACTGCCTTTCCACTGATACTCTGATGGGACCTGATGAGGGGATGATATTAAAAGTTGTAGAACAAAACTTTAAATCTGGCAACCCCACTTCTATTATTACATTGTAATAAATGTATAATAACACAATGTATTATTACATTGTAATAAATGTATAATTTCACAATGTATTATTACACTGTAATAAAGGTATAATACCACAATGTGTTATTACACTGTAATAAAGGTATAATAACAGTGTATTATTACACTGTAATAAAGGTATAATTTCACAATGTATTATGGCACTGTAATAAATTTATAATAAGACAATGTATCATTACACTGTAATAAAGGTATAATACCATAATGTGTTATTACACTGTAATAAAGGTATAATAGCACAGTGTATTATTACATTGTAATAAATGTATAATAACACAATGTATTATTACCTTGTAATAAATGTATAATAACACAATGTATTATTACACTGTAATAAAGGTATAATACCACAATGTGTTATTACACTGTAATAAAGGTATAATAACACAGTGTATTATTACACTGTAATAAAGGTATAATTTCACAATGTATTATGGCACTGTAAAAAGGTAGAATCACACAATGTATTATGGGACTGTAATAAATGTATAATAAGAATGTATTATTACTGTAATAAAGGTATAATAACACAATGTGTTATTACACTGTAATAAAGGTATAATATCACAATGTATTATTACATTGTAATAAATGTATAATAACACAATGTATTATTACATTGTAATAAAGGTATAATAACACAATGTATTATTACATTGTAATAAATGTATAATAACACCAATGTATTATTACATTGTAATAAATGTATAATAACACAATGTATTATTACACTGTAATAAAGGTACAATACCACAATGTGTTACTTCACTGTAATAAAGGTATAATAACACAGTATATTATTACACTGTAATAAACGTATAATTTCACAATGTATTGTGGCACTGTAAAAAGGTAGAATTACACAATGTATTATGGGACTCTAATAAATGTATAATAAGAATGTATTATTACACTTTAATAAAGGTATAATTTCACAATGTATTATTATACTGTAATAAAGGTATAATAACACAATGTATTATTACACTGTAATAAATGTATAATAACACAATGTATTATTACACTGTAATAAAGGTATTATAAGACAATGTATTATTACACTGTAATAAAGGTATAATAACACAGTGTATTATTACACTGTAATAAAGGTATAATAAGACAATGTATCATTACACTGTAATAAAGGTATAATGACACAATGTATTATTACATTGTAATAAATGTATAATAAGACAATGTATTATTACACTGTAATAAATGTATAATAACACAATGTATATTACACTGTAATACATGTATAATACCACAATGTGTTATTACACTGTAATAAATGTATAATAACACAATGTATTATTACACTGTAATAAAGGTATACTAACACAATGTATTATTACATTGTAATAAATGTATAATAACACAATGTATTATTACATTGTAATAAATGTATAATTTCACAATGTATTATTACACTGTAATAAATGTATAATACCACAATGTGTTATTACACTGTAATAAAGGTATAATAACACAGTGTATTATTACACTGTAATAAAGGTATAATTTCACAATGTATTATGGCACTGTAATAAATGTATAATAAGACAATGTATTATTACACTGTAATAAATGTATAATAACACAATGTATCATTACACTGTAATAAAGGTATAATACCATAATGTGTTATTACACTGTAATAAAGGTATAATAGCACAGTGTATTATTACATTGTAATAAATGTATAATAACACAATGTATTATTACATTGTAATAAATGTATAATAACACAATGTATTATTACACTGTAATAAAGGTATAATACCACAATGTGTTATTACACTGTAATAAAGGTATAATAACACAGTGTATTATTACACTGTAATAAATGTATAATAAGAATGTATTATTACTGTAATAAAGGTATAATAACACAATGTGTTATTACACTGTAATAAATGCATAATAACACAATGTATTATTACATTGTAATAAAGGTATAATAACACAATGTATTATTACATTGTAATAAATGTAAAATAACACCAATGTATTATTACATTGTAATAAAGGTATAATACCACAATGTGTTATTACACTGTAATAAAGGTATAATAACACAGTATATTATTACACTGTAATAAAGGTATAATTTCACAATGTATTGTGGCACTGTAAAAAGGTAGAATTACACAATGTATTATGGGACTGTAATAAATGTATAATAAGAATGTATTATTACACTTTAATAAAGGTATAATTTTACAATGTATTATTATACTGTAATAAAGGTATTATAAGACAATGTATTATTACACTGTAATAAAGGTATAATAAGACAATGTATCATTACACTGTAATAAAGGTATAATACCACAATGTGTTATTACACTGTAATAAAGGTATAATAGCACAGTGTATTATTACATTGTAATAAATGTCTAATAACACAATGTATTATTACATTGTAATAAATGTATAATAACACAATGTATTATTACACTGTAATAAAGGTATAATCACACAATGTATTATGGGACTGCAATAAATGTATAATAAGAAGGTATTATTACACTGTAATAAAGGTATAATAACACAATGTGTTATTACACTGTAATAAAGGTATAATAGCACAGTGTATTATTACACTGTAATAAAGGTATAATTTCACTATGTATTATGGCACTTTAAAAAGGTAGAATTACACAATGTATTATGGGACTGCAATAAATGTATAATAAGAATGTATTATTACACTGTAATAAAGGTATAATAATACAATGTATTATTAAATTGTAATAAATGTATAATAAGACAATGTATTATTACACTGTAATAAATGTATAATAAGACAATGTATTATTACACTGTAATAAAGGTATAATACCACAATGTGTTATTACACTGTAATAAAGGTATAATAGCACATTGTATTATTACACTGTAATAAAGGTATAATTTAACAATGTATTATGGCACTGTAAAAAGGTAGAATTACACAATGTATTATGGGACTGCAATAAATGTATAATAAGAATGTATTATTACACTGTAATAAAGGTATAATAACACAATGTATTATTACATTGTAATGTATAATAACACAATGTATCATTACACTGTAATAAAGGTATAATACCACAATGTGTTATTACACTGTAATAAAGGTATAATAGCACAGTGTATTATTACATTGTAATAAATGTATAATAACACAATGTATTATTACACTGTAATAAAGGTATAATACCACAATGTGTTATTACACTGTAATAAAGGTATAATAACACAGTATATTATTACACTGTAATAAAGGTATAATACCACAATGTGTTATTACACTGTAATAAAGGTATAATTTCACAATGTATTATGGCACTGTAAAAAGGTAGAATTACACAATGTATTATGGGACTGCAATAAATGTATAATAAGAATGTATTATTACATTGTAATAAAGGTATAATAACACAATGTATTATTATTGTAATAAATGTATAATAACACCAATGTATTATTACATTGTAATAAATGTATAATAACACAATGTATTATTACACTGTAATAAAGGTATAATACCACAATGTGTTATTACACTGTAATAAAGGTATAATAACACAGCATATTATTACACTGTAATAAAGGTATAATTTCACAATGTATTATGGCACTGTAAAAAGGTAGAATTACACAATGTATTATGGGACTGTAATAAATGTATAATAAGAATGTATTATTACACTGTAATAAAGGTATAATAACACAATGTATTATTACATTGTAATAAAGGTATAATAACACAATGTATTATTACATTGTAATAAATGTATAATAACACCAATGTATTATTACATTGTAATAAAGGTATAATAACACAATGTATTATTACACTGTAATAAAGGTATTATAAGACAATGTATTATTACACTGTAATAAAGGTATAATAACACAGTGTATTATTACACTGTAATAAAGGTATAATAAGACAATGTATCATTACACTGTAATAAAGGTATAATAACACAATGTGTTATTACACTGTAATAAAGGTATAATAGCACAGTGTATTATTACATTGTAATAAATGTATAATAACACAATGTATTATTACACTGTAATAAAGGTATAATTTCACAATGTATTATGGCACTGTAAAAAGGTAGAATCACACAATGTACAGTATTATGGGACTGTAATAAATGTATAATAAGAATGTATTATTACACTGTAATAAAGGTATAATAACACAATGTGTTATTACACTGTAATAAAGGTATAATAGCACAGTGTATTATTACACTGTAATAGAGGTATAATAACACAATGTATTATTACATTGTAATAAAGGTATAATACCACAATGTGTTATTACACTGTAATAAAGGTATAATAACACAATGTATTATTACACTGTAATAAAGGTATAATAACACAATGTGTTATTACACTGTAATAAAGGTATAATAACACAATGTATTATTACATTGTAATAAATGTATAATAACACAATGTATTATTACATTGTAATAAATGTATAATAACACAATGTATTATTACACTGTAATAAAGGTATAATAACACAATGTATTATTACATTGTAATAAATGTATAATAACACAATGTATTATTACATTGTAATAAATGTATAATAACACAATGTATTATTACACTGTAATAAAGGTATAATACCACAATGTGTTATTACACTGTAATAAAGGTATAATAACACAGTGTATTATTACATTGTGATAAATGTATAATAACACAATGTATTATTACACTGTAATAAAGGTATAATAACACAATGTATTATTACATTGTAATAAATGTATAATAACACAATGTATTATTACACTGTAATAAAGGTATAATACCACAATGTGTTATTACACTGTAATAAAGGTATAATAACACAGTATATTATTACACTGTAATAAAGGTATAATTTCACAATGTATTATGGCACTGTAAAAAGGTAGAATTACACAATGTATTATGGGACTGTAATAAATGTATAATAAGAATGTATTATTACACTTTAATAAAGGTATAATTTCACAATGTATTATTATACTGTAATAAAGGTATAATAACACAATGTATTATTACATTGTAATAAAGGTATACTAACACAATGTATTATTACATTGTAATAAATGTATAATAACACAATGTATTATTACATTGTAATAAATGTATAATTTCACAATGTATTATTACACTGTAATAAAGGTATAATACCACAATGTGTTATTACACTGTAATAAAGGTATAATAACACAGTGTATTATTACACTGTAATAAAGGTATAATTTCACAATGTATTATGGCACTGTAATAAATGTATAATAAGACAATGTATTATTACACTGTAATAAATGTATAATAACACAATGTATTATTACACTGTAATAAATGTATAATAAGACAATGTATCATTACACTGTAATAAAGGTATAATACCATAATGTGTTATTACACTGTAATAAAGGTATAATAGCACAGTGTATTATTACATTGTAATAAATGTATAATAACACAATGTATTATTACACTGTAATAAAGGTATAATACCACAATGTGTTATTACACTGTAATAAAGGTATAATTTCACAATGTATTATGGCACTGTAAAAAGGTAGAATCACACAATGTATTATGGGACTGTAATAAATGTATAATAAGAATGTATTATTACTGTAATAAAGGTATAATAACACAATGTGTTATTACACTGTAATAAAGGTATAATAACACAATGTATTATTACATTGTAATAAATGTATAATAACACAATGTATTATTACATTGTAATAAAGGTATAATAACACAATGTATTATTACATTGTAATAAATGTATAATAACACCAATGTATTATTACATTGTAATAAAGGTATAATACCACAATGTGTTATTACACTGTAATAAAGGTATAATAACACAGTATATTATTACACTGTAATAAAGGTATAATTTCACAATGTATTGTGGCACTGTAAAAGGTAGAATTACACAATGTATTATGGGACTGTAATAAATGTATAATAAGAATGTATTATTACACTTTAATAAAGGTATAATTTCACAATGTATTATTATACTGTAATAAAGGTATAATAACACAATGTATTATTACATTGTAATAAATGTATAATAACACAATGTATTATTACACTGTAATAAAGGTATAATACCACAATGTGTTATTACACTGTAATAAAGGTATAATAACACAGTATATTATTACACTGTAATAAAGGTATAATTTCACAATGTATTGTGGCACTGTAAAAAGGTAGAATTACACAATGTATTATGGGACTGTAATAAATGTATAATAAGAATGTATTATTACACTGTAATAAAGGTATAATAACACAATGTGTTATTACACTGTAATAAAGGTATAATAACACAATGTATTATTACATTGTAATAAATGTATAATAACACAATGTATTATTACATTGTAATAAAGGTATAATAACACAATGTATTATTACATTGTAATAAATGTATAATAACACCAATGTATTATTACATTGTGATAAAGGTATAATACCACAATGTGTTATTACACTGTAATAAAGGTATAATAACACAGTATATTATTACACTGTAATAAAGGTATAATTTCACAATGTATTGTGGCACTGTAATAAATGTATAATAAGAATGTATTATTACACTTTAATAAAGGTATAATTTCACAATGTATTATTATAATGTAATAAAGGTATAATAACACAATGTATTATTACATTGTAATAAATGTATAATAACACAATGTATTATTACACTGTAATAAAGGTATAATACCACAATGTGTTATTACACTGTAATAAAGGTATAATAACACAGCATATTATTACACTGTAATAAAGGTATAATTTCACAATGTATTATGGCACTGTAAAAAGGTAGAATTACACAATGTATTATGGGACTGTAATAAATGTATAATAAGAATGTATTATTACACTGTAATAAAGGTATAATAACACAATGTATTATTACATTGTAATAAAGGTATAATAACACAATGTATTATTACATTGTAATAAATGTATAATAACACCAATGTATTATTACATTGTAATAAAGGTATAATAACACAATGTATTATTACACTGTAATAAAGGTATTATAAGACAATGTATTATTACACTGTAATAAAGGTATAATAACACAGTGTATTATTACACTGTAATAAAGGTATAATAACACAATGTGTTATTACACTGTAATAAAGGTATAATAGCACAGTGTATTATTACATTGTAATAAATGTATAATAACACAATGTATTATTACACTGTAATAAAGGTATAATTTCACAATGTATTATGGCACTGTAAAAAGGTAGAATCACACAATGTACAGTATTATGGGACTGTAATAAATGTATAATAAGAATGTATTATTACACTGTAATAAAGGTATAATAACACAATGTGTTATTACACTGTAATAAAGGTATAATAGCACAGTGTATTATTACACTGTAATAGAGGTATAATAACACAATGTATTATTACACTGTAATAAAGGTATAATAACACAATGTGTTATTACACTGTAATAAAGGTATAATAGCACAGTGTATTATTACACTGTAATAAAGGTATAATAACACAATGTATTATTACACTGTAATAAAGGTATAATAACACAATGTGTTATTACACTGTAATAAAGGTATAATAACACAATGTATTATTACATTGTAATAAATGTATAATAACACAATGTATTATTACATTGTAATAAATGTATAATAACACAATGTATTATTACACTGTAATAAAGGTATAATAACACAATGTATTATTACATTGTAATAAATGTATAATAACACAATGTATTATTACATTGTAATAAATGTATAATAACACAATGTATTATTAAATTGTAATAAATGTATAATAACACAATGTATTATTACATTGTAATAAATGTATAATAACACAATGTATTATTACACTGTAATAAAGGTATAATACCACAATGTGTTATTACACTGTAATAAAGGTATAATTTCATAATGTATTATGGCACTGTAAAAAGGTAGAATTACACAATGTAATATGGGACTGTAATAAATGTATAATAAGAATGTATTATTACACTTTAATAAAGGTATAATTTCACAATGTATTATTATACTGTAATAAAGGTATAATAACACAATGTATTATTACATTGTAATAAATGTATAATAACACAATGTATTATTACACTGTAATAAAGGTATTATAAGACAATGTATTATTACACTCTAATAAAGGTATAATAACACAGTGTATTATTACACTGTAATAAAGGTATAATACCACAATGTGTTATTACACTGTAATAAAGGTATAATAGCACAGTGTATTATTACACTGTAATAAAGGTATAATAACACAATGTATTATTACATTGTAATAAATGTATAATAAGACAATGTATTATTACACTGTAATAATGTATAATAAGACAATGTATTATTACACTGTAATAAAGGTATAATACCACAATGTGTTATTACACTGTAATAAAGGTATAATAGCACAGTGTATTATTACATTGTAATAAATGTATAATCACACAATGTATTATTACATTGTAATAAATGTATAATAACCCAATGTATTATTACACTGTAATAAAGGTATAATTTCACAATGTATTATGGCACTGTAAAAAGGTAGAATCACACAATGTATTATGGGACTGTAATGTATAATAAGAATGTATTATAACACGGTAATAAAGGTATAATAACACAATGTGTTATTACACTGTAATAAAGGTATAATAGCACAGTGTATTATTACACTGTAATAAAGGTATAATAGCACATTGTATTATTACATTGTAATAAATGTATAATAACACAATGTATTATTACACTGTAATAAAGGTATAATACCACAATGTGTTATTACACTGTAATAAAGGTATAATAACACAGTATATTATTACACTGTAATAAAGGTATAATTTCACAATGTATTATGGCACTGTAAAAAGGTAGAATTACACAATGTATTATGGGACTGTAATAAATGTATAATAAGAATGTATTATTACACTTTAATAAAGGTATAATTTCACAATGTATTATTATACTGTAATAAAGGTATAATAACACAATGTATTATTACACTGTAATAAAGGTATTATAAGACAATGTATTATTACACTGTAATAAAGGTATAATAACACAGTGTATTATTACACTGTAATAAAGGTATAATAAGACAATGTATCATTACACTGTAATAAAGGTATAATAGCACAGTGTATTTTAACATTGTAATAAATGTCTAATAACACAATGTATTATTACATTGTAATAAATGTATAATAACACAATGTATTATTACACTGTAATAAAGGTATAATTTCACAATGTATTATGGCACTGTAAAAAGGTAGAATCACACAATGTATTATGGGACTGCAATAAATGTATATTAAGAAGGTATTATTACACTGTAATAAAGGTATAATAAGACAATGTATTATTACACTGTAATAAAGGTATAATTTAACAATGTATTATGGCACTGTAAAAAGGTAGAATTACACAATGTATTATGGGACTGCAATAAATGTATAATAAGAATGTATTATTACACTGTAATAAAGGTATAATAACACAATGTATTATTACATTGTAATAAATGTATAATAACACAATGTATCATTACACTGTAATAAAGGTATAATACCACAATGTGTTATTACACTGTAATAAAGGTATAATAGCACATTGTATTATTACATTGTAATAAATGTATAATAACACAATGTATTATTACACTGTAATAAAGGTATAATACCACAATGTGTTATTACACTGTAATAAAGGTATAATAACACAGTATATTATTACACTGTAATAAAGGTATAATTTCACAATGTATTATGGCACTGTAAAAAGGTAGAATTACACAATGTATTATGGGACTGTAATAAATGTATAATAAGAATGTATTATTACACTTTAATAAAGGTATAATTTCACAATGTATTATTATACTGTAATAAAGGTATAATAACACAATGTATTATTACACTGTAATAAAGGTATTATAAGACAATGTATTATTACACTGTAATAAAGGTACAATAACACAGTGTATTATTACACTGTAATAAAGGTATAATAAGACAATGTATCATTACACTGTAATAAAGGTATAATACCACAATGTGTTATTACACTGTAATAAAGGTATAATTTCACAATGTATTATGGCACTGTAAAAAGGTAGAATTACACAATGTATTATGGGACTGCAATAAATGTATAATAAGAATGTATTATTACATTGTAATAAAGGTATAATAACACAATGTATTATTATTGTAATAAATGTATAATAACACCAATGTATTATTACATTGTAATAAATGTATAATAACACAATGTATTATTACACTGTAATAAAGGTATAATACCACAATGTGTTATTACACTGTAATAAAGGTATAATAACACAGTATATTATTACACTGTAATAAAGGTATAATTTCACAATGTATTGTGGCACTGTAAAAAGGTAGAATTACACAATGTATTATGGGACTGTAATAAATGTATAATAAGAATGTATTATTACACTGTAATAAAGGTATAATAACACAATGTGTTATTACACTGTAATAAAGGTATAATAACACAATGTATTATTACATTGTAATAAATGTATAATAACACAATGTATTATTACATTGTAATAAATGTATAATAACACCAATGTATTATTACATTGTGATAAAGGTATAATACCACAATGTGTTATTACACTGTAATAAAGGTATAATAACACAGTATATTATTACACTGTAATAAAGGTATAATTTCACAATGTATTGTGGCACTGTAATAAATGTATAATAAGAATGTATTATTACACTTTAATAAAGGTATAATTTCACAATGTATTATTATAATGTAATAAAGGTATAATAACACAATGTATTATTACATTGTAATAAATGTATAATAACACAATGTATTATTACACTGTAATAAAGGTATTATAAGACAATGTATTATTACACTGTAATAAAGGTATAATAACACAGTGTATTATTACACTGTAATAAAGGTATAATACCACAATGTGTTATTACACTGTAATAAAGGTATAATAACACAGTGTATTATTACATTGTGATAAATGTATAATAACACAATGTATTATTACACTGTAATAAATGTATAATAACACAATGTATTATTACACTGTAATAAAGGTATAATAACACAATGTATTATTAAATTGTAATAAATGTATAATAACACAATGTATTATTACATTGTAATAAATGTATAATAACACAATGTATTATTACACTGTAATAAAGGTATAATACCACAATGTGTTATTACACTGTAATAAAGGTATAATTTCATAATGTATTATGGCACTGTAAAAAGGTAGAATTACACAATGTAATATGGGACTGTAATAAATGTATAATAAGAATGTATTATTACACTTTAATAAAGGTATAATTTCACAATGTATTATTATACTGTAATAAAGGTATAATAACACAATGTATTATTACATTGTAATAAATGTATAATAACACAATGTATTATTACACTGTAATAAAGGTATTATAAGACAATGTATTATTACACTCTAATAAAGGTATAATAACACAGTGTATTATTACACTGTAATAAAGGTATAATAACACAATGTATTATTACATTGTAATAAATGTATAATAAGACAATGTATTATTACACTGTAATAAATGTATAATAAGACAATGTATTATTACACTGTAATAAAGGTATAATACCACAATGTGTTATTACATTGTAATAAAGTTATAATAGCACAGTGTATTATTACATTGTAATAAATGTATAATACCACAATGTGTTATTACACTGTAATAAAGGTATAATAACACTGTGTATTATTATATTGTAATAAATGTACAATAACACAATGTATTATTACACTGTAATAAAGGTATAATAGCACAGTGTATTATTACATTGTAATAAATGTATAATCACACAATGTATTATTACATTGTAATAAATGTATAATAACCCAATGTATTATTACACTGTAATAAAGGTATAATTTCACAATGTATTATGGCACTGTAAAAAGGTAGAATCACACAATGTATTATGGGACTGTAATGTATAATAAGAATGTATTATAACACGGTAATAAAGGTATAATAACACAATGTGTTATTACACTGTAATAAAGGTATAATAGCACAGTGTATTATTACACTGTAATAAAGGTATAATAGCACATTGTATTATTACATTGTAATAAATGTATAATAACACAATGTATTATTACACTGTAATAAAGGTATAATACCACAATGTGTTATTACCAGTGGTGTGCCGTCAGAGCCAGCAGGGCCTTCTCTGCTGGCCCTGTCAAAATAGAATTTTTTTTTTTCTAAAATTAAATTAATGTGTGTCTGAACATGTCTAAATTCAATTACTGTCTATCAGTACGTTACAATTATATTTCCAGAAAGAATATGGTTATTTTTTGTGAGTCTGAGCTGGATTTTACATATGTCATCTAAACGCCGTGGACCAGCACTAGTAGTATAGCTAGCCTTCCGTTGAAGCTGCCGTTTTCCAATTGATCATAACTTTGACTGACGTGTTTTATCAGCCAATCAAATTGTGATGCGTATGACAGAACGCCCCAGAGGCCCAGCGATGTGTCGACGGCTAGCCCGCGCTGATGTCATCGACATGGGTGGGCAGATACAATACATGTTTGTGTACAATAACAATTTTCAGGAAAAATAACATTACGATGTCCAGAAATAAATTTCATTAGTACATTGGGTCATTTTGGGTACATTTGTCATTCTAGATCTACCAATTTTGTTAATACCGAGAATTTCCACGTGAGTAAATATATTGATAACTATGCAACTTTAGTGTTCGACGATGGTCCAGTGGTAGAACTTTAGCCAAGTGTGTCAGAGGTTTTGGGTTCGAGTCCACACTTGTATAGTTCTTTATTTTTATTTTACCGAATATGTTCATCAGTGGTTGTATATCAAGCAAGGCGTTTGTGTGCATTTTGTTTTGTAAGATTTCAACGAATAGAAAGTCTCCGCAACGGCGCTAGATTGAAGCGCGCATCTGAGTGAAAACTGTGCGCGAGCCACAAGAGAACACTGTATCCGCGCCACTGATAACAGCGGCAACGAGCACTCAGCTTGAACAACACATTTCAGCGCTAGAATGCATCTTATTCAACAAACGAAAATTAATGTCCTGCTAGTTAACCGGAGATGTTTTATTTATTTGTATTACTAACTTACATCCGTGCGCGAGATGTTTCAGCTCAGCTTTTATAATGTACAGTGGTGTACGTGTGCGCTGAGGTTGAAGATCAGCTGTCTCGTCGTTGATGTTACGCAGTGCATACAGTGCATGATTGTATTTTTATTTATTTATTTTTTGGGGGGGGGGGGGGGGTAGATCGTTACTGAAGGCCCTGACTGAAACCCCACGGTACGCTACTGGTTATTACACTGTAATAAAGGTATAATAACACAGTATATTATTACACTGTAATAAAGGTATAATTTCACAATGTATTATGGCACTGTAAAAAGGTAGAATTACACAATGTATTATGGGACTGTAATAAATGTATAATAAGAATGTATTATTACACTTTAATAAAGGTATAATTTCACAATGTATTATTATACTGTAATAAAGGTATAATAACACAATGTATTATTACACTGTAATAAAGGTATTATAAGACAATGTATTATTACACTGTAATAAAGGTATAATAACACAGTGTATTATTACACTGTAATAAAGGTATAATAAGACAATGTATCATTACACTGTAATAAAGGTATAATAGCACAGTGTATTTTAACATTGTAATAAATGTCTAATAACACAATGTATTATTACATTGTAATAAATGTATAATAACACAATGTATTATTACACTGTAATAAAGGTATAATTTCACAATGTATTATGGCACTGTAAAAAGGTAGAATCACACAATGTATTATGGGACTGCAATAAATGTATAATAAGAAGGTATTATTACACTGTAATAAAGGTATAATAAGACAATGTATTATTACACTGTAATAAAGGTATAATACCACAATGTGTTATTACACTGTAATAAAGGTATAATAGCACATTGTATTATTACACTGTAATAAAGGTATAATTTAACAATGTATTATGGCACTGTAAAAAGGTAGAATTACACAATGTATTATGGGACTGCAATAAATGTATAATAAGAATGTATTATTACACTGTAATAAAGGTATAATAACACAATGTATTATTACATTGTAATAAATGTATAATAACACAATGTATCATTACACTGTAATAAAGGTATAATACCACAATGTGTTATTACACTGTAATAAAGGTATAATAGCACATTGTATTATTACAATGTAATAAATGTATAATAACACAATGTATTATTACACTGTAATAAAGGTATAATACCACAATGTGTTATTACACTGTAATAAAGGTATAATAACACAGTATATTATTACACTGTAATAAAGGTATAATTTCACAATGTATTATGGCACTGTAAAAAGGTAGAATTACACAATGTATTATGGGACTGTAATAAATGTATAATAAGAATGTATTATTACACTTTAATAAAGGTATAATTTCACAATGTATTATTATACTGTAATAAAGGTATAATAACACAATGTATTATTACACTGTAATAAAGGTATTATAAGACAATGTATTATTACACTGTAATAAAGGTATAATAACACAGTGTATTATTACACTGTAATAAAGGTATAATAAGACAATGTATCATTACACTGTAATAAAGGTATAATTTCACAATGTATTATGGCACTGTAAAAAGGTAGAATTACACAATGTATTATGGGACTGCAATAAATGTATAATAAGAATGTATTATTACATTGTAATAAAGGTATAATAACACAATGTATTATTATTGTAATAAATGTATAATAACACCAATGTATTATTACATTGTAATAAATGTATAATAACACAATGTATTATTACACTGTAATAAAGGTATAATACCACAATGTGTTATTACACTGTAATAAAGGTATAATAACACAGTATATTATTACACTGTAATAAAGGTATAATTTCACAATGTATTGTGGCACTGTAAAAAGGTAGAATTACACAATGTATTATGGGACTGTAATAAATGTATAATAAGAATGTATTATTACACTGTAATAAAGGTATAATAACACAATGTTTTATTACACTGTAATAAAGGTATGATAACACAATGTATTATTACATTGTAATAAATGTATAATAACACAATGTATTATTACATTGTAATAAATGTATAATAACACCAATGTATTATTACATTGTGATAAAGGTATAATAACACAGTATATTATTACACTGTAATAAAGGTATAATTTCACAATGTATTGTGGCACTGTAATAAATGTATAATAAGAATGTATTATTACACTTTAATAAAGGTATAATTTCACAATGTATTATTATAATGTAATAAAGGTATAATAACACAATGTATTATTACATTGTAATAAATGTATAATAACACAATGTATTATTACACTGTAATAAAGGTATAATAACACAATGTATTATTAAATTGTAATAAATGTATAATAACACAATGTATTATTACATTGTAATAAATGTATAATAACACAATGTATTATTACACTGTAATAAAGGTATAATACCACAATGTGTTATTACACTGTAATAAAGGTATAATTTCATAATGTATTATGGCACTGTAAAAAGGTAGAATTACACAATGTAATATGGGACTGTAATAAATGTATAATAAGAATGTATTATTACACTTTAATAAAGGTATAATTTCACAATGTATTATTATACTGTAATAAAGGTATAATAACACAATGTATTATTACATTGTAATAAATGTATAATAACACAATGTATTATTACACTGTAATAAAGGTATTATAAGACAATGTATTATTACACTCTAATAAAGGTATAATAACACAGTGTATTATTACACTGTAATAAAGGTATAATACCACAATGTGTTATTACACTGTAATAAAGGTATAATAGCACAGTGTATTATTACACTGTAATAAAGGTATAATAACACAATGTATTATTACATTGTAATAAATGTATAATAAGACAATGTATTATTACACTGTAATAAATGTATTATAAGACAATGTATTATTACACTGTAATAAAGGTATAATACCACAATGTGTTATTACACTGTAATAAAGTTATAATAGCACAGTGTATTATTACATTGTAATAAATGTATAATACCACAATGTGTTATTACACTGTAATAAAGGTATAATAACACTGTGTATTATTATATTGTAATAAATGTACAATAACACAATGTATTATTACACTGTAATAAAGGTATAATAGCACAGTGTATTATTACATTGTAATAAATGTATAATCACACAATGTATTATTACATTGTAATAAATGTATAATAACCCAATGTATTATTACACTGTAATAAAGGTATAATTTCACAATGTATTATGGCACTGTAAAAAGGTAGAATCACACAATGTATTATGGGACTGTAATGTATAATAAGAATGTATTATAACACGGTAATAAAGGTATAATAACACAATGTGTTATTACACTGTAATAAAGGTATAATAGCACAGTGTATTATTACACTGTAATAAAGGTATAATAGCACATTGTATTATTACATTGTAATAAATGTATAATAACACAATGTATTATTACACTGTAATAAAGGTATAATACCACAATGTGTTATTACACTGTAATAAAGGTATAATAACACAGTATATTATTACACTGTAATAAAGGTATAATTTCACAATGTATTATGGCACTGTAAAAAGGTAGAATTACACAATGTATTATGGGACTGTAATAAATGTATAATAAGAATGTATTATTACACTTTAATAAAGGTATAATTTCACAATGTATTATTATACTGTAATAAAGGTATAATAACACAATGTATTATTACACTGTAATAAAGGTATTATAAGACAATGTATTATTACACTGTAATAAAGGTATAATAACACAGTGTATTATTACACTGTAATAAAGGTATAATAAGACAATGTATCATTACACTGTAATAAAGGTATAATAGCACAGTGTATTTTAACATTGTAATAAATGTCTAATAACACAATGTATTATTACATTGTAATAAATGTATAATAACACAATGTATTATTACACTGTAATAAAGGTATAATTTCACAATGTATTATGGCACTGTAAAAAGGTAGAATCACACAATGTATTATGGGACTGCAATAAATGTATAATAAGAAGGTATTATTACACTGTAATAAAGGTATAATAAGACAATGTATTATTACACTGTAATAAAGGTATAATACCACAATGTGTTATTACACTGTAATAAAGGTATAATAGCACATTGTATTATTACACTGTAATAAAGGTATAATTTAACAATGTATTATGGCACTGTAAAAAGGTAGAATTACACAATGTATTATGGGACTGCAATAAATGTATAATAAGAATGTATTATTACACTGTAATAAAGGTATAATAACACAATGTATTATTACATTGTAATAAATGTATAATAACACAATGTATCATTACACTGTAATAAAGGTATAATACCACAATGTGTTATTACACTGTAATAAAGGTATAATAGCACATTGTATTATTACATTGTAATAAATGTATAATAACACAATGTATTATTACACTGTAATAAAGGTATAATACCACAATGTGTTATTACACTGTAATAAAGGTATAATAACACAGTATATTATTACACTGTAATAAAGGTATAATTTCACAATGTATTATGGCACTGTAAAAAGGTAGAATTACACAATGTATTATGGGACTGTAATAAATGTATAATAAGAATGTATTATTACACTTTAATAAAGGTATAATTTCACAATGTATTATTATACTGTAATAAAGGTATAATAACACAATGTATTATTACACTGTAATAAAGGTATTATAAGACAATGTATTATTACACTGTAATAAAGGTATAATAACACAGTGTATTATTACACTGTAATAAAGGTATAATACCACAATGTGTTATTACACTGTAATAAAGGTATAATTTCACAATGTATTATGGCACTGTAAAAAGGTAGAATTACACAATGTATTATGGGACTGCAATAAATGTATAATAAGAATGTATTATTACATTGTAATAAAGGTATAATAACACAATGTATTATTATTGTAATAAATGTATAATAACACCAATGTATTATTACATTGTAATAAATGTATAATAACACAATGTATTATTACACTGTAATAAAGGTATAATACCACAATGTGTTATTACACTGTAATAAAGGTATAATAACACAGTATATTATTACACTGTAATAAAGGTATAATTTCACAATGTATTGTGGCACTGTAAAAAGGTAGAATTACACAATGTATTATGGGACTGTAATAAATGTATAATAAGAATGTATTATTACACTGTAATAAAGGTATAATAACACAATGTGTTATTACACTGTAATAAAGGTATAATAACACCAATGTATTATTACATTGTGATAAAGGTATAATACCACAATGTGTTATTACACTGTAATAAAGGTATAATAACACAATGTATTATTACATTGTAATAAAGGTATAATAACACCAATGTATTATTACATTGTGATAAAGGTATAATACCACAATGTGTTATTACACTGTAATAAATGTATAATAACACAATGTATTATTACATTGTAATAAATGTATAATAACACCAATGTATTATTACATTGTGATAAAGGTATAATACCACAATGTGTTATTACACTGTAATAAAGGTATAATAACACAGTATATTATTACACTGTAATAAAGGTATAATTTCACAATGTATTGTGGCACTGTAATAAATGTATAATAAGAATGTATTATTACACTTTAATAAAGGTATAATTTCACAATGTATTATTATAATGTAATAAAGGTATAATAACACAATGTATTATTACATTGTAATAAATGTATAATAACACAATGTATTATTACACTGTAATAAAGGTATTATAAGACAATGTATTATTACACTGTAATAAAGGTATAATAACACAGTGTATTATTACACTGTAATAAAGGTATAATACCACAATGTGTTATTACACTGTAATAAAGGTATAATAGCACAGTGTATTATTACATTGTAATAAATGTCTAATAACACAATGTATTATTACATTGTAATAAATGTATAATAACACAATGTATTATTACACTGTAATAAAGGTATAATTTCACAATGTATTATGGCACTGTAAAAAGGTAGAATCACACAATGTACAGTATTATGGGACTGTAATAAATGTATAATAAGAATGTATTATTACACTGTAATAAAGGTATAATAACACAATGTGTTATTACACTGTAATAAAGGTATAATAGCACAGTGTATTATTACACTGTAATAAAGGTATAATAACACAATGTATTATTACATTGTAATAAAGGTATAATACCACAATGTGTTATTACACTGTAATAAAGGTATAATAACACAATGTATTATTACACTGTAATAAAGGTATAATAACACAATGTGTTATTACACTGTAATAAAGGTATAATAACACAATGTATTATTACATTGTAATAAATGTATAATAACACAATGTATTATTACATTGTAATAAATGTATAATAACACAATGTATTATTACACTCTAATAAAGGTATAATAACACAATGTATTATTACATTGTAATAAATGTATAATAACACAATGTATTATTACACTGTAATAAAGGTATAATAACACAATGTATTATTACATTGTAATAAATGTATAATAACACAATGTATTATTACACTGTAATAAAGGTATAATAACACAATGTATTATTACATTGTAATAAAGGTATAATACCACAATGTGTTATTACACTGTAATAAAGGTATAATAACACAATGTATTATTACACTGTAATAAAGGTATAATAACACAATGTGTTATTACACTGTAATAAAGGTATAATAACACAATGTATTATTACATTGTAATAAATGTATAATAACACAATGTATTATTACATTGTAATAAATGTATAATAACACAATGTATTATTACACTCTAATAAAGGCATAATAACACAATGTATTATTACATTGTAATAAATGTATAATAACACAATGTATTATTACACTGTAATAAAGGTATAATAACACAATGTATTATTACATTGTAATAAATGTATAATAACACAATGTATTATTACATTGTAATAAATGTATAATAACACAATGTATTATTACACTGTAATAAAGGTATAATACCACAATGTGTTATTACACTGTAATAAAGGTATAATAACACAGTGTATTATTACATTGTGATAAATGTATAATAACACAATGTATTATTACACTGTAATAAAGGTATAATAACACAATGTATTATTACATTGTAATAAATGTATAATAACACAATGTATTATTACACTGTAATAAAGGTATAATACCACAATGTGTTATTACACTGTAATAAAGGTATAATTTCATAATGTATTATGGCACTGTAAAAAGGTAGAATTACACAATGTATTATGGGACTGTAATAAATGTATAATAAGAATGTATTATTACACTTTAATAAAGGTATAATTTCACAATGTATTATTATACTGTAATAAAGGTATAATAACACAATGTATTATTACATTGTAATAAATGTATAATAACACAATGTATTATTACACTGTAATAAAGGTATTATAAGACAATGTATTATTACACTCTAATAAAGGTATAATAACACAGTGTATTATTACACTGTAATAAAGGTATAATAAGACAATGTGTTATTACACTGTAATAAAGGTATAATAGCACAGTGTATTATTACACTGTAATAAAGGTATAATTTCACTATGTATTATGGCACTGTAAAAAGGTAGAATTACACAATGTATTATGGGACTGCAATAAATGTATAATAAGAATGTATTATTACACTGTAATAAAGGTATAATAACACAATGTATTATTACATTGTAATAAATGTATAATAAGACAATGTATTATTACACTGTAATAAATGTATAATAAGACAATGTATTATTACACTGTAATAAAGGTATAATACCACAATGTGTTATTACACTGTAATAAAGTTATAATAGCACAGTGTATTATTACATTGTAATAAATGTATAATACCACAATGTGTTATTACACTGTAATAAAGGTATAATAACACTGTGTATTATTATATTGTAATAAATGTACAATAACACAATGTATTATTACACTGTAATAAAGGTATAATAGCACAGTGTATTATTACATTGTAATAAATGTATAATCACACAATGTATTATTACACTGTAATAAAGGTATAATAACACAATGTATTATTACATTGTAATAAATGTATAATAACACAATGTATTATTACATTGTAATAAATGTATAATAACCCAATGTATTATTACACTGTAATAAAGGTATAATTTCACAATGTATTATGGCACTGTAAAAAGGTAGAATCACACAATGTATTATGGGACTGTAATGTATAATAAGAATGTATTATTACACGGTAATAAAGGTATAATAACACAATGTGTTATTACACTGTAATAAAGGTATAATAGCACAGTGTATTATAACGATCCAAATCCGGTGGACGAGAGAATTCTGGCCAACTTGGACTACAACGGAGACGAAGAACCAACACCGAGCCTCATGATGGAAGAAGTTGTCCGAGCAATAGACCACCTAAAAACAAGGAAAGCCCCAGGCATCGATAATATTACAGCGGAGGAAATAAAAGCAGCTACAGATGGAACAGGATTACAAATTATCTTCCAGCTCTGTAAACGAATCTGGGACGAGGAGGTGTTCCCAACAGAGTGGAAAAAAGCTGTCATCATTCCCGTATACAAAAAGAAAGATAAACTCGATTGCAATAACTACAGAGGCATCAGCCTGCTATGCCACAGTAGCAAGATCATAACAACAATAATTATGGAAAGAATAAAGAAGAAAACGGAAGAAATCCTCTCCGAAGAACAGGCGGGCTTTAGAACATCACGGAGCACAATTGACCAAATATTCACTCTCCGTCAATTAGCTGAAAAGTATACTGACTTCAGCAAGGACCTATTTGTATGCTATATAGACTTCCAAAAGGCATTCGATAGCGTGTGGAGAGCGGGATTGTGGAATGTGATGAGGAGATTAGGATATCCAGAAAAAGTAGTCAGAATATTAGAGAGCCTATATAAAGGTACTTTCAGCGCTGTAAGAATAGGTGCTGATGTGACTGAATGGTTCGAAACAATAGTAGGAGTACTTCAGGGCTGCATGGTGTCTCCACTTCTCTTTAATATCTTTTTAGAGGTGATCATGGCAAGTGCGCTGGAAGAGGCGAACTTTGAGGCGCTTTGGCAGAAAACCAGGGTGACCTACAAGTAGTGATCAACAGAATCGTAGAGGAGAGTAAAAGGATGGGCATGAAGGTCAATACAGGAAAGACAGAAGTACAACATATTGGACGGGAAAAGATTAAAGTATACATCCAAATAGAAAACCAGGAACTTAAGCAGGTAGAAGAATTTGTGTACTTGGGAGGAAATATTAGTGAGGACGCCTCTACAGAACACGACCTCAGAAGAAGAATTGGATTAGCGTGTGGAGCAATGCAAAACTTGAACTCCATATGGAAATCTAAAGATATTTCCAGATTGACAAAAATAAGAGTTTATGAAGCCTTGGTACTTAACATACTATTGTACAATTCAGAGACATGGACACTAAGAGAAGCAGACAAGAATAAACTGAGAGTGTTTGAAATGAATTGCTTACGGAAAATCCAAGGGGTGACAAGAAGAGACCGAATAAAAAACGTCGACATAAGAAGGGAATTAGGGATGGAAATCGAGGTGGTACAGCGAATTCAGAAAAAGAGGCTTGGATACTTTGGACACGTGGTCCGAATGAAAACAGAACGACTTCCAAATGTCGCTCTATTCGGCCATGTGCACGGGGCAAGGAGGAGAGGGCGACCAAAGAAAAGATGGTTCAACAACTTGGAAGAGGATCTGAAAAAAATGAGGCTGAACATCGTCGAGGCTTGCAGGCTCGCAGCCTCTGACCGAAATAGATGGAGGGACTCCGTGTTGGGGCTGTCGGGGCGTGGGTTACCATCGCCATGACATAAAGAGAAAGAGAAGAGAATAAAGGTATAATAGCACATTGTATTATTACATTGTAATAAATGTATAATAACACAATGTATTATTACACTGTAATAAAGGTATAATACCACAATGTGTTATTACACTGTAATAAAGGTATAATAACACAGTATATTATTACACTGTAATAAAGGTATAATTTCACAATGTATTATGGCACTGTAAAAAGGTAGAATTACACAATGTATTATGGGACTGTAATAAATGTATAATAAGAATGTATTATTACACTTTAATAAATACATTGTATTTACACAATGTGTTATTACACTGTAATAAATGTATAATAACACAATGTATTATTACATTGTAATAAATGTCTAATAACACAATGTATTATTACATTGTAATAAATGTATAATAACACAATGTATTATTACACTGTAATAAAGGTATAATTTCACAATGTATTATGGCACTGTAAAAAGGTAGAATCACACAATGTACAGTATTATGGGACTGTAATAAATGTATAATAAGAATGTATTATTACACTGTAATAAAGGAATAATAACACAATGTATTATTACATTGTAATAAAGGTATAATACCACAATGTGTTATTACACTGTAATAAAGGTATAATAACACAATGTATTATTACACTGTAATAAAGGTATAATAACACAATGTGTTATTACACTGTAATAAAGGTATAATAACACAATGTATTATTACATTGTAATAAATGTATAATAACACAATGTATTATTACATTGTAATAAATGTATAATAACACAATGTATTATTACACTCTAATAAAGGTATAATAACACAATGTATTATTACATTGTAATAAATGTATAATAACACAATGTATTATTACACTGTAATAAAGGTATAATAACACAATGTATTATTACATTGTAATAAATGTATAATAACACAATGTATTATTACATTGTAATAAATGTATAATAACACAATGTATTATTACACTGTAATAAAGGTATAATACCACAATGTGTTATTACACTGTAATAAAGGTATAATAACACAGTGTATTATTACATTGTGATAAATGTATAATAACACAATGTATTATTACACTGTAATAAATGTATAATAACACAATGTATTATTACATTGTAATAAATGTATAATAACACAATGTATTATTACATTGTAATAAATGTATAATAACACCAATGTATTATTACATTGTAATAAATGTATAATACCACAATGTGTTATTACACTGTAATAAAGGTATAATTTCACAATGTATTGTGGCACTGTAAAAAGGTAGAATTACACAATGTATTATGGGACTGTAATAAATGTATAATAAGAATGTATTATTACACTTTAATAAAGGTATAATTTCACAATGTATTATTATACTGTAATAAAGGTATAATAACACAATGTATTATTACATTGTAATAAATGTATAATAACACAATGTATTATTACACTGTAATAAAGGTATTATAAGACAATGTATTATTACACTGTAATAAAGGTATAATAACACAGTGTATTATTACACTGTAATAAAGGTATAATAAGACAATGTATCATTACACTGTAATAAAGGTATAATACCACAATGTGTTATTACACTGTAATAAAGGTATAATAGCACAGTGTATTTTTACATTGTAATAAATGTCTAATAACACAATGTATTATTACACTGTAATAAAGGTATAATTTCACAATGTATTATGGCACTGTAAAAAGGTAGAATCACACAATGTATTATGGGACTGCAATAAATGTATAATAAGAAGGTATTATTACACTGTAATAAAGGTATAATAAGACAATGTATTATTACACTGTAATAAAGGTATAATACCACAATGTGTTATTACACTGTAATAAAGGTATAATTTAACAATGTATTATGGCACTGTAAAAAGGTAGAATTACACAATGTATTATGGGACTGCAATAAATGTATAATAAGAATGTATTATTACACTGTAATAAAGGTATAATAACACAATGTATTATTACATTGTAATAAATGTATAATAACACAATGTATCATTACACTGTAATAAAGGTATAATACCACAATGTGTTATTACACTGTAATAAAGGTATAATAGCACATTGTATTATTACATTGTAATAAATGTATAATAACACAATGTATTATTACACTGTAATAAAGGTATAATACCACAATGTGTTATTACACTGTAATAAAGGTATAATAACACAGTATATTATTACACTGTAATAAAGGTATAATTTCACAATGTATTATGGCACTGTAAAAAGGTAGAATTACACAATGTATTATGGGACTGTAATAAATGTATAATAAGAATGTATTATTACACTTTAATAAAGGTATAATTTCACAATGTATTATTATACTGTAATAAAGGTATAATAACACAATGTATTATTACACTGTAATAAAGGTATAATAAGACAATGTATCATTACACTGTAATAAAGGTATAATTTCACAATGTATTATGGGACTGCAATAAATGTATAATAAGAATGTATTATTACATTGTAATAAAGGTATAATAACACAATGTATTATTATTGTAATAAATGTATAATAACACCAATGTATTATTACATTGTAATAAATGTATAATAACACAATGTATTATTACACTGTAATAAAGGTATAATACCACAATGTGTTATTACACTGTAATAAAGGTATAATAACACAGTATATTATTACACTGTAATAAAGGTATAATTTCACAATGTATTGTGGCACTGTAAAAAGGTAGAATTACACAATGTATTATGGGACTGTAATAAATGTATAATAAGAATGTATTATTACACTGTAATAAAGGTATAATAACACAATGTATTATTACATTGTAATAAATGTATAATAACACAATGTATTATTACATTGTAATAAAGGTATAATAACACAATGTATTATTACACTGTAATAAATGTATAATAACACCAATGTATTATTACATTGTGATAAAGGTATAATACCACAATGTGTTATTACACTGTAATAAAGGTATAATAACACAGTATATTATTACACTGTAATAAAGGTATTATAAGACAATGTATTATTACACTGTAATAAAGGTATAATAACACAGTGTATTATTACACTGTAATAAAGGTATAATAAGACAATGTATCATTACACTGTAATAAAGGTATAATACCACAATGTGTTATTACACTGTAATAAAGGTATAATAGCACAGTGTATTATTACATTGTAATAAATGTCTAATAACACAATGTATTATTACATTGTAATAAATGTATAATAACACAATGTATTATTACACTGTAATAAAGGTATAATTTCACAATGTATTATGGCACTGTAAAAAGGTAGAATCACACAATGTACAGTATTATGGGACTGTAATAAATGTATAATAAGAATGTATTATTACACTGTAATAAAGGTATAATAACACAATGTGTTATTACACTGTAATAAAGGTATAATAGCACAGTGTATTATTACACTGTAATAAAGGTATAATAACACAATGTATTATTACATTGTAATAAAGGTATAATACCACAATGTGTTATTACACTGTAATAAAGGTATAATAACACAATGTATTATTACACTGTAATAAAGGTATAATAACACAATGTGTTATTACACTGTAATAAAGGTATAATAACACAATGTATTATTACATTGTAATAAATGTATAATAACACAATGTATTATTACATTGTAATAAATGTATAATAACACAATGTATTATTACACTCTAATAAAGGTATAATAACACAATGTATTATTACATTGTAATAAATGTATAATAACACAATGTATTATTACACTGTAATAAAGGTATAATAACACAATGTATTATTACATTGTAATAAATGTATAATAACACAATGTATTATTACATTGTAATAAATGTATAATAACACAATGTATTATTACACTGTAATAAAGGTATAATACCACAATGTGTTATTACACTGTAATAAAGGTATAATAACACAGTGTATTATTACATTGTGATAAATGTATAATAACACAATGTATTATTACACTGTAATAAAGGTATAATAACACAATGTATTATTACATTGTAATAAATGTATAATAACACAATGTATTATTACACTGTAATAAAGGTATAATTTCACAATGTATTATGGCACTGTAAAAAGGTAGAATCACACAATGTACAGTATTATGGGACTGTAATAAATGTATAATAAGAATGTATTATTACACTGTAATAAAGGTATAATAACACAATGTGTTATTACACTGTAATAAAGGTATAATAGCACAGTGTATTATTACACTGTAATAAAGGTATAATAACACAATGTATTATTACATTGTAATAAAGGTATAATACCACAATGTGTTATTACACTGTAATAAAGGTATAATAACACAATGTATTATTACACTGTAATAAAGGTATAATAACACAATGTGTTATTACACTGTAATAAAGGTATAATAACACAATGTATTATTACATTGTAATAAATGTATAATAACACAATGTATTATTACATTGTAATAAATGTATAATAACACAATGTATTATTACACTCTAATAAAGGTATAATAACACAATGTATTATTACATTGTAATAAATGTATAATAACAAAATGTATTATTACACTGTAATAAAGGTATAATAACACAATGTATTATTACATTGTAATAAATGTATAATAACACAATGTATTATTACATTGTAATAAATGTATAATAACACAATGTATTATTACACTGTAATAAAGGTATAATACCACAATGTGTTATTACACTGTAATAAAGGTATAATAACACAGTGTATTATTACACTGTAATAAAGGTATAATAACACAATGTATTATTACATTGTAATAAATGTATAATAAGACAATGTATTATTACACTGTAATAAATGTATAATAAGACAATGTATTATTACACTGTAATAAAGGTATAATAGCACAGTGTATTATTACATTGTAATAAATGTATAATCACACAATGTATTATTACACTGTAATAAAGGTATAATAACACAATGTATTATTACATTGTAATAAATGTATAATAACACAATGTATTATTACATTGTAATAAATGTATAATAACCCAATGTATTATTACACTGTAATAAAGGTATAATTTCACAATGTATTATGGCACTGTAAAAAGGTAGAATCACACAATGTATTATGGGACTGTAATGTATAATAAGAATGTATTATTACACGGTAATAAAGGTATAATAACACAATGTGTTATTACACTGTAATAAAGGTATAATAGCACAGTGTATTATTACACTGTAATAAAGGTATAATAGCACATTGTATTATTACATTGTAATAAATGTATAATAACACAATGTATTATTACACTGTAATAAAGGTATAATACCACAATGTGTTATTACACTGTAATAAAGGTATAATAACACAGTATATTATTACACTGTAATAAAGGTATAATTTCACAATGTATTATGGCACTGTAAAAAGGTAGAATTACACAATGTATTATGGGACTGTAATAAATGTATAATAAGAATGTATTATTACACTTTAATAAAGGTATAATTTCACAATGTATTATTATACTGTAATAAAGGTATAATAACACAATGTATTATTACACTGTAATAAAGGTATTATAAGACAATGTATTATTACACTGTAATAAAGGTATAATAACACAGTGTATTATTACACTGTAATAAAGGTATAATAAGACAATGTATCATTACACTGTAATAAAGGTATAATACCACAATGTGTTATTACACTGTAATAAAGGTATAATACCACAATGTGTTATTACACTGTAATAAAGGTATAATAACACAGTGTATTATTACATTGTGATAAATGTATAATAACACAATGTATTATTACACTGTAATAAATGTATAATAACACAATGTATTATTACACTGTAATAAAGGTATAATAACACAATGTGTTATTACACTGTAATAAAGGTATAATAGCACAGTGTATTATTACACTGTAATAAAGGTATAATAACACAATGTATTATTACATTGTAATAAATGTATAATAACACAATGTATTATTACACTGTAATAAAGGTATAATACCACAATGTGTTATTACACTGTAATAAAGGTATAATAACACAGTGTATTATTACAGTGTGATAAATGTATAATAACACAATGTATTATTACACTGTAATAAATGTATAATAACACAATGTATTATTACACTGTAATAAAGGTATAATAACACAATGTATTATTAAATTGTAATAAATGTATAATAACACAATGTATTATTACATTGTAATAAATGTATAATAACACAATGTATTATTACACTGTAATAAAGGTATAATACCACAATGTGTTATTACACTGTAATAAAGGTATAATTTCATAATGTATTATGGCACTGTAAAAAGGTAGAATTACACAATGTATTATGGGACTGTAATAAATGTATAATAAGAATGTATTATTACACTTTAATAAAGGTATAATTTCACAATGTATTATTATACTGTAATAAAGGTATAATAACACAATGTATTATTACATTGTAATAAATGTATAATAACACAATGTATTATTACACTGTAATAAAGGTATTATAAGACAATGTATTATTACACTCTAATAAAGGTATAATAACACAGTGTATTATTACACTGTAATAAAGGTATAATAAGACAATGTGTTATTACACTGTAATAAAGGTATAATAGCACAGTGTATTATTACACTGTAATAAAGGTATAATTTCACTATGTATTATGGCACTGTAAAAAGGTAGAATTACACAATGTATTATGGGACTGCAATAAATGTATAATAAGAATGTATTATTACACTGTAATAAAGGTATAATAACACAATGTATTATTACATTGTAATAAATGTATAATAAGACAATGTATTATTACACTGTAATAAATGTATAATAAGACAATGTATTATTACACTGTAATAAAGGTATAATACCACAATGTGTTATTACACTGTAATAAAGTAATAATAGCACAGTGTATTATTACATTGTAATAAATGTATAATACCACAATGTGTTATTACACTGTAATAAAGGTATAATAACACTGTGTATTATTATATTGTAATAAATGTACAATAACACAATGTATTATTACACTGTAATAAAGGTATAATAGCACAGTGTATTATTACATTGTAATAAATGTATAATCACACAATGTATTATTACACTGTAATAAAGGTATAATAACACAATGTATTATTACATTGTAATAAATGTATAATAACACAATGTATTATTACATTGTAATAAATGTATAATAACCCAATGTATTATTACACTGTAATAAAGGTATAATTTCACAATGTATTATGGCACTGTAAAAAGGTAGAATCACACAATGTATTATGGGACTGTAATGTATAATAAGAATGTATTATTACAAGGTAATAAAGGTATAATAACACAATGTGTTATTACACTGTAATAAAGGTATAATAGCACAGTGTATTATTACACTGTAATAAAGGTATAATAGCACATTGTATTATTACATTGTAATAAATGTATAATAACACAATGTATTATTACACTGTAATAAAGGTATAATACCACAATGTGTTATTACACTGTAATAAAGGTATAATAACACAGTATATTATTACACTGTAATAAAGGTATAATTTCACAATGTATTATGGGACTGTAATAAATGTATAATAAGAATGTATTATTACACTTTAATAAAGGTATAATTTCACAATGTATTATTATACTGTAATAAAGGTATAATAACACAATGTATTATTACACTGTAATAAAGGTATAATAACACAGTGTATTATTACACTGTAATAAATGTATAATAACACAATGTATTATTACACTGTAATAAAGGTATAATTTAACAATGTATTATGGCACTGTAAAAAGGTAGAATTACACAATGTATTATGGGACTGCCATAAATGTATAATAAGAATGTATTATTACACTGTAATAAAGGTATAATAACACAATGTATTATTACATTGTAATAAATGTATAATAACACAATGTATCATTACACTGTAATAAAGGTATAATACCACAATGTGTTATTACACTGTAATAAAGGTATAATAGCACATTGTATTATTACATTGTAATAAATGTATAATAACACAATGTATTATTACACTGTAATAAAGGTATAATACCACAATGTGTTATTACACTGTAATAAAGGTATAATAACACAGTATATTATTACACTGTAATAAAGGTATAATTTCACAATGTATTATGGCACTGTAAAAGGTAGAATTACACAATGTATTATGGGACTGTAATAAATGTATAATAAGAATGTATTATTACACTTTAATAAAGGTATAATTTCACAATGTATTATTATACTGTAATAAAGGTATAATAACACAATGTATTATTACACTGTAATAAAGGTATTATAAGACAATGTATTATTACACTGTAATAAAGGTATAATAACACAGTGTATTATTACACTGTAATAAAGGTATAATACCACAATGTGTTATTACACTGTAATAAAGGTATAATTTCACAATGTATTATGGCACTGTAAAAAGGTAGAATTACACAATGTATTATGGGACTGCAATAAATGTATAATAAGAATGTATTATTACATTGTAATAAAGGTATAATAACACAATGTATTATTATTGTAATAAATGTATAATAACACCAATGTATTATTACATTGTAATAAATGTATAATAACACAATGTATTATTACACTGTAATAAAGGTATAATACCACAATGTGTTATTACACTGTAATAAAGGTATAATTTCACAATGTATTATGGGATTGTAATAAATGTATAATAAGAATGTATTATTACACTGTAATAAAGGTATAATAACACAATGTGTTATTACACTGTAATAAAGGTATAATAACACAATGTATTATTACATTGTAATAAATGTATAATAACACAATGTATTATTACACTGTAATAAAGGTATAATACCACAATGTGTTATTACACTGTAATAAAGGTATAATAACACAGTATATTATTACACTGTAATAAAGGTATAATTTCACAATGTATTGTGGCACTGTAAAAAGGTAGAATTACACAATGTATTATGGGATTGTAATAAATGTATAATAAGAATGTATTATTACACTGTAATAAAGGTATAATAACACAATGTGTTATTACACTGTAATAAAGGTATAATAACACAATGTATTATTACATTGTAATAAATGTATAATAACACAATGTATTATTACATTGTAATAAAGGTATAATAACACAATGTATTATTACATTGTAATAAATGTATAATAACACCAATGTATTATTACATTGTGATAAAGGTATAATACCACAATGTGTTATTACACTGTAATAAAGGTATAATAACACAGTATATTATTACACTGTAATAAAGGTATAATTTCACAATGTATTGTAGCACTGTAATAAATGTATAATAAGAATGTATTATTACACTTTAATAAAGGTATAATTTCACAATGTATTATTATAATGTAATAAAGGTATAATAACACAATGTATTATTACATTGTAATAAATGTATAATAACACAATGTATTATTACACTGTAATAAAGGTATTATAAGACAATGTATTATTACACTGTAATAAAGGTATGATAACACAGTGTATTATTACACTGTAATAAAGGTATAATAAGACAATGTATCATTACACTGTAATAAAGGTATAATACCACAATGTGTTATTACACTGTAATAAAGGTATAATAGCACAGTGTATTATTACATTGTAATAAATGTCTAATAACACAATGTATTATTACATTGTAATAAATGTATAATAACACAATGTATTATTACACTGTAATAAAGGTATAATTTCACAATGTATTATGGCACTGTAAAAAGGTAGAATCACACAATGTACAGTATTATGGGACTGTAATAAATGTATAATAAGAATGTATTATTACACTGTAATAAAGGTATAATAACACAATGTGTTATTACACTGTAATAAAGGTATAATAGCACAGTGTATTATTACACTGTAATAAAGGTATAATAACACAATGTATTATTACATTGTAATAAAGGTATAATACCACAATGTGTTATTACACTGTAATAAAGGTATAATAACACAATGTATTATTACACTGTAATAAAGGTATAATAACACAATGTGTTATTACACTGTAATAAAGGTATAATAACACAATGTATTATTACATTGTAATAAATGTATAATAACACAATGTATTATTACATTGTAATAAATGTATAATAACACAATGTATTACACTCTAATAAAGGTATAATAACACAATGTATTATTACATTGTAATAAATGTATAATAACACAATGTATTATTACACTGTAATAAAGGTATAATAACACAATGTATTATTACATTGTAATAAATGTATAATAACACAATTTATTATTACATTGTAATAAATGTATAATAACACAATGTATTATTACACTGTAATAAAGGTATAATACCACAATGTGTTATTACACTGTAATAAAGGTATAATAACACAGTGTATTATTACATTGTGATAAATGTATAATAACACAATGTATTATTACACTGTAATAAAGGTATAATAACACAATGTATTATTACATTGTAATAAATGTATAATAACACAATGTATTATTACACTGTAATAAAGGTATAATTTCACAATGTATTATGGCACTGTAAAAAGGTAGAATCACACAATGTACAGTATTATGGGACTGTAATAAATGTATAATAAGAATGTATTATTACACTGTAATAAAGGTATAATAACACAATGTGTTATTACACTGTAATAAAGGTATAATAGCACAGTGTATTATTACACTGTAAGAAAGGTATAATAACACAATGTATTATTACACTGTAATAAAGGTATAATAACACAATGTGTTATTACACTGTAATAAAGGTATAATAACACAATGTATTATTACATTGTAATAAATGTATAATAACACAATGTATTATTACATTGTAATAAATGTATAATAACACAATGTATTATTACACTGTAATAAAGGTATAATACCACAATGTGTTATTACACTGTAATAAAGGTATAATAACACAGTGTATTATTACACTGTAATAAAGGTATAATAACACAATGTATTATTACATTGTAATAAATGTATAATAAGACAATGTATTATTACACTGTAATAAATGTATAATAAGACAATGTATTATTACACTGTAATAAAGGTATAATAGCACAGTGTATTATTACATTGTAATAAATGTATAATCACACAATGTATTATTACACTGTAATAAAGGTATAATAACACAATGTATTATTACATTGTAATAAATGTATAATAACACAATGTATTATTACATTGTAATAAATGTATAATAACCCAATGTATTATTACACTGTAATAAAGGTATAATTTCACAATGTATTATGGCACTGTAAAAAGGTAGAATCACACAATGTATTATGGGACTGTAATGTATAATAAGAATGTATTATTACACGGTAATAAAGGTATAATAACACAATGTGTTATTACACTGTAATAAAGGTATAATAGCACAGTGTATTATTACACTGTAATAAAGGTATAATAACACAATGTATTATTACATTGTAATAAATGTATAATAACACAATGTATTATTACACTGTAATAAAGGTATAATACCACAATGTGTTATTACACTGTAATAAAGGTATAATAACACAGTATATTATTACACTGTAATAAAGGTATAATTTCACAATGTATTATGGCACTGTAAAAAGGTAGAATTACACAATGTATTATGGGACTGTAATAAATGTATAATAAGAATGTATTATTACACTTTAATAAAGGTATAATTTCACAATGTATTATTATACTGTAATAAAGGTATAATAACACAATGTATTATTACACTGTAATAAAGGTATTATAAGACAATGTATTATTACACTGTAATAAAGGTATAATAACACAGTGTATTATTACACTGTAATAAAGGTATAATAAGACAATGTATCATTACACTGTAATAAAGGTATAATACCACAATGTGTTATTACACTGTAATAAAGGTATAATTTCACAATGTAGTATGGCACTGTAAAAAGGTAGAATTACACAATGTATTATGGGACTGCAATAAATGTATAATAAGAATGTATTATTACATTGTAATAAAGGTATAATAACACAATGTATTATTATTGTAATAAATGTATAATAACACCAATGTATTATTACATTGTAATAAATGTATAATAACACAATGTATTATTACACTGTAATAAAGGTATAATACCACAATGTGTTATTACACTGTAATAAAGGTATAATAACACAGTATATTATTACACTGTAATAAAGGTATAATTTCACAATGTATTGTGGCACTGTAAAAAGGTAGAATTACACAATGTATTATGGGACTGTAATAAATGTATAATAAGAATGTATTATTACACTGTAATAAAGGTATAATAACACAATGTGTTATTACACTGTAATAAAGGTATAATAACACAATGTATTATTACATTGTAATAAAGGTATAATAACACAATGTATTATTACATTGTAATAAATGTATAATAACACCAATGTATTATTACATTGTAATAAAGGTATAATACCACAGTATATTATTACACTGTAATAAAGGTATAATTTCACAATGTATTGTGGCACTGTAATAAATGTATAATAAGAATGTATTATTACACTTTAATAAAGGTATAATTTCACAATGTATTATTATAATGTAATAAAGGTATAATAACACAATGTATTATTACACTGTAATAAAGGAATTATAAGACAATGTATTATTACACTGTAATAAAGGTATAATAACACAGTATATTATTACACTGTAATAAAGGTATAATTTCACAATGTATTGTGGCACTGTAATAAATGTATAATAAGAATGTATTATTACACTTTAATAAAGGTATAATTTCACAATGTATTATTATAATGTAATAAAGGTATAATAACACAATGTATTATTACACTGTAATAAAGGTATTATAAGACAATGTATTATTACACTGTAATAAAGGTATAATAACACAGTGTATTATTACACTGTAATAAAGGTATAATAAGACAATGTATCATTACACTGTAATAAAGGTATAATACCACAATGTGTTATTACACTGTAATAAAGGTATAATAGCACAGTGTATTATTACATTGTAATAAATGTCTAATAACACAATGTATTATTACATTGTAATAAATGTATAATAACACAATGTATTATTACACTGTAATAAAGGTATAATTTCACAATGTATTATGGCACTGTAAAAAGGTAGAATCACACAATGTACAGTATTATGGGACTGTAATAAATGTATAATAAGAATGTATTATTACACTGTAATAAAGGTATAATAACACAATGTGTTATTACACTGTAATAAAGGTATAATAGCACAGTGTATTATTACACTGTAATAAAGGTATAATAACACAATGTATTATTACATTGTAATAAAGGTATAATACCACAATGTGTTATTACACTGTAATAAAGGTATAATTTCACAATGTATTATGGCACTGTAAAAAGGTAGAATCACACAATGTACAGTATTATGGGACTGTAATAAATGTATAATAAGAATGTATTATTACACTGTAATAAAGGTATAATAACACAATGTATTATTACATTGTAATAAATGTATAATAACACAATGTATTATTACACTGTAATAAAGGTATAATTTCACAATGTATTATGGCACTGTAAAAAGGTAGAATCACACAATGTACAGTATTATGGGACTGTAATAAATGTATAATAAGAATGTATTATTACACTGTAATAAAGGTATAATAACACAATGTATTATTACATTGTAATAAAGGTATAATACCACAATGTGTTATTACACTGTAATAAAGGTATAATAACACAATGTATTATTACACTGTAATAAAGGTATAATAACACAATGTGTTATTACACTGTAATAAAGGTATAATAACACAATGTATTATTACATTGTAATAAATGTATAATAACACAATGTATTATTACATTGTAATAAATGTATAATAACACAATGTATTATTACACTCTAATAAAGGTATAATAACACAATGTATTATTACATTGTAATAAATGTATAATAACACAATGTATTATTACACTGTAATAAAGGTATAATAACACAATGTATTATTACATTGTAATAAATGTATAATAACACAATGTATTATTACATTGTAATAAATGTATAATAACACAATGTATTATTACACTGTAATAAAGGTATAATACCACAATGTGTTATTACACTGTAATAAAGGTATAATAACACAGTGTATTATTACATTGTGATAAATGTATAATAACACAATGTATTATTACACTGTAATAAAGGTATAATAACACAATGTATTATTACATTGTAATAAATGTATAATAACACAATGTATTATTACATTGTAATAAAGGTATAATAACACAATGTATTATTACATTGTAATAAATGTATAATAACACCAATGTATTATTACATTGTAATAAAGGTATAATACCACAATGTGTTATTACACTGTAATAAAGGTATAATTTCACAATGTATTATGGCACTGTAAAAAGGTAGAATTACACAATGTATTATGGGACTGTAATAAATGTATAATAAGAATGTATTATTACACTTTAATAAAGGTATAATTTCACAATGTATTATTATACTGTAATAAAGGTATAATAACACAATGTATTATTACATTGTAATAAATGTATAATAACACAATGTATTATTACACTGTAATAAAGGTATTATAAGACAATGTATTATTACACTGTAATAAAGGTATAATAACACAGTGTATTATTACACTGTAATAAAGGTATAATAAGACAATGTATCATTACACTGTAATAAAGGTATAATACCACAATGTGTTATTACACTTTAATAAAGGTATAATAGCACAGTGTATTTTTACATTGTAATAAATGTCTAATAACACAATGTATTATTACATTGTAATAAATGTATAATAACACAATGTATTATTACACTGTAATAAAGGTATAATTTCACAATGTATTATGGCACTGTAAAATGGTAGAATCACACAATGTATTATGGGACTGCAATAAATGTATAATAAGAAGGTATTATTACACTGTAATAAAGGTATAATAAGACAATGTATTATTACACTGTAATAAAGGTATAATACCACAATGTGTTATTACACTGTAATAAAGGTATAATAGCACATTGTATTATTACACTGTAATAAAGGTATAATTTAACAATGTATTATGGCACTGTAAAAAGGTAGAATTACACAATGTATTATGGGACTGCAATAAATGTATAATAAGAATGTATTATTACACTGTAATAAAGGTATAATAACACAATGTATTATTACATTGTAATAAATTTATAATAACACAATGTATCATTACACTGTAATAAAGGTATAATACCACAATGTGTTATTACACTGTAATAAAGGTATAATAGCACATTGTATTATTACATTGTAATAAATGTATAATAACACAATGTATTATTACACTGTAATAAAGGTATAATTTCACAATGTATTATGGCACTGTAAAAAGGTAGAATTACACAATGTATTATGGGACTGTAATAAATGTATAATAAGAATGTATTATTACACTTTAATAAAGGTATAATTTCACAATGTATTATTACACTGTAATAAAGGTATAATAACACAGTGTATTATTACACTGTAATAAAGGTATAATAAGACAATGTATCATTACACTGTAATAAAGGTATAATACCACAATGTGTTATTACACTGTAATAAAGGTATAATTTCACAATGTATTATGGCACTGTAAAAAGGTAGAATTACACAATGTATTATGGGACTGCAATAAATGTATAATAAGAATGTATTATTACATTGTAATAAAGGTATAATAACACAATGTATTATTATTGTAATAAATGTATAATAACACCAATGTATTATTACATTGTAATAAATGTATAATAACACAATGTATTATTACACTGTAATAAAGGTATAATAACACAATGTGTTATTACACTGTAATAAAGGTATAATAACACAATGTATTATTACATTGTAATAAATGTATAATAACACAATGTATTATTACATTGTAATAAATTTATAATAACACAATGTATTATTACACTCTAATAAAGGTATAATAACACAATGTATTATTACATTGTAATAAATGTATAATAACACAATGTATTATTACACTGTAATAAAGGTATAATAACACAATGTATTATTACATTGTAATAAATGTATAATAACACAATGTATTATTACATTGTAATAAATGTATAATAACACAATGTATTATTACACTGTAATAAAGGTATAATACCACAATGTGTTATTACACTGTAATAAAGGTATAATAACACAGTGTATTATTACATTGTGATAAATGTATAATAACACAATGTATTATTACACTGTAATAAAGGTATAATAACACAATGTATTATTACATTGTAATAAATGTATAATAACACAATGTATTATTACATTGTAATAAAGGTATAATAACACAATGTATTATTACATTGTAATAAATGTATAATAACACCAATGTATTATTACATTGTAATAAAGGTATAATACCACAATGTGTTATTACACTGTAATAAAGGTATAATTTCACAATGTATTATGGCACTGTAAAAAGGTAGAATTACACAATGTATTATGGGACTGTAATAAATGTATAATAAGAATGTATTATTACACTTTAATAAAGGTATAATTTCACAATGTGTTATTATACTGTAATAAAGGTATAATAACACAATGTATTATTACATTGTAATAAATGTATAATAACACAATGTATTATTACACTGTAATAAAGGTATTATAAGACAATGTATTATTACACTGTAATAAAGGTATAATAACACAGTGTATTATTACACTGTAATAAAGGTATAATAAGACAATGTATCATTACACTGTAATAAAGGTATAATACCACAATGTGTTATTACACTTTAATAAAGGTATAATAGCACAGTGTATTTTTACATTGTAATAAATGTCTAATAACACAATGTATTATTACATTGTAATAAATGTATAATAACACATTGTATTATTACACTGTAATAAAGGTATAATTTAACAATGTATTATGGCACTGTAAAAAGGTAGAATTACACAATGTATTGTGGGACTGCAATAAATGTATAATAAGAATGTATTATTACACTGTAATAAAGGTATAATAACACAATGTATTATTACATTGTAATAAATTTATAATAACACAATGTATCATTACACTGTAATAAAGGTATAATAACACATTGTATTATTACATTGTAATAAATGTATAATAACACAATGTATTATTACACTGTAATAAAGGTATAATACCACAATGTGTTATTACACTGTAATAAAGGTATAATAACACAGTATATTATTACACTGTAATAAAGGTATAATTTCACAATGTATTATGGCACTGTAAAAAGGTAGAATTACACAATGTATTATGGGACTGTAATAAATGTATAATAAGAATGTATTATTACACTTTAATAAAGGTATAATTTCACAATGTATCATTACACTGTAATAAAGGTATAATACCACAATGTGTTATTACACTGTAATAAAGGTATAATTTCACAATGTATTATGGCACTGTAAAAAGGTAGAATTACACAATGTATTATGGGACTGCAATAAATGTATAATAAGAATGTATTATTACATTGTAATAAAGGTATAATAACACAATGTATTATTATTGTAATAAATGTATAATAACACCAATGTATTATTACATTGTAATAAATGTATAATAACACAATGTATTATTACATTGTAATAAAGGTATAATAACACAATGTATTATTACATTGTAATAAATGTATAATAACACCAATGTATTATTACATTGTGATAAATGTATAATACCACAATGTGTTATTACACTGTAATAAAGGTATAATAACACATTATATTATTACACTGTAATAAAGGTATAATTTCACAATGTATTGTGGCACTGTAATAAATGTATAATAAGAATGTATTATTACACTTTAATAAAGGTATAATTTCACAATGTATTATTATAATGTAATAAAGGTATAATAACACAATGTATTATTACATTGTAATAAATGTATAATAACACAATGTATTATTACACTGTAATAAAGGTATTATAAGACAATGTATTATTACACTGTAATAAAGGTATAATACCACAATGTGTTATTACACTGTAATAAAGGTATAATAGCACAGTGTATTATTACATTGTAATAAATGTCTAATAACACAATGTATTATTACATTGTAATAAATGTATAATAACACAATGTATTATTACACTGTAATAAAGGTATAATTTCACAATGTATTATGGCACTGTAAAAAGGTAGAATCACACAATGTACAGTATTATGGGACTGTAATAAATGTATAATAAGAATGTATTATTACACTGTAATAAAGGTATAATAACACAATGTGTTATTACACTGTAATAAAGGTATAATAGCACAGTGTATTATTACACTGTAATAAAGGTATAATAACACAATGTATTATTACACTGTAATAAAGGTATAATAACACAATGTATTATTACACTGTAATAAATGTATAATAACACAATGTGTTATTACACTGTAATAAAGGTATAATAGCACAGTGTATTATTACATTGTAATAAATGTCTAATAACACAATGTATTATTACATTGTAATAAATGTATAATAACACAATGTATTATTACACTGTAATAAAGGTATAATTTCACAATGTATTATTACATTGTAATAAAGGTATAATACCACAATGTGTTATTACACTGTAATAAAGGTATAATAACACAATGTATTATTACATTGTAATAAATGTATAATAACACAATGTATTATTACATTGTAATAAATGTATAATAACACAATGTATTATTACACTGTAATAAAGGTATAATACCACAATGTGTTATTACACTGTAATAAAGGTATAATAACACAGTGTATTATTACATTGTGATAAATGTATAATAACACAATGTATTATTACACTGTAATAAAGGTATAATAACACAATGTATTATTACATTGTAATAAATGTATAATAACACAATGTATTATTACACTGTAATAAAGGTATAATACCACAATGTGTTATTACACTGTAATAAAGGTATAATTTCACAATGTATTATGGCACTGTAAAAAGGTAGAATTACACAATGTATTATGGGACTGTAATAAATGTATAATAAAAATGTATTATTACACTTTAATAAAGGTATAATTTCACAATGTATTATTATACTGTAATAAAGGTATAATAACACAATGTATTATTACATTGTAATAAATGTATAATAACACAATGTATTATTACACTGTAATAAAGGTATTATAAGACAATGTATTATTACACTCTAATAAAGGTATAATAACACAGTGTATTATATGGGCTGAAATATGTGCCACCAGAAACTGAATTTGAATCATTTATATTTGAATTTGAATTGATAAACTTGAATAATTGCATTGGAAAAATGAATTTGAATCACATAATTTGAAATTGTATTGTTTAATTTGAATAATTGCATTGAAAAACTGAATCTGAATTGTATAATTTGAAATTGAATTTGTTTGGAACTGAAGTCCAATAGCCTACAGTTTGATCCTCACTGAAAATTCAACTCTCTATGTATCCTCACATTCAGTTCTCACAATTCAGATTCAGATCACTAAATTCAATTTCAAGTTACTGTAACAGACATCCGGGTAGTTGGAGGATGAAGGAAGAGCAATCGAGCGCAGATCGATATCGATAGATAGAGTTCAGTGTCGCAGGATCATCACTCAGCACTAAATATGCCAGACTGTTGTGCTGCTTATGGATGTTCGAACGAAATAAATGAAGATAGATAGATAGATAGATAGATAGATAGATAGATAGATAGATAGATAGATAGATAGATAGATAGATAGATAGATAGATAGATAGATAGATAGATAGATAGATAGATAGATAGATAGATAGATAGATAGATAGATAGATAGATAGATAGATAGATAGATAGATAGATAGATAGATAGATAGATAGATAGATAGATAACATTTCACAGGTGAGAATGTGTTTTATGATATACTATATGCCGCCTTCGACCTCCAATCTGAGGTCCGGCGGCGGCGGGAGGCGGAGAGTTCCGTGGCCCGCGGCAGCGTCTCTTCTCCAGGGCAGGAACACAGCCTCACCTCGCTGCTGCACCGGTCCCCGCTGATCCAGATGGGACCGGCCAAAGACAGTGGCCGGCGGACGGAGAGAAACAACAAAGCAGGGCTGTAAACTTCACTTTGAAGCAGAAACTCTTAACGTTAGTTCAGAAGGGTGAAGTTTCTGTTTGGACTCAGAGCTGTGAACTGATTATAATAAATATTCTTTGTAGCCTATTACTGTAACACATTAATTAGTCTCTTTGTTTTGTTTGTTACTGCACATGATGATAAAGCTACACTTCTAAATCACAAACAAAACTAACTTTAATATTTATATAAACGCTGTAAGGAAGGAGACGATCAGATATTAGAGTTGATAAAAATAGACTCAAATAATAATTTACTATTTTGTGTTTTAATGTGGAAACATCTTGTATAAACTCAGGGGATTGGCTCTTACATCACATTGTATTACAGGCTTGCTGATGTACAAAGTAAACCAATACCATTCAAATGTTTAAATTAATTAACATGTATTTTATTTTCAAATATGGATAGTCACACCATTGTAGCCATTTTGCAGAAGGGCAGGCTATGCTAAGGTAAGTAGCGATAGTTCATTTTAAGATTACTTAAGTGTAAGAATGTGACTAATAAACCTAGGCCTACTAGCACTAGGCATTATATTTTGAACATTGTAGATTATATTAATATCAAAAGCCTACATTTTCTCTGGACTCGATCATAAATACATGTCTGACCTTTGGAACGAACCAAAAAAAACTAGAAAAAAAAAATATATATATATGGGTCAAGGCGAGGCAAGCACTTATTCGTCGTTTTATTGCTGGTACTGTGCTCCAAAACGTAGGTGCTGATTGGCCGAAGAGGAGTACTGTGTATCTTCGCCACTAAACTCTATCTATCGATCTGCGCTCGATTGCTCTTCCTTCATCCTCCAACTACCCGGATGTCTGTCACAGTAACTTGAAATTGAATTTGGTGATCTGAATCTGAATTGTGAGAACTGAATGTGAGGATACATAGAGAGTTGAATTTTCAGTGAGGATCAAATTGTATTGGACTTCAGTTCCAAACAAATAAATTCAATTTCAAATTATACAATTCAAATTCAGTTTTTCAATGCAATGATTCAAATTAAACAATACAATTTCAAATTATGTGATTCAAATTCAGTTTTTCAGTGGTGGCACATATTTCAGCCCATAGTATTATTACACTGTAATAAAGGTATAATAAGACAATGTGTTATTACACTGTAATAAAGGTATAATAGCACAGTGTATTATTACACTGTAATAAAGGTATAATTTCACTATGTATTATGGCACTGTAAAAAGGTAGAATTACACAATGTATTATGGGACTGCAATAAATGTATAATAAGAATGTATTATTACACTGTAATAAAGGTATAATAACACAATGTATTATTACATTGTAATAAATGTAAAATAAGACAATGTATTATTACACTGTAATAAATGTATAATAAGACAATGTATTATTACACTGTAATAAAGGTATAATACCACAATGTGTTATTACACTGTAATAAAGTTATAATAGCACAGTGTATTATTACATTGTAATAAATGTATAATACCACAATGTGTTATTACACTGTAATAAAGGTATAATAACACTGTGTATTATTATATTGTAATAAATGTACAATAACACAATGTATTATTACACTGTAATAAAGGTATAATAGCACAGTGTATTATTACATTGTAATAAATGTATAATCACACAATGTATTATTACACTGTAATAAAGGTATAATAACACAATGTATTATTACATTGTAATAAATGTATAATAACACAATGTATTATTACATTGTAATAAATGTATAATAACCCAATGTATTATTACACTGTAATAAAGGTATAATTTCACAATGTATTATGGCACTGTAAAAAGGTAGAATCACACAATGTATTATGCTCACTTAAAAATGTTGGGTTAAAAATAACCCAACGAATAACCCAACTGTGGATTGGTATAGCACCTTCCCAACTGTGGGTTATTTTAACCCAATGCATTGGGTTAAACTCCAGTTGGGTTAAAATAACCCAACAGTTGTGTTAAATATTTATTTTTTATTTATGACCTTATTTTAATAAATAAAATACACATTGTTTTCAAATACAGATTGTTTATTTGTATAAACAATACATATGTTTCAACAAATATATTTTTCAATTACAAACTATATATTGGGGAGTCTAGCATTTAATTGTGTACATAAATTCAAAATGCACAAGTGTACATACAACACACATAATAAATTCAAAACCTATGCAAATATGTACAAACAGTACACATTCAAAACCTACACAAAAATACACATAGCATACATACAATTGTACAGCATACAGCACACACAAATTCAAAATGAACACTAAATTAAGAACTACACATGAATAACCTATTTAATTCAATAACCTATACAAATATGGATAGAATACACAAATTAATAACAATAAATCCTAATCACAACTTTATTAAAAGTTCTTCACTGTACACTAAATGCATTGTTGTAAACATACCTTAAATAATAAAACTACAAATACATATGTTGACTACTGGACCTAATGATGATAATGATGATCAAAGTTCTTAATGAGGCAGGAACTCCTCCAGATATATCTCCAGATATATTAAAGTTTGCATGCTACAAAAACTCCCAAAACGGGTGCAGAGGTCTTGAAGTAGTTTGCCATAGATGTAAAACATTTTTGAAACATCCATTGCTTGAAATAAAGTCTTCTGTTCAACTGCTTCCACACTGAATATGATAAAAACTTGTGAGTTCTCTTCGTCCCCAATTAAGCATCAAGCCATGTGGATCCGGGCTTGTCTCACTGTTTCTCACTTGTCTCCAACCTTAAAAGAATAAATAAAGTTCAGCTGGGCATGCACTGTGACAACATCAACAGTGTTAAATTATAAAAAAGTTACATCAAAGCAGTGCTGTATTGAATTAAATTATGGTCACTCTAATTAGTCATTACACCTGCCGTTAAAGGATTAGTTCACCCAAAAATGTCAATTCTGTCATTAATTACTCGCCCTCTTGTCATTCCAAACCTGTAAGACTTTTGTTCATCTTCGGAACACAAATAAAGATCTTTTTGATGAGTCTTACAGATTTCTGTCCCTCCATTGACAGCTACACAACTATCACTTTTAATCCCAGAAAGGTAGCAAACACATCATAAAGGTAATACATGTTACTCCAGTGGTTTAACCACAATTTTATGGAGCGACATGAGTATATTCTATCCCTTAACCATAATTTAAAATTAAGATTAAACCACTGGAGTCACTTGGACTACTTTAATGAAGTCTTTACTACCTTTCTGGGGCTTGAAAGCAGTAGTTGTGTAGACTGTCAATGGAGGGACAGAAATCTCTCAGATTTCATCTAAAAGATTTTATTTTGTGTTCTGAAGATGAGCGAAAGTATTACAGGTTTAGAACGACATGAGGGCGAGCAATCATGACAGAATTTTCTTTTTTTGGATGAACAATCCCATTAACAAGCGGAATCATTGAAGAAAAGAAGAAGTGGATAAACATGAGTTGAAGAGCAGTGTAATTTATCAAAGTTGATTTGATATTGTTGCTTTTACTTACAGGCTTAATGTCATTTGAGCGGCACTTCATTTTAGCATATGTTGGACACACCATTTTTCCATTTGTGAGGTATGGCGATGATGGCAGGATGTCAGGCCATTTCTCCGGGATCATCTTTGAAAGACAAGAAAAAAATCCAAGAAAAAATACAGTTTTCAACTATACCACACATGTGTCAACCTAATTTCATATGCACTTAGACACAGCCAAAACAATTTTCCAAAATAAGACACCCCTTCCCTATAGAGGGTATGCACTGACGTCACTTTCCCGCCAAAGAGCTGCTGCGTGACTGGATTTAATAGGGGAAACTGCGAAAACGTGAGTAAAACAAATGATTATCAGTTTAAACTAAAGGTTGGACTCGATATAGTGTTCCTTACAGCTTAACAAAGATCCAGTGATCATGGATATTCATATTTCGTTCTTCCTGTCAGTCCCATAGAGGCTATGCTGTCAGTACCGGAAAGAGAATGGATTAGTTCACCTCTCGAGTCTTCGGGTCTGATTCTTCTGAGTCTTTCATTCTTTTGTCACATGACAGCGCTGGACCATAAATGAGTTACTAATGTTTTAACGGCTTAGATTGGGAGGTGAGGTAAACTAACAGACTGCATAGCCTGAAGACCCAAAAGTTAAATTAAAGGTCCCGTTTTTCCTGTGTTTTTGAAGTTTTGATTGTGTTTACAGTGTGCCATATAACATGTGTTCATGTTGCGCGTGTAAAAAAAAAAACAGTATTTTTCACACAATTTCCTTATCTGTATAGCGCTGTTTTCACTGTCCTAACAATGGGCTGATGACTTCCTTGTTCTATGAAGTCCCTCCTTCAGAAATACGTAACGAGTTCTGATTGTGCCAGCGGTTCCTGTGTTGTGATTCGACAGCAGCTTAGCGCACGTTGCCCGGAAAGGTCACGCCTTCTTACCATAACGTGGAGATGCATGCGCTCAGTGTTATTGTAAACATGTCTTTAATTTCAATTCAATTTGAGCCGGAATCAGACCCGGAGAACATAGATGATCACATTGATCTCTAAGTACAGCGCCCCTGGGAAGGCCAAATAAAGGTGATTTGACTCCGGGAAGAAAATATCAGCGTCTCGACGACATGGCGACAAACACACTCTATACAAACTCTTCCTCTTCTTCGTGGGAGCGCAACAAGACCACGCCCCCTTTTTTGTGTATTCCTGTGGGCGGAGGTTAGTCAAAAAACTGTTCTAGTGACGTCATTAAAGCAGGAAGAAGAGGCATGTAGTCCAAACCGGCCGTTCGCTGTAGGCTTTGAAAGGGGACTTCTGTTAAATAAAATATCTCGCTTGGCATTGAACTTTGAGCGTTATCATTTTACAGGTATTATTTATGCTCTAACAGCAACATTACACACTAACTAAAGTTTGAAAAATGGGATTTTTCAACAGGACCTTTAATTGTTTCTGTTTCTCATAATTTGGCCTCTTCCTTGCATTGCAATTTTTTTCTAAATGTGATCAACATTTGATGTGTTTGGGGAATTTGGCTATTGACATAACATTTAAATACATTCTGCTGAAATGAACGAAATGACTTGAAAAAAGATTTGTTCATTTTTATGAACGAGATTTAAAGATCCAAGTCAGTAAAATTATCCGAACTTCCCACTACTACGTCATGCGCATACCCTCTGTACTTAACTTCATTAAACTCACCATTCCAAGAAAATTGTGAAGTCTGGGATGTTCTCTAATGATTTCTTCGATAGTTTTTGTTCCAGAGGATCAATTCCACGCACTGCAGTTTGTTGAAGTGGTGTGTGTCTCATGAACTCCACGACTTGGCTGTGAGGACTTCTTGCTTTCTTTTGCCACTCAAACATTGTCAGTCATCAGACAGCTCAGACTCTATTGAAATTAAAACATACTGTATTAAAATGAGTGAAGACAGCTGAAAAAAAAAAACATAAGTAATTATCTGTACCTGGATCTGTAGTAGCCCCAGCACTGCACATCTTGTCTCTCTAATCATTATTCAACTTACCAGCTTGTTAGTAGAGGGACTCAAAGACAGGTGCCAGATCAGGAAGACATCCAAAATGTGTACTATTGTACACTGTCCAGGACCAAAGTTGAGAACCATTGTCATCCAGCAGCGTAAAACTTTAATTTACTGCTTCCTGTGTTAGAATGAATCAGAAAAAAAAGAAATATTTTCAAAAAAGTAAACTAGTCCTTAAAAACTTGTTACTACAGTAAATCAAGGTAATCTGTGTATTGGAGAACATAACAAACTTTCTTTAACTAATCATGAACTAATAGTTTATTTGTTGCAAAGTTTTTCTCATGTTTTCCACTTCAATTTTGTTAGGAATATCTGCACTTTTTCATCTTTCTTTCATCGCGGAGATTTCAGCGAAATCAAATGCTTCTCACTGTACCTCACAGCGCTGTTGTGGTGTCGTGTGACCGATGTCTGAGCTCGCGCCGCGTGGCCGAGCTGATAAATGGTCCGTGCACTACGGTTCAAATGAGTAAAGCTCTTTCGTTCCGCATTTAGTGACAATTGTAGTCGCACCTGTACGAAAAAAGTACATTATGCCTACCAGTCTGGAGCACTGCTACAGTTGTGACAGACCATCACTAAAGTCCCTTTAAGACATTTGCTATCACAAACGTTAACGTCACCGTAAAACAGGCGTAAGATAATGCTAGACAGTGATTTCAGACTAGAATTAGACCTACTTACTTAACGTTAGTATATTGTAGAAGGTAACTCAGTAGTAGTAACGTACATCTCTAAATGGTTTTAATAGTATAATTTTTAATTAATAATTTTATTTCTGCTAGCGAGCTAACGGGGATAGCTAGGATTAATTTCCAATCGATCTCACTTCCCGGAGATCATTAAAACGGACTAAGGGGAACTTCGTTTTTTTAAAATATAAAATTCAGTTTTAGAGTAATTATATTCAACGTCTCAGTATACAATACTTAATGTTATACATATATAAAAACGATATGACTTACCTTTTATAATGAAGATGCAGCAGCAGCTTCTGTGTTGACTGTCTGTCACTGGACCGTTAAAATTTGAACTGTCGCTGCAGAAACCGTAGGTTATTTAACCCAACGGTTAGGTTATAGCTAAAAATAACCCAACGGCATAAACAAATAACCCAACAAATTTTAATATAACCCAACATAATGACCCAACATGAATACACCAACGGTTGGGTTACACAAATAACCCAACGTTTTTTACTGTGTGGGACTGTAATGTATAATAAGAATGTATTATTACACGGTAATAAAGGTATAATAACACAATGTGTTATTACACTGTAATAAAGGTATAATAGCACAGTGTATTATTACACTGTAATAAAGGTATAATTTCACTATGTATTATGGCACTGTAAAAAGGTAGAATTACACAATGTATTATGGGACTGCAAAAAATGTATAATAAGAATGTATTATTGCACTGTAATAAAGGTATAATAACATAATGTATTATTACATTGTAATAAATGTATAATAAGACAATGTATTATTACACTGTAATAAATGTATAATAAGACAATGTATTATTACACTGTAATAAAGGTATAATACCACAATGTGTTATTACACTGTAATAAAGGTATAATAGCACAGTGTATTATTATATTGTAATAAATGTACAATAACACAATGTATTATTACACTGTAATAAAGGTATAATAGCACAGTGTATTATTACATTGTAATAAATGTATAATCACACAATGTATTATTACACTGTAATAAAGGTATAATAACACAATGTATTATTACATTGTAATAAATGTATAATAACACAATGTATTATTACATTGTAATAAATGTATAATAACACAATGTATATTACACTGTAATAAAGTTATAATAACACAGTGTATTATTACATTGTAATAAATGTATAATAACACAATGTATTATTACATTGTAATAAATGTATAATAACAAAATGTATATTACACTGTAATAAAGTTATAATAACACAGTGTATTATTACATTGTAATAAATGTATAATAACACAATGTATATTACACTGTAATAAAGTTATAATAACACAATGTATTATTACATTGTAATAAATGTATAATAACACAATGTATTATTACATTGTAATAAATGTATAATTTCACAATGTATTATTACACTGTAATAAAGGTATAATACCACAATGTGTTATTACACAGTAATAAATGTATAATAACACAGTGTATTATTACGCTGTAATAAAGGTATAATTTCACAATGTATTATGGCACTGTAATAAATGTATAATAAGACAATGTATTATTACACTGTAATAAATGTATAATAACACAATGTTTTATTACACTGTAATAAAGGTATAATGCCATAATGTGTTATTACACTGTAATAAAGGTATAATAGCATAGTGTATTATTACATTGTAATAAATGTATAATACACAATGTATTATTACATTGTAATAAATGTATAATAACACAATGTATTATTACACTGTAATAAAGGTATAATACCACAATGTGTTATTACACTGTAATAAAGGTATAATTTCACAATGTATTAAGGCACTGTAAAAAGGTAGAATCACACAATGTATTATGGGACTGTAATAAATGTATAATAAGAATGTATTATTACTGTAATAAAGGTATAATAACACAATGTGTTATTACACTGTAATAAAGGTATAATAACACAATGTATTATTACATTGTAATAAATGTATAATAACACAATGTATTATTACATTGTAATAAAGGTATAATAACACAATATATTATTACACTGTAATAAAGATATAATACCACAATGTGTTATTACACTGTAATAAAGGTATAATAACACAGTGTATTATTACATTGTAATAAATGTATAATAACACAATGTATTGTTACACTGTAATAAAGGTATAATAAGACAATGTATTATTACATTGTAATAAATGTATAATAACACAATGTATTATTACACTGTAATAAAGGTATAATAACACAATGTATTATTACATTGTACTAAATGTATAATAACACAATGTATTATTACGTTGTAATAAATGTATAATAACACAATGTATTGTTACACTGTAATAAAGGTATAATACCACAATGTGTTATTACACTGTAATAAAGGTATAATAGCTCAGTGTATTATTACACTGTAATAAAGGTATAATTTCACTATGTATTATGGCACTGTAAAAAGGCAGAATTACACAATGTATTATGGGACTGTAATAAATGTATAATAAGAATGTATTATTACTGTAATAAAGGTATAATAACACAATGTGTTATTACACTGTAATAAAGGTATAATAACACAATGTATTATTACATTGTAATAAATGTATAATAACACAATGTATTATTACACTGTAATAAAGGTATAATAACACAATGTATTATTACACTGTAATAAAGGTATAATAACACAATGTATTATTACATTGTAATAAATGTATAATAAGACAATGTATCATTACACTGTAATAAAGGTATAATACCACAATGTGTTATTACACTGTAATAAAGGTATAATAGCACAGTGTATTATTACATTGTAATAAATGTATAATAACACAATGTATTATTACACTGTAATAAAGTTATAATAACACAATGTATTATTACATTGTAATAAATGTATAATAACACAATGTATTATTACATTGTAATAAATGTATAACAACACAATGTATATTACACTGTAATAAAGGTATAATAACACAGTGTATTATTACATTGTAATGAATGTATAATAACACAATGTATTATTACACTGTAATAAAGGTATAATAACACAATGTATTATTACATTGTAATAAATGCATAATAACACAATGTATTATTACATTGTAATAAATGTATAATAACACAATGTATTATTACACTGTAATAAAGGTATAATACCACAATGTGTTATTACACTGTAATAAAGGTATAATAACACAGTGTATTATTACACTGTAATAAAGGTATAATTTCACAATGTATTATGGCACTGTAATAATTGTATAATAAGACAATGTATTATTACACTGTAATAAATGTATAATAACACAATGTATTATTACACTGTAATAAAGGTATAATACCACAATGTGTTATTACACTGTAATAAAGGTATAATACCACAATGTGTTATTACACTGTAATAAAGGTATAATAACACAATGTATTATTACATTGTAATAAATGTATAATAACACAATGTATTATTACATTGTAATAAATGTATAATAACACAATGTATTATTACACTGTAATAAAGGTATAATACCACAATGTGTTATTACACTGTAATAAAGGTATAATAACACAGTGTATTATTACACTGTAATAAAGGTATAATTTCACAATGTATTATGGCACTGTAAAAAGGTAGAATCACACAATGTATTATGGGACTGTAATAAATGTATAATAAGAATGTATTATTACACTTTAATAAAGGTATAATTTCACAATGTATTATTATACTGTAATAAAGGTATAATAACACAATGTTTTATTACATTGTAATAAATGTATAATAACACAATGTATTATTACACTGTAATAAATGTATTATAAGACAATGTATTATTACACTGTAATAAAGGTATAATAACACAGTGTATTATTACACTGTAATGAAGGTATAATACCACAATGTGTTATTACACTGTAATAAAGGTATAATAGCACATGCAGTGTATTATTACATTGTAATAAATGTCTAATAATAATAGTATACTTTCACAATGTATTATGGCACTGTAAAAAGGTAGAATCACACAATGTATTATGGGACTGTAATAAATGTATAATAAGAATGTATTATTACACTGTAATAAAGGTATAATAACACAATGTGTTATTACACTGTAATAAAGGTATAATAGCACAGTGTATTATTACACTGTAATAAAGGTATAATTTCACTATGTATTATGGCACTGTAAAAAGGTAGAATTACACATTGTATTATGGGACTGCAATAAATGTATAATAAGAATGTATTATTACACTGTAATAAAGGTATAATGACACAATGTATTATTACATTGTAATAAATGTATAATAAGACAATGTATTATTACACTGTAATAAATGTATAATAAGACAATGTATTATTACACTGTAATAAAGGTATAATACCACAATGTGTTATTACACTGTAATAAAGGTATAATAGCACAGTGTATTATTACATTGTAATAAATGTATAATAACACAATGTATTATTACACTGTAATAAAGGTATAATAACACAATGTATTATTACATTGTAATAAATGTATAATAACACAATGTATTATTACATTTTATTACATGGCTTGGCTGAATTCCAATGTAGAATGCGGTCTGTTATTTCTTGATAACAGACCGCTGCGAAGTATAACAGACCGTTGCCATGAAAAACAGCGCGTTGCTATGGACGCGGAATGGACTATTTTCTTTAGCGGAAGCAATACAATCGTTTTTAAATCAATAAACTCCTTTTTAAATAAAGAATTTGTGTCAAATTATTTATTTATTTTGTAGGTAGCCATGTAATAAGCGGGATAATGTATAGTGAGCCGGTTGTTATAGTGAATAACAACCCCTTCAGGCTGATTCAAGATCCCTCCGCTTCGCGTCGGGATCCCGTTCAGCCTGTCGGGGTTGTTATTCACTATAACAACCGGCTCACTATACATTATCCCTTCCGTAATAAATGTATAATAACACAATGTATATTACACTGTAATACATGTATAATACCACAATGTGTTATTACACTGTAATAAAGGTATAATAACACAGTGTATTATTACATTGTAATAAATGTATAATAACACAATGTATTATTACACTGTAATAAAGGTATACTAACACAATGTATTATTACATTGTAATGTATAATAACACAATGTATTATTACATTGTAATAAATGTATAATTTCACAATGTATTATTACACTGTAATAAAGGTATAATACCACAATGTGTTATTACACTGTAATAAAGGTATAATAACAGTGTATTATTACACTGTAATAAAGGTATAATTTCACAATGTATTATGGCACTGTAATAAATTTATAATAAGACAATGTATCATTACACTGTAATAAAGGTATAATAGCACAGTGTATTATTACATTGTAATAAATGTATAATAACACAATGTATTATTACCTTGTAATAAATGTATAATAACACAATGTGTTATTACACTGTAATAAAGGTATAATAACACAGTGTATTATTACACTGTAATAAAGGTATAATTTCACAATGTATTATTACACTGTAATAAAGGTATAATAGCACAGTGTATTATTACATTGTAATAAATGTATAATAACACAATGTATTATTACATTGTAATAAAGGTATAATAACACAATGTATTATTACATTGTAATAAATGTATAATAACACCAATGTATTATTACATTGTAATAAATGTATAATAACACAATGTATTATTACACTGTAATAAAGGTACAATACCACAATGTGTTACTTCACTGTAATAAAGGTATAATAACACAGTATATTATTACACTGTAATAAACGTATAATTTCACAATGTATTGTGGCACTGTAAAAAGGTAGAATTACACAATGTATTATGGGACTCTAATAAATGTATAATAAGAATGTATTATTACACTTTAATAAAGGTATAATTTCACAATGTATTATTATACTGTAATAAAGGTATAATAACACAATGTATTATTACATTGTAATAAATGTATAATAACACAATGTATTATTACACTGTAATAAAGGTATTATAAGACAATGTATTATTACACTGTAATAAAGGTATAATAACACAGTGTATTATTACACTGTAATAAAGGTATAATAAGACAATGTATTATTACATTGTAATAAATGTATAATAAGACAATGTATTATTACACTGTAATAAATGTATAATAAGACAATGTATTATTACATTGTAATAAATGTATAATAACACAATGTATTATTACATTGTAATAAATGTATAATAACACAATGTATATTACACTGTAATACATGTATAATAACACAATGTATTATTACACTGTAATAAAGGTATACTAACACAATGTATTATTACATTGTAATAAATGTATAATAACACAATGTATTATTATATTGTAATAAATGTATAATTTCACAATGTATTATTACACTGTAATAAAAGTATAATACCACAATGTGTTATTACACTGTAATAAAGGTATAATAACACAGTGTATTATTACACTGTAATAAAGGTATAATTTCACAATGTATTATGGCACTGTAATAAATGTATAATAAGACAATGTATTATTACACTGTAATAAATGTATAATAACACAATGTATCATTACACTGTAATAAAGGTATAATACCATAATGTGTTATTACATTGTAATAAAGGTATAATAGCACAGTGTATTATTACATTGTAATAAATGTATAATAACACAATGTATTATTACATTGTAATAAATTTCACAATGTATTATGGCACTGTAATAAATGTATAATAAGACAATGTATTATTACACTGTAATAAATGTATAATAACACAATGTATTATTACACTGTAATAAATGTATAATAAGACAATGTATCATTACACTGTAATAAAGGTATAATACCATAATGTGTTATTACACTGTAATAAAGGTATAATAGCACAGTGTATTATTACATTGTAATAAATGTATAATAACACAATGTATTATTACACTGTAATAAAGGTATAATAACACAATGTATTATTACACTGTAATAATGGTATAATACCACAATGTGTTATTACACTGTAAAAAGGTAGAATCACACAATGTATTATGGGACTGTAATAAATGTATAATAAGAATGTATTATTACTGTAATAAAGGTATAATAACACAATGTGTTATTACACTGTAATAAAGGTATAATAACACAATGTATTATTACATTGTAATAAATGCATAATAACACAATGTATTATTACATTGTAATAAATGTAAAATAACACCAATGGATTATTACATTGTAATAAATGTATAATAACACAATGTATTATTACATTGTAATAAATGTATAATTTCACAATGTATTATTACACTGTAATAAAGGTATAATACCACAATGTGTTATTACACTGTAATAAAGGTATAATAACACAGTATATTATTACACTGTAATAAAGGTATAATTTCACAATGTATTATGGGACTGTAATAAATGTATAATAAGAATGTATTATTACACTTTAATAAAGGTATAATTTCACAATGTATTATTATACTGTAATAAAGGTATAATAACACAATGTATTATTACATTGTAATAAATGTATAATAACACAATGTATTATTACACTGTAATAAAGGTATTATAAGACAATGTATTATTACACTGTAATAAAGGTATAATAAGACAATGTATCATTACACTGTAATAAAGGTATAATACCACAATGTGTTATTACACTGTAATAAAGGTATAATAGCACAGTGTATTATTACATTGTAATAAATGTCTAATAACACAATGTATTATTACATTGTAATAAATGTATAATAACACAATGTATTATTACACTGTAATAAAGGTATAATTTCACAATGTATTATGGCACTGTAAAAAGGTAGAATCACACAATGTATTATGGGACTGCAATAAATGTATAATAAGAAGGTATTATTACACTGTAATAAAGGTATAATAACACAATGTGTTATTACACTGTAATAAAGGTATAATAGCACAGTGTATTATTACACTGTAATAAAGGTATAATTTCACTATGTATTATGGCACTTTAAAAAGGTAGAATTACACAATGTATTATGGGACTGCAATAAATGTATAATAAGAATGTATTATTACACTGTAATAAAGGTATAATAATACAATGTATTATTAAATTGTAATAAATGTATAATAAGACAATGTATTATTACACTGTAATAAATGTATAATAAGACAATGTATTATTACACTGTAATAAAGGTATAATACCACAATGTGTTATTACACTATAATAAAGGTATAATAGCACATTGTATTATTACACTGTAATAAAGGTATAATTTAACAATGTATTATGGCACTGTAAAAAGGTAGAATTACACAATGTATTATGGGACTGCAATAAATGTATAATAAGAATGTATTATTACACTGTAATAAAGGTATAATACCACAATGTGTTATTACACTGTAATAAAGGTATAATAGCACAGTGTATTATTACATTGTAATAAATGTCTAATAACACAATGTATTATTACATTGTAATAAATGTATAATAACACAATGTATTATTACACTGTAATAAAGGTATAATTTCACAATGTATTATGGCACTGTAAAAAGGTAGAATCACACAATGTATTATGGGACTGCAATAAATGTATAATAAGAATGTATTATTACACTGTAATAAAAGTATAATAACACAATGTATTATTACATTGTAATAAATGTATAATAACACAATGTATCATTACACTGTAATAAAGGTATAATACCACAATGTGTTATTACACTGTAATAAAGGTATAATAGCACAGTGTATTATTACACTGTAATAAAGGTATAATTTCACTATGTATTATGGCACTGTAAAAAGGTAGAATTACACAATGTATTATGGGACTGCAATAAATGTATAATAAGAATGTATTATTACACTGTAATAAAAGTATAATAACACAATGTATTATTACATTGTAATAAATGTATAATAACACAATGTATCATTACACTGTAATAAAGGTATAATACCACAATGTGTTATTACACTGTAATAAAGGTATAATAGCACAGTGTATTATTACATTGTAATAAATGTATAATAACACAATGTGTTATTACACTGTAATAAAGGTATAATAACACAGTATATTATTACACTGTAATAAAGGTATAATTTCACAATGTATTATGGCACTGTAAAAAGGTAGAATTACACAATGTATTATGGGACTGTAATAAATGTATAATAAGAATGTATTATTACACTGTAATAAAGGTATAATAACACAGTGTATTATTACACTGTAATAAAGGTATAATAAGACAATGTATCATTACACTGTAATAAAGGTATAATACCACAATGTGTTATTACACTGTAATAAAGGTATAATTTCACAATGTATTATGGCACTGTAAAAAGGTAGAATTACACAATGTATTATGGGACTGTAATAAATGTATAATAAGAATGTATTATTACACTTTAATAAAGGTATAATTTCACAATGTATTATTATTGTAATAAATGTATAATAACACCACTGTATTATTACATTGTAATAAATGTATAATAACACAATGTATTATTACACTGTAATAAAGGTATAATACCACAATGTGTTATTACACTGTAATAAAGGTATAATAACACAGTATATTATTACACTGTAATAAAGGTATAATTTCACAATGTATTGTGGCACTGTAAAAAGGTAGAATTACACAATGTATTATGGGACTGTAATAAATGTATAATAAGAATGTATTACACTTTAATAAAGGTATAATTTCACAATGTATTATTATACTGTAATAAAGGTATAATAACACAATGTATTATTACATTGTAATAAATGTATAATAACACAATGTATTATTACATTGTAATAAATGTATAATAACACAATGTATATTACACTGTAATAAAGGTATAATACCACAATGTGTTATTACACTGTAATAAAGGTATAATAGCACAGTGTATTTTTACATTGTAATAAATGTCTAATAACACAATGTATTATTACATTGTAATAAATGTATAATAACACAATGTATTATTACACTGTAATAAAGGTATAATTTCACAATGTATTATGGCACTGTAAAAAGGTAGAATCACACAATGTATTATGGGACTGCAATAAATGTATAATAAGAAGGTATTATTACACTGTAATAAAGGTATAATAAGACAATGTATTATTACACTGTAATAAAGGTATAATACCACAATGTGTTATTACACTGTAATAAAGGTATAATAGCACATTGTATTATTACACTGTAATAAAGGTATAATTTAACAATGTATTATGGCACTGTAAAAAGGTAGAATTACACAATGTATTATGGGACTGCAATAAATGTATAATAAGAATGTATTATTACACTGTAATAAAGGTATAATAACACAATGTATTATTACATTGTAATAAATGTATAATAACACAATGTATCATTACACTGTAATAAAGGTATAATACCACAATGTATTATTACACTGTAATAAAGGTATAATAACACAGTATATTATTACACTGTAATAAAGGTATAATAACACAATGTATTATTACATTGTAATAAATGTATAATAACACAATGTATTATTACACTGTAATAAAGGTATAATACCACAATGTGTTATTACACTGTAATAAAGGTATAATAACACAGTATATTATTACACTGTAATAAAGGTATAATTTCACAATGTATTATGGCACTGTAAAAAGGTAGAATTACACAATGTATTATGGGACTGTAATAAATGTATAATAAGAATGTATTATTACACTTTAATAAAGGTATAATTTCACAATGTATTATTATACTGTAATAAAGGTATAATAACACAATGTATTATTACACTGTAATAAAGGTATTATAAGACAATGTATTATTACACTGTAATAAAGGTATAATAACACAGTGTATTATTACACTGTAATAAAGGTATAATAAGACAATGTATCATTACACTGTAATAAAGGTATAATACCACAATGTGTTATTACACTGTAATAAAGGTATAATTTCACAATGTATTATGGCACTGTAAAAAGGTAGAATTACACAATGTATTATGGGACTGCAATAAATGTATAATAAGAATGTATTATTACATTGTAATAAAGGTATAATAACACAATGTATTATTATTGTAATAAATGTATAATAACACCAATGTATTATTACATTGTAATAAATGTATAACAACACAATGTATTATTACACTGTAATAAAGGTATAATACCACAATGTGTTATTACACTGTAATAAAGGTATAATAACACAGTATATTATTACACTGTAATAAAGGTATAATTTCACAATGTATTGTGGCACTGTAAAAAGGTAGAATTACACAATGTATTATGGGACTGTAATAAATGTATAATAAGAATGTATTATTACACTGTAATAAAGGTATAATAACACAATGTGTTATTACACTGTAATAAAGGTATAATAACACAATGTATTATTACATTGTAATAAATGTATAATAACACAATGTATTATTACATTGTAATAAAGGTATAATAACACAATGTATTATTACATTGTAATAAATGTATAATAACACCAATGTATTATTACATTGTAATAAAGGTATAATACCACAATGTGTTATTACACTGTAATAAAGGTATAATAACACAGTATATTATTACACTGTAATAAAGGTATAATTTCACAATGTATTGTGGCACTGTAATAAATGTATAATAAGAATGTATTATTACACATTAATAAAGGTATAATTTCACAATGTATTATTATAATGTAATAAAGGTATAATAACACAATGTATTATTACATTGTAATAAATGTATAATAACACAATGTATTATTACACTGTAATAAAGGTATTATAAGACAATGTATTATTACACTGTAATAAAGGAATAATAACACAGTGTATTATTACACTGTAATAAAGGTATAATAAGACAATGTATCATTACACTGTAATAAAGGTATAATACCACAATGTGTTATTACACTGTAATAAAGGTATAATAGCACAGTGTATTATTACATTGTAATAAATGTCTAATAACACAATGTATTATTACATTGTAATAAATGTATAATAACACAATGTATTATTACACTGTAATAAAGGTATAATTTCACAATGTATTATGGCACTGTTAAAAGGTAGAATCACACAATGTACAGTATTATGGGACTGTAATAAATGTATAATAAGAATGTATTATTACACTGTAATAAAGGTATAATAACACAATGTGTTATTACACTGTAATAAAGGTATAATAGCACAGTGTATTATTACACTGTAATAAAGGTATAATAACACAATGTATTATTACATTGTAATAAAGGTATAATACCACAATGTGTTATTACACTGTAATAAAGGTATAATAACACAATGTATTATTACACTGTAATAAAGGTATAATAGCACAGTGTATTATTACATTGTAATAAATGTCTAATAACACAATGTATTATTACATTGTAATAAATGTATAATAACACAATGTATTATTACACTGTAATAAAGGTATAATTTCACAATGTATTATGGCACTGTAAAAAGGTAGAATCACACAATGTACAGTATTATGGGACTGTAATAAAGGTATAATAAGAATGTATTATTACACTGTAATAAAGGTATAATAACACAATGTGTTATTACACTGTAATAAAGGTATAATAACACAATGTATTATTACACTGTAATAAAGGTATAATACCACAATGTGTTATTACACTGTAATAAAGGTATAATAACACAATGTATTATTACACTGTAATAAAGGTATAATAACACAATGTGTTATTACACTGTAATAAAGGTATAATAACACAATGTATTATTACATTGTAATAAATGTATAATAACACAATGTATTATTACATTGTAATAAATGTATAATAACACTATGTATTATTACACTCTAATAAAGGTATAATAACACAATGTATTATTACATTGTAATAAATGTATAATAACACAATGTATTATTACACTGTAATAAAGGTATAATAACACAATGTATTATTACATTGTAATAAATGTATAATAACACAATGTATTATTACATTGTAATAAATGTATAATAACACAATGTATTATTACACTGTAATAAAGGTATAATACCACAATGTGTTATTACACTGTAATAAAGGTATAATAACACAGTGTATTATTACATTGTGATAAATGTATAATAGCACAATGTATTATTACACTGTAATAAAGGTATAATTTCACAATGTATTATGGCACTGTAAAAAGGTAGAATCACACAATGTACAGTATTATGGGACTGTAATAAATGTATAATAAGAATGTATTATTACACTGTAATAAAGGTATAATAACACAATGTGTTATTACACTGTAATAAAGGTATAATAGCACAGTGTATTATTACACTGTAATAAAGGTATAATAACACAATGTATTATTACATTGTAATAAAGGTATAATACCACAATGTGTTATTACACTGTAATAAAGGTATAATAACACAATGTATTATTACACTGTAATAAAGGTATAATAACACAATGTGTTATTACACTGTAATAAAGGTATAATAACACAATGTGTTATTACACTGTAATAAAGGTATAATAGCACAGTGTATTATTACATTGTAATAAATGTCTAATAACACAATGTATTATTACATTGTGATAAATGTATAATAACACAATGTATTATTACACTGTAATAAAGGTATAATTTCACAATGTATTATGGCACTGTAAAAAGGTAGAATCACACAATGTACAGTATTATGGGACTGTAATAAAGGTATAATAAGAATGTATTATTACACTGTAATAAAGGTATAATAACACAATGTGTTATTACACTGTAATAAAGGTATAATAACACAATGTATTATTACACTGTAATAAAGGTATAATACCACAATGTGTTATTACACTGTAATAAAGGTATAATAACACAATGTGTTATTACACTGTAATAAAGGTATAATAACACAATGTATTATTACATTGTAATAAATGTATAATAACACAATGTATTATTACATTGTAATAAATGTATAATAACACTATGTATTATTACACTCTAATAAAGGTATAATAACACAATGTATTATTACATTGTAATAAATGTATAATAACACAATGTATTATTACACTGTAATAAAGGTATAATAACACAATGTATTATTACATTGTAATAAATGTATAATAACACAATGTATTATTACATTGTAATAAATATATAATAACACAATGTATTATTACACTGTAATTAAGGTATAATACCACAATGTGTTATTACACTGTAATAAAGGCATAATAACACAGTGTATTATTACATTGTGATAAATGTATAATAACACAATGTATTATTACACTGTAATTAAGGTATAATAACACAATGTATTATTACATTGTAATAAATGTATAATAACACAATGTATTATTACACTGTAATAAAGGTATAATACCACAATGTGTTATTACACTGTAATAAAGGTATAATAACACAGTATATTATTACACTGTAAAAAGGTAGAATTACACAATGTATTATGGGACTGTAATAAATGTATAATAAGAATGTATTATTACACTTTAATAAAGGTATAATTTCACAATGTATTATTATACTGTAATAAAGGTATAATAACACAATGTATTATTACATTGTAATAAATGTATAATAACACAATGTATTATTACACTGTAATAAAGGTATTATAAGACAATGTATTATTACACTCTAATAAAGGTATAATAACACAGTGTATTATTACACTGTAATAAAGGTATAATAAGACAATGTGTTATTACACTGTAATAAAGGTATAATAGCACAGTGTATTATTACACTGTAATAAAGGTATAATTTCACTATGTATTATGGCACTGTAAAAAGGTAGAATTACACAATGTATTATGGGACTGCAATAAATGTATAATAAGAATGTATTATTACACTGTAATAAAGGTATAATAACACAATGTATTATTACATTGTAATAAATGTATAATAAGACAATGTATTATTACACTGTAATAAAGGTATAATACCACAATGTGTTATTACACTGTAATAAAGTTATAATAGCACAGTGTATTATTACATTGTAATAAATGTATAATAACACAATGTATTATTACACTGTAATAAAGGTATAATAACACAATGTATTATTACATTGTAATAAATGTATAATAACACAATGTATTATTACATTGTAATAAATGTATAATACCACAATGTGTTATTACACTGTAATAAAGGTATAATAACACTGTGTATTATTACATTGTAATAAATGTATAATAACACAATGTATTATTACACTGTAATAAAGGTATAATAGCACAGTGTATTATTACATTGTAATAAATGTATAATCACAATGTATTATTACACTGTAATAAAGGTATAATAACACAATGTATTATTACATTGTAATAAATGTATAATAACACAATGTATTATTACATTGTAATAAATGTATAATAACACAATGTATATTACACTGTAATAAAGGTATAATAACACAGTGTATTATTACATTGTAATAAATGTATAATAACACAATGTATTATTACACTGTATTAAGGGTATAATAACACAATGTATTATTACATTGTAATAAATGCATAATAACACAATGTATTATTACATTGTAATAAATGTATAATAACACAATGTGTTATTACACTGTAATAAAGGTATAATAACACAGTGTATTATGGCACTGTAAAAAGGTAGAATCACACAATGTATTATGGGACTGTAATAAATGTATAATAAGAATGTATTATTACACTGTAATAAAGGTATAATAACACAATGTGTTATTACACTGTAATAAAGGTATAATAACACAGTGTATTATTACATTGTAATAAATGTATAATAACACAATGTATTATTACACTGTATTAAGGGTATAATAACACAATGTATTATTACATTGTAATAAATGCATAATAACACAATGTATTATTACATTGTAATAAATGTATAATAACACAATGTGTTATTACACTGTAATAAAGGTATAATTTCACAATGTATTATGGCACTGTAAAAAGGTAGAATCACACAATGTATTATGGGACTGTAATAAATGTATAATAAGAATGTATTATTACACTGTAATAAAGGTATAATAACACAATGTGTTATTACACTGTAATAAAGGTATAATAACACAGTGTATTATTACATTGTAATAAATGTATAATAACACAATGTATTATTACATTGTAATAAATGTATAATAACACAATGTATTATTACACTGTAATAAAGGTATAATACCAAAATGTGTTTTTACACTGTAATAAAGGTATAATAACACAGTGTATTATTACATTGTAATAAATGTATAATAACACAATGTATTATTACACTCTAATAAAGGTATAATAACACAATGTATTATTACATTGTAATAAATGTATAATCACAATGTATTATTACATTGTAATAAATGTATAATAACACAATGTATTATTACACTCTAATAAAGGTATAATAGCACAGTGTATTATTACATTGTAATAAATGTATAATCACAATGTATTATTACACTGTAATAAAGGTATAATAACACAATGTATTATTACATTGTAATAAATGTATAATAACACAATGTATTATTACATTGTAATAAATGTATAATAACACAATGTATATTACACTGTAATAAAGGTATAATAACACAGTGTATTATTACATTGTAATAAATGTATAATAACACAATGTATTATTACACTGTATTAAGGGTATAATAACACAATGTATTATTACATTGTAATAAATTCATAATAACACAATGTATTATTACATTGTAATAAATGTATAATAACACAATGTGTTATTACACTGTATTAAAGGTATAATAACACAGTGTATTATGGCACTGTAAAAAGGTAGAATCACACAATGTATTATGGGACTGTAATAAATGTATAATAAGAATGTATTATTACACTGTAATAAAGGTATAATAACACAATGTGTTATTACACTGTAATAAAGGTATAATAACACAGTGTATTATTACATTGTAATAAATGTATAATAACAATGTATTATTACACTGTATTAAGGGTATAATAACACAATGTATTATTACATTGTAATAAATGCATAATAACACAATGTATTATTACATTGTAATAAATGTATAATAACACAATGTGTTATTACACTGTAATAAAGGTATAATTTCACAATGTATTATGGCACTGTAAAAAGGTAGAATCACACAATGTATTATGGGACTGTAATAAATGTATAATAAGAATGTATTATTACACTGTAATAAAGGTATAATAACACAATGTGTTATTACACTGTAATAAAGGTATAATAACACAGTGTATTATTACATTGTAATAAATGTATAATAACACAATGTATTATTACATTGTAATAAATGTATAATAACACAATGTATTATTACACTGTAATAAAGGTATAATACCAAAATGTGTTTTTACACTGTAATAGAGGTATAATAACACAGTGTATTATTACATTGTAATAAATGTATAATAACACAATGTATTATTACACTCTAATAAAGGTATAATAACACAATGTATTATTACATTGTAATAAATGTATAATAACACAATGTATTATTACATTGTAATAAATGTATAATAACACAATGTATTATTACACTGTAATAAAGGTATAATAACACAATGTATTATTACATTGTAATAAATGTATAATAACACAATGTATTATTACATTGTAATAAATGTATAATAACACAATGTATTATTACACTGTAATAAAGGTATAATACCACAATGTATTATTACACTGTAATAAAGGTATAATAACACAGTGTATTATTACATTGTAATAAATGTATAATAACACAATGTATTATTACACTGTAATAAAGGTATAATAACACAATGTATTATTACATTGTAATAAATGTATAATAACACAATGTATTATTACATTGTAATAAATGTATAATAACACAATGTATTATTACACTGTAATAAAGGTATAATACCACAATGTGTTATTACACTGTAATAAAGGTATAATAACACAGTGTATTATTACATTGTAATAAATGTATAATAACACAATGTATTATTACACTGTAATAAAGGTATAATAACACAATGTATTATTACATTGTAATAAATGTATAATAACACAATGTATTATTACATTGTAATAAATGTATAATAACACAATGTATTATTACACTGTAATAAAGGTATAATACCACAATGTGTTATTACACTGTAATAAAGGTATAATAGCACAGTGTATTATTACACTGTAATAAATGTATAATTTCACAATGTATTATGGCACTGTAAAAAGGTAGAATTACACAATGAATTATGGGACTGCAATAAATGTATAATAAGAATGTATTACACTGTAATAAAAGTATAATAACACAATGTTATTACATTGTAATAAATTTATAATAACACAATGTATTATTACACTGTAATAAATGTATAATAAGACAATGTGTTATTACACTGTAATAAAGGTATAATACCACAATGTGTTATTACACTGTAATAAAGTTATAATAGCACAGTGTATTATTACATTGTAATAAATGTATAATAACACAATGTATTATTACATTGTAATAAATGTATAATAACACAATGTATTATTACACTCTAATAAAGGTATAATAACACAATGTATTATTACATTGTAATAAATGTATAATAACACCAATGTATTATTACATTGTAATAAATGTATAATAACACAATGTATTATTACACTGTAATAAAGGTATAATACCACAATGTGTTATTACACTGTAATAAAGGTATAATAACACAGTATATTATTACACTGTAATAAAGGTATAATTTCACAATGTATTGTGGCACTGTAATAAAGGTAGAATTAAACAATGTATTATGGGACTGTAATAAATGTATAATAAGAATGTATTATTACACTTTAATAAAGGTATAATAACACAATGTATTATTACATTGTAATAAATGTATAATAACACAATGTATTATTACATTGTAATAAATGTATAATAACACAATGTATTATTACACTGTAATAAAGGTATTATAAGACAATGTATTATTACACTGTAATAAAGGTATAATAACACAGTGTATTATTACACTGTAATAAAGGTATAATAAGACAATGTATCATTACACTGTAATAAAGGTATAATACCACAATGTGTTATTACACTGTAATAAAGGTATAATACCACAATGTGTTATTACACTGTAATAAAGGTATAATAACACAATGTATTACATTGTAATAAATGTATAATAACACAATGATTATTACACTGTAATAAAGGTATAATACCACAATGTGTTATTACACTGTAATAAATGTATAATAACACAATGTATTATTACACTGTAATAAAGGTATAATACCACAATGTGTTATTACACTGTAATAAAGGTATAATAACAAGGTATATTATTACACTGTAATAAAGGTATAATAACACAATGTATTATTACAATGTAATAAATGTATAATAACACAATGTATTATTACACTGTAATAAAGGTATAATACCACAATGTGTTATTACACTGTAATAAAGGTATAATAGCACAATATATTATTACACTGTAATAAAGGTATAATTTCACAATGTATTATGGCACTGTAAAAAGGTAGAATTACACAATGTATTATGGGACTGCAATAAATGTATAATAAGAATGTATTATTACACGGTAATAAAGGTATAATAACACAATGTATTATTACATTGTAATAAATGTATAATAACACAATGAATCATTACACTGTAATAAAGGTATAATACCACAATGTGTTATTACACTGTAATAAAGGTATAATAGCACAGTGTATTATTACATTGTAATAAATGTATAATAACACAATGTATTATTACACTGTAATAAAGGTATAATTTCACAATGTATTATGGCACTGTAAAAAGGTAGAATTACACAATGTATTATGGGACTGTAATAAATGTATAATAAGAATGTATTATTACACTTTAATAAAGGTATAATTTCACAATGTATTATTATACTGTAATAAAGGTATAATAAGACAATGTATTATTACATTGTAATAAATGTATAATAACACAATGTATTATTACACTGTAATAAAGGTATTATAAGACAATGTATTAATACACTGTAATAAAGGTATAATAACACAGTGTATTATTACACTGTAATAAAGGTATAATAAGACAATGTATCATTACACGGTAATAAAGGTATAATACCACAATGTATTATTACACTGTAATAAAGGTATAATACCACAATGTGTCATTACACTGTAATAAAGGTATAATAACAAAGTGTATTATTACACTGTAATAAAGGTATAATTTCACAATGTATTATGGGACTGTAATAAATGTATAATAAGAATGTATTATTACTGTAATAAAGGTATAATAACACAATGTGTTATTACACTGTAATAAAGGTATAATAACACAGTGTATTATTATATTGTAATAAATGTATAACACAATGTATTATTACACTGTAATAAAGGTATAATAACACAATGTATTATTACATTGTAATAAATGTATAATAACACAATGTATTATTACGTTGTAATAAATGTATAATAACACAATGTATTATTACACTGTAATAAAGGTATAATACCAAAATGTGTTATTACACTGTAATAAAGGTATAATAACACAGTGTATTATTACATTGTAATAAATGTATAATAACACAATGTATTATTACACTGTAATAAAAGGTATAATAACACAATGTATTATTACATTGTAATAAATGTATAATAACACAATGTATTATTACACTGTAATAAAGGTATTATAAGACAATGTATTATTACACTCTAATAAAGGTATAATACCACAATGTATTATTACACTGTAATAAAGGTATAACACAATGTATTATTACATTGTAATAAAGGTATAATACCACAATGTGTTATTACACTGTAATAAAGGTATAATTTTACAATGTATTATTATACTGTAATAAAGGTATAATAACACAATGTATTATTACACTGTAATAAAGGTATACTACACAATGTATTATTATACTGTGATAAATGTATAATAACGCAATGTATTATTACACTGTAATAAAGGTATAATACCACAATGTGTTATTACACTGTAATAAAGGTATAATTTTACAATGTATCATTATACTGTAATAAAGGTATAATAACACAATGTATTATTATATTGTAATAAATGTATAACACAATGTATTATTACACTGTAATAAAGGTATAATAACACAATGTATTATTACATTGTAATAAATGTATAATAACACAATGTATTATTACGTTGTAATAAATGTATAATAACACAATGTATTATTACACTGTAATAAAGGTATAATACCACAATGTGTTATTACACTGTAATAAAGGTATAATAACACAGTGTATTATTACATTGTAATAAATGTATAATAACACAATGTATTATTACACTGTAATAAAAGGTATAATAACACAATGTATTATTACATTGTAATAAATGTATAATAACACAATGTATTATTACACTGTAATAAAGGTATTATAAGACAATGTATTATTACACTCTAATAAAGGTATAATACCACAATGTATTATTACACTGTAATAAAGGTATAACACAATGTATTATTACATTGTAATAAATGTATAATAACACAATGTATTATTACACTGTAATAAAGGTATAATTTCACAATGTATTATTATACTGTAATAAAGGTATAATAACACAATGTATTATTACACTGTAATAAAGGTATAATAACACAATGTATTATTACACTGTAATAAAGGTATTATAAGACAATGTATTATTACACTGTAATAAAGGTATAATAACACAGTGTATTATGGCACTGTAATGAAGGTATAATTACACAATGTATTATTACACTGTAATAAAGGTATAATAGCACAGTGTATTATGGGACTGTAATAAAGGTATAATTTCACTATGTATTATGGCACTGTAAAAAGGTAGAATTACACAATGTATTATGGGACTGCAATAAATGTATAATAAGAATGTATTATTACACTATTAAATGTATAATAACACAATGTATTATTACACTGTAATAAAGGTATAATAACACAATGTATTATTACACTGTAATAAAGGTATAATTTCACAATGTATTATGGCACTGTAAAAAGGTATAATAGCACAATGTATTATTACACTGTAATAAAGGTATAATACCACAATGTGTTATTACACTGTAAAAAGGTAGAATTACACAATGTATTATGGGACTTGTAACGGAAAGCAGATGATCAGGTCTGCCTTTTTGTTGATTAATCAAATCTAATCAACAAACAAAAGGTACTGATTAACCCCTCAAAACAAAACAACAGTGTTAGCAGATGCTCGGTCAGGTCCCCTGAGTTAATCTCATCAACTCAAGAAGATATTCACACTGAAAAGGAAGGACAAAGTTCGCCACGCGGTTCCACGTGTGCACGACTCTGCATACACACACACAAAACACAGACTCCTTATCATGCCCGACCACTTGTGGTCAAAAGTACCTTTTTAAAATGTTTAAAATGTATTTCTTGCTGTGCTTATGATCCTTATACCCGAAATACGATATCTATAAGCTTTATTGATATGTAATCAGTTTAATATGCATGTAATCACGAGAAATCCTGTTTCTTTGTGTTGTTGACTAACAGAATTGTCATTCGCGGTATTGTTTTGTTCAGAAGAACACAACGGTGTTGAATATTTAGCACAGAATATTAGAGGATGCATTATTTGATTAATACCAGTTTTATAAATGTTTATGAACAAAGTTTATTCCGCCAGCATTAGTTAGAAGAGGCGTGTACCTTTCCAAATGAAAGGACATGACCACAATACGTCCTCCCAGGCGATTGGGTCACGCACGCAAGGGGGCGTGACTTTAGCTCCTTCAAAACACAGCGGGCTCTCTCACCTCACTCTCTCACCCCGCTCTCATCCTTCCTCCTCTTCTCCCGGCGCGATGCTTCCCCGAGGAACATCCCGGAAGGCCTCGGACAAACACATGTTCGAGTCGTAGCAGCCGTTCTTTTGCAACTAAGTTATATTTGCCTCTTCCTTTCACGGGAGATGAATCTTATTTTCTGGTAACGTTACATCCAGTGAGACCTTCTTAAGCTTCCCACGACGCTGGAAGACGCAGCACAAACAGGACAGAGGACACGCTTCCTGCCTTTAAGCATCACTCGAAAGAGAACAAACTTACAAGTAACGTATATCTCTCTAAAAGCTGATTCCTGGTGCCTCGTGAAATTAGGTTTTCTGTCTACAATAATTACCAGCTACTCTCTCTCTCTCTCTCTCTCTCTCTCTCTCTCTCTCTCTCTCTCTCTCTCTTTCTCTCTCTCCATATTTTCTCTCTTTTTCATTTCATTTATTTCTGATCACGTTATTTCTTCATGTTCTTGATTGTTTAAATGTTTGTTTTATTTGTATGCATTTTTACGTACGTTTATATTCGTAGCTCATAATCTCTAGTTTTACATTTTATTAAAATCCATAAAATACTTTTCACTGTCTCTGTGTTTGAAAATTCACCTTATAAGTCAATGAATCTAAAAGATCCAATTATAAGCTACAAAGCTCGATCTAGACTACCTTGAGTAGTTATTAATTCATAAACTCAGAAAGTTTGATGTTCGTGGCAAGAAGACAAAACTTTAGTGGAGTTTGTGAATACCCCCATCTTAACTGTACTGACCTTACATCTACTCGCTGGCCGAGTTAAAGGTTGGTCAGACCAGTTACAGAACAAGGTAATCTCGATAACTGATAAAATAAATGTACATGCGACTTATGAATTATGACCATGAGTCATAAATATTAATATTCCCAGAATTCCCCATATTCTTGAGCTAATTCATATTTACCCAGAGTCGTATTCGTTACAGACTGCAATAAATGTATAATAAGAATGTATTATTACACTGTAATAAAGGTATAATAACACAATGTATTATTACATTGTAATAAATGTATAATAACACAGTGTATTATTACACTGTAATAAATGTATAATAAGACAATGTGTTATTACACTGTAATAAATGTATAATAACACAATGTATTATTACATTGTAATAAATGTATAATACCACAATGTGTTATTACGCTGTAATAAAGGTATAATAACACAGTATATTATTACACTGTAATAAAGATATAATTTCACAATGTATTATGGCACTGTAAAAAGGTAGAATTACACAATGTATTATGGGACTGTAATAAATGTATAATAAGAATGTATTATTACACTTTAATAAAGGTATAATTTCACAATGTATTATTACACTGTAATAAAGGTATAATACCACAATGTGTTATTACTAGGGCTGTCAAATTTAGCGCGTTAATAACGCGTTAACGCAAAATCATATTAACGGCACTAATTTTTTTAACGGACGATTAACGCAGCGCGTATTTTCTGTTTGACCCGTGGCCCAAAACCTAGTTGGAGAAATGCAGATACACAGTGTTGGCAACTTAGCCACATTGCAGACCCCTTTAGCGATTTTTTTCCCTTCAACAAAGCGCCCAAACCTTATTTAGTTTCTGAGAATATACCGGTACCGCCGGTACTGCTCTCCCAGCACGCGCGCGCGCCTCTCTCTCTCTCGCTCTCTCTCTCTCTCTCTCTCTGCGTCTCACGCGGAGGAGCAGCGCTTTAATTCAGTTAAACACAGATATTATGTTGCTTCTCTAATTTTACAAATATAGCCGAAATCAGAGCACGGATATTGTCTTTAGCTTATGTGTATTTGATTTCACCAGACGACGGCTCGATTATCAGAATTTTTGTGCAGATTAACGTCTTGGAAGGGAGAGCTGGTTATGTTTATTTGGTCGCGTTTCAGTCACCATTTCAAATTCATTCCGTTGTTTGACAACAGAAACAGTAAAATATACGTTTTATTGAGAATGTATTGAGAATTTAGCTTCATCAAAATGGGCACAGAGAGAGACAAACTACAATGTAATAATAAATGCTAAATGTACATTTAGCATTTTCAGAAGAGCTGCCCTGTCATGCAAAAATCTAAACATGTTTGTGTTAGTAAATTGCTCAGTGCAAAGAAAGAGAAGTAATGGGAACCTGGTATTTCTTTTTTCTTTCTACATGTGTCTAATAGACATGAACAAGTTCTTTGAAAAACATCTATGACCTTTGAAACATGTCTCGTCTTCATGCTATATTGACTATGGTTTCAATAATAAACATACATTTGCATAAAGCATCTATATTTATCAATGCCCACGTTGATTAGAGTATTACAAACTTGAAAAGTATTAATTTAAGGTATATTTAGAACAAATAAAAAATGTGCGATTAAATGCGATTAATCGCGATTAAAAATTTTAATCGATTGACAGCCCTAGTTATTACACTGTAATAAAGGTATAATAGCACAGTGTATTATTACATTGTATAAATGTATAATAACTGTAATAAAGGTATAATAGCACAATGTATTATTACTCTGTAATAAAGGTATAATAACACAATGTATTATTACACTGTATTAAATGTATAATAACACAATGTATTATTACATTGTAATAAATGTATAATAACACAATGTATTATTACACTGTAATAAAGGTATAATTTCACAATGTATTATTACATTGTAATAAATGTATAATAACACAATGTATTATTACACTGTAATAGAGGTATAATTACACAATGTATTATTACACTGTAATAAAGGTATAATAACACAATGTATTATTACATTGTAATAAATGTATAATAACACAATGTATTATTACACTGTATTAAACGTATAATAAGACAATGTATTATTACACTGTAATAAAGGTATAATACCACAATGTGTTATTACACTGTAATAAAGGTATAATTTCACAATGTATTATTACATTGTAATAAATGTATAATAACACAATGTATTATTACACTGTAATAAAGGTATAATTACACAATGTATTATTACACTGTGATAAATGTATAATAGCACAGTGTATTATTACACTGTAATAAAGGTATAATTTCACAATGTATTATGGGACTGTAATAAATGTATAATAAGAATGTATTATTACACTGTAATAAAGGTATAATAACACAATGTATTATTATACTGTAATAAATGTATAATACCAATGTATTATTACACTGTAATAAAGGTATAATAGCACAGTGTATTATTACACTGTAATAAAGGTATAATTTCACAATGTATTATGGGACTGTAATAAATGTATAATAAGAATGTATTATTACACTGTAATAAAGGTATAATAACACAATGTATTATTATACTGTAATAAAGGTATAATAACACAATGTATTATTACATTGTAATAAATGTATAATAACACAATGTATTATTACATTGTAATAAATGTATAATAACACAATGTATTATTACATTGTAATCTAGGTATAATTTCACAATGTATTATTACATTGTAATAAAGGTATAATTTCACAAAGAATTATATTTTAATAAAAGTATAATTTCACAATGTATTATTACATTGTAATAAATGTATAATACCACCATGTATTATTACACTGTAATAAAGGTATAATAACACAATGTGTTATTACACTGTAATAAAGTTATAATAGCACAATGTATTATTACACTGTAATAAATGTATAATTACACAATGTATTATTACATTGTAATAAAGGTATACTATCACAATGTATTATTACACTGTAATAAAGGTATAAAACGGTGTCTCTTTAGGCAATGTTTTCAATGTCATTCTATATAGATCAGTGATTACAGTGTAATAATACATTGTGTAACAATGCCTTTATTATGATGTAATAATGAATGTGTAATTATAACTTATTATTTTTTAATAATTTTGAATCATTTAATTTATGTAAACAACATATGCATATTTACATTGATGAATATTACCTCTAATTTGAGCTAATTAATTCCCTAACATAAGTGATTGTTGCTACAACTGTCAAGGCTGGATCTGGCTTTAGGGTTTTTCTGTTTGCCTCCAGAGATGATAGTGTCTGTGATGTGGACAAACTCCTCCACCAGAACATGAAGACGTGATGCTGAAGCAGAATATGTAAAATCTCTCTCAGTCACTGACCTTGATTTTGCAGTTGCACAACTCTTTTGAGTGACTGTCACATGCTTTTCATTTAGAGTTTTTTACTGTAACCTTTTTGGCTTTTGGAGTTGGGTCACTGTATTTTCACAGTATGCAAGTGCAATATACAAACATTCAATACTATACAATATTCAGTACAATACTATACTTGCAGTGCATACAGTAATTTATTCACCTTACTAATGTTAGTAGTCATTACTATACACGTAATTGCAAAATTTGTTTACTTTGTTATAATTACACTTTTTTTCTGTAACTGCATGCTTTGGGTTCTGCGTTCTCCATTTTTTATGTAGTGTAATGAATGATCTGTATAGTGTCTAAAATATTGATTCGCTGTGTGTATGATCTGAACACATTGTTTGATTTTGATCACAGATAAAATGGTTTTGAGGCAATTGTTTGATTTTGCCAGAAGAGTCAGAGGTTCTCTGAATGTGATGGTTTCAAGAAATGTGTTTTTAGCAATTCAGAAAAACTGTAAGTAAAGCAATGGGTGTTTGCATGTGTGAGGAGTTAGTGTGAGGCACTGATGAATTAGTATGGCATTTTGGTAGGTTTGCTTGTTGGCATCCAGCATGTTTGTGCTTTGGGTGACCTTGGTTCGAATTCTGGTTCTTGGACTTTTCCTGATCCTGTCTCACTTCGCTTCCTGTCTACATACTGTCCTATTATGATAAAAGGAAAAAACAGGCAAACAATATATTTATAAACAAAATGAGGTTCTAATATTTATAAAACTGCCGCCAACTTATTGGTAGAGTTGCTCGCTGCGTGAGGAAAGTGAGTCGCCAGCTGAGGAGAGCGAGTATATAGATCCACCGCCGGCCTATCAGTAGGGAATCTTAGTTAGTGGCTATAATAAAGTGACTTCCCACAAGTCATTAGTCTTATTTTTGGACCTTCCGGCCCGCCATACATCGAGGACACAAAGGCGGCACTCGCGAGCACACTTCTGAGCGCTGAGATGCCGAATGAGAGTCCACATGTCATGAAGTGTGCCATTTGGGGATCCAGCCTTAAGGCAAGCAAACCAGCTTTGACTTTGTCAGAAAGGAATAAAAACTAATTAATAAAGTCAAGACACACACTAAGGGTTAAAAAAAGGCCACCAACCACCAACAGTGTTGGTCACGCACGTACAACATTGCAATTCAACTCGTAAGCCAATTTGTAAAGTCCTCAGTGAGAGAACGCGACATATAAAGGGTTAGTTGACCCCCCCAAAAATATGTTTTTGCGAGCGAACTATCCCTTTAAGTGGAAAAATAGTGAAATGTCTCTTTAACCATAGGACAGAGGGAGGGCGCATAAGAAAGCTCGTCGTCACGCTGTTTGTATAGGAAGTGTTGGAAAGACCTGTCACACATCCTGGACTTTCTCTTGTGACAGCAGTAAAGATGTGTAATCCTGCGTCATTTTAGGTCAAGCAAACCACAGATTGTGTTTCCCAGCGTCTACATACATGGAGTATATCACACGGAAGGAAAAAAACGAGTCAGAACCACGAAAGCTGCTGTCGATAAAATTCAACTATTAGTGCTGAACATTGAAAAGCAATGTTGAAGGAGTATCTGCGTACAAATGCGTGCTCTGCTCTTAGTGTTGTTTTGCACCGTTGCTCTGCAATGGGATCGTGTCAGCTGCCAGAAATCTGGTTACCTCGTTGCTCTTGGGAATGTCTGGAGTTCAGACAGACCTGCAGGAGTTACACTGAACCGCAATGGAGACGAGGTGAGCTGGACAAAACTTCTCTTCAATATACGGTCATAGACAATGTATATTTAGATTACAGCTAAAGGTATCACTCTACATTTACCATAATTAAATTCTGCCTTTTGTGGCCCTTTCTAACTATTGGCAGTTTGCTAGGAATCCTGCACTGCTGCATTTTTTGTCTGTGTTGCAGTGTGATGTTGTGATGAACCTGTCTGCCAGTCAGAGATGTGAGTTTGTGAAGAATACCCCGGACTGTGCTTCAGATGAAGGGTTTATCAAATACCCTTGGGTCACCTTTTGTCTGTTTCCACCTAATCTGCTGCCCCTAGTCATCACACTCTATGTAAGGACATTTAGCTCGGTCACCAAACTTAAAGTTTCCTTTCACATAACAGAGAATCGAATATTGTGTACGTTTATTTGTGGAGCGTGACACTTTTTTTTAAACTTATCCACCTAAAACTAATCATTATCCACCCGTCTTGATTGTAATTTGATGTTATATTAGTCAACTGTCCCTCCTTATCTCTTTTCTTCCTTTCAGGTAATCTGGCTGTTTGTTTTGTTCCTCATCCTCGGGCTGATTGCATCAGACTTGTGAGTCTTGTATTTGAGAAAATACTTTATTAATTAAGGGTTATTAAGGATTTATTAAGGGTTATTAATCGGCCTGGTGATCCCTGGGACTTAATTTCTTCTGTGGAAGATATTTTGAAGAATGTTACCAGTGACTTCCGTTGTGTGGACAAAATAAACTCTTGAGACATATTTTATGTTCCACATAATACCAACATTCTTCACAGCTTGATACATTGATAATCATTTAATTTCAATAATTGAGCCTGACTGAATTAGCTATAAGTTAAGTGCTGGTTGTGTGTGCGTGTGTTTGTAATCTTTACTTTTAGAGTGAATATGTTTATTACATTGCATTCTATTTGCGTTGTGCATTAATTTGATAATTAGGGCTATTAATTGATACAAATTAGTAATAGATTAAAACTTATAAATAATAATTGTAACACTCTGGAAACGTGATCTCATGACAATATCAATCAAGCTGAGTTTTTGGCCTTGACCTAGGTTATGTTTTACTTCCCTATTTACTCATGTGACAGGGTTTATCTGGAGAATTTTGAGTTGAGTCTTTATTTTCTAAAAGTTCTGCTTTTTGAGGGTCATAAAGTCAGTTAATTCATCATTTGGTTGCAAAATTCATTTCCAATGATTACAATCTATAGAGTACAGAATATTTAATTCAAATGTGTGTAGCTTATAATGTGGATTTTGATTTATATTATATTTATTTTTTTCAGTTTCTGCCCAAATCTTTCAGCCATTTCCTCCTCACTAAGACTGACTCATAATGTGGCCGTATCCTTTAAATGTTTGAAACATGGCAGAACAGTAATACCCAGATCAGCTGATCATTGCAATTTGTCCTCATTTTGCAGAGGTTGAGGAGGTTAATTACTCCTCATGTGGACTTCTGCTTTGTCCTTATCAACCACAGCAGTGATGAACTCCTGAGTCCTGGAGTGAAGAGAATATCACAACATGCTAAGCAACTACATGTAGTATATATCAAACAATAAGTCTCTTTGTAGGTCATATGCCCACAGTGTTTGCCAAGGCTGTGTTATTCTAGGTAGTGTTTGTTTAGTCTAATACCGTTTATTCTTGAAGTTTGTGCATGATCGAGAAGAGTCTGTTGTACTGTTTGAGTCATTAAAGTGTGTTCATGACTGAGAGGTGTGTGTAGTGGTTAAGCGGTGTGTGACGGCGTGGAATCTAAAGTGATCTGTTTGTGTTTTGGTTACTGGAAAGGGCCCAACATGGTGTTGTGAGGTTGTGTGTTGGTGTTGGCATGTTTTCTTTTTCTTCATCATTTTCCATGACGGAATAGAACAGGGAGTTACGTTCCTGGCACTCGGAAATGGGGCTCCAGATGTGTTCAGTGCCATGGCTGCTTTCTCTCACCCTCAGACTGCTGGACTTGCTGTTGGAGCACTGTTTGGTGAGAGATCAGCACTTTTAAACATGCACCAAATATCCTTACACAAACACACATACACACACGCTTCACTCTATTAATTAGGACACTGCATAGACTTCCATTGATTTTATATCGTGTTCATTATATTGTCACCTAACCCAACCCCTACCCCTAAACACAACCCTCACAGAAACATGTGGAAAACACTAATTTAAATAAAAACATGCTTTGGCCCATTTATAAGCCTTTTTAACTAGTGAGGACTAGTAAAATGTCCTCACTAGTCAGTTATCATAGTATTTCACTATATAAGTGAGGGCTTTTGGCCCTCACAAATATAGTTACATTGGCTGCTGCAGAAATTACCCACTTCGCATTTAAGTCTTGTGAACAGATTCATTAACCATAAAAACATGAAGTGCTCTGTAGTATTGTTATATCTATGGTGCTTTTCAGTATATAGTATTCAGTATGTGTTAATTTATTTAATGTTGATTCGTTGACATGTTCATTAGCAATGAATATAGACCATTTGTTGAACTACGTGAATTGGGATTTTTTTTTCCTACTTAATAATGACATACTGTATTTTTCTAATCTTTTTTTTTCTAGGGGCAGGAATCTTTGTTACAACAGTGGTAGCTGGGAGCATTGCTCTGATTAAACCTTTCACTGTGGCATCCCGTCCATTCCTTCGTGATGTCATTTTCTACATGGCGGCTGTGTTTTGGACCTTCAATATCCTATACAAAGGCCACATTTCCATGGGAGAAGCCGTGGGTCTGATAACCGTTATTCATTTACCCAAAATTTACACGTTCATTCTGAATGTTTCACGTTCATGTAGTTTAATATTTATATTAAAGATTAATATTTCAGTTTGTTTGGAAGAAATGGATGACTATGAGTCTAACATTTTTGTCTCCTGTGCCATTTTTTTCCTCTTATCCGCAGGTTATCTGGGGTTGTATATTGCATATGTTTTGACTGTGATTGTGAGTGCATATGTTTACAATCGTCAGAAGCATCAGCTAAATGAATCGGCACAGAGCTCAGGCAGAGAACACGGTGAGGAGACTGACGTTTTTGTCAGCACTGAGCACTATTATTCCAAAGACACACATCACACACATTTTACCCTCTTAAAGTCTCATTACAATTTCTGAATTAGGAGCGATTATTTTCTGTTTTTAAGTTAAAAATGTTAAAATGTGTTGTAAAGTCATGTAACTATTGGTTTTTGGTTTTCAAAATATGAACAACTAAGCCGTCTGCAATTACACTATTTACACATTCATATATACTGCTCACAACAATGGAAACGCAAAGCTCTGTCAGGACTTTATCTAAATAAAGTGTTATTGTAGTTTATGAAATAAAATACATGCTGTTTAACTAATAGCATATCACTGAGCAGAGATTAATGAGTGTTGTTCTTGACTTGTAGGAGAGATTCTCCAGTCTGATTCACATAGCGAAACTCAGAGTGGCAGCATACAAGCACATGGTGGGTCACTTCCTCTCAACTTAAAACTATGTTGGCTAACTTAAGAGCTGGAGTTTCCGTGGGTTATGTATGTGTGTGGTTGTTTTAAACTCTACTGACTTTCATAAATATAGGAGTTTTGCAAGTGTGTGTTCCCATCTGCTTAGTTAACAGTGAAAGAGAATTTTGCATCTTTGAGGAAGTTCTGTATGGTGTGAAAGTGTTGCTCTCTGCTCAGGCATTACATATTATGTTTGTGTGCTTGATTGGCTTTGAAATGCCACTCTTCATCAAGTTTCTTTCATAATTTAGAGAGTGTGTGTGTGTGAAATTCTTACATGTATGTTTCAGATGAAGAAGAGTATGAGCCTTTGCTGCCTTACAATCAATCTACTGCCCAGATCTTCCTGAATGCTATTAACCCAGTGGACTGCCGGACCTGGAGGAGACGGCCCTGGAGTTCCAGAGTCCTCAAAGTGATCAAGGTGAAAATGTGAACGTTTCATGATCACTTCCTGGTTCTAAATGAGTGGATGTTCCTCTAGTAACCTCTTTTTTTTTTTTTAAATAAACTTGTCTAATTGTCCAATTGGTGGATGGTGGGAACTTTATATACATGCATATGTTATTTTAAAGTCACAATTAATTCAAAATGTTTTTTTTTTCCTAGAATGATTGCAATATTTATTATAAATTATTTATCCATGCCCATCATTATTTTTTAAATCCATGTATCTTGTAATCTTTAATAATAAAAAAAAAAACACTTCCCCTTCCTCTTGCAACAACATCTCTTCTCTGATGATGACACAAGCCATTTACCTGCGCAAGGACAGGACAATCTGTCACTCACATGACAGCAATAGCAAAACACAACCATCCAGTGAATTCCCGATGGCCAAAATGCACAAGTCACTTGTCTGTTTCACTTTCCTTTTCATGCACACTTTAAGGTGAAGTTCCTTTTTACCTGTGTGTCGGACTGTGTTAGGTGCCTGTAGAAGTGCTGTTATTGTTGACCGTTCCTGTGGTGGACACAGATAAGGAGGATCACAACTGGAAACGGCCTCTTAACTGTCTGCACATAATCACTGGGCCTCTGGTTTGTGTGCTCACATTCCAGTCTGGAAAGTGTGAGTCGGCTTGTTTTTTTTGTTTGTTTTTCAACCATAAGAACAAAACTGTTTAACAGCGATCTTTTATGTTTTGTGCACATCATGTAAGGTACTGTTATGTCACCCCTATCATTGTTTCTTTATTACTCCTGTTGCAGTCATTAGAACGGACAGAGGAACCGAAATTCCTCTTGTATGTGAAAAGATAAATGCTGTTAATGCAGATGTTGTGTAATCACTTCACATTCTGTAAAGTGCATGTGATTAAAACAGACATTCATTCTTTTTCATTCAAGATGGCCTATACCTCATTGAAGAAGAATTTCCTGTCTGGGCACTTACAGTCTGCATTGGAGTCTTCCTCTCAACCATAGTCTTCTTCACTACCACAAATAATCATCCTCCTAGATATCACTTTGTATGAATCTTCAGTTCTTTCTACTTTTTATTTTGGTTGAAATATGCTGCTAATATAAAGCTTCATAGCTAATATGCATATTTGCAGTAATGTACACTACTGTTCAAAGGTTTGGGGTCTATTATTAGTAGATTTTTTTATTTTTTTTATTTTACAAATAGGATTAATTTATTTGATCAAAAATACAGTAAAAATCATTGAAATTAAATAAATAATTTAAATAATTTAAATGAACTGTTTTAATATATTTAAATATTTCAAATGTAATTGAATAATAATGATAATTTAATAATAATAATTAGTAAATGTAATTTAAAATGATATTTCCTGTAAAGGCAAAGCTGAATTGTGTGTGTGTGTGTGTGTGTGTGTGTGTGTAGCTCTATTCATTGCTAGGTTTTGTGGTCAGTGCTCTGTGGATCAGCACTGTGGCGTCTGAGATTGTCAGTGTGCTGCATCTAATGGGGATTGTTCTCAGACTCAGCAACACTGTACTTGGACTCACCTTGTTAGCCTGGGGCAACAGCATCGGAGGTACATACCCACTCACAACATAAAAAATAACGCTTTTAATACTTTAAAGGATCACCAGTAGGACACTGTTATGTATTTACATCTGTTAGACCAGATATAATATTTTTGTGTTTTTACAGATTGCTTTGCAGACATTACTATAGCCCGTCAGGGATACCCACGGATGGCCATCTCAGCCTGTTTTGGTGGCATTATCTTCAGTATCCTTTAGCATATACAGTCTTTTAAAAGTTTTCCTTTTTGTGTATGTGCTTTAACTATATCAATAGTTTACAGTATTGTAAATATCCTGATATATTTTACCCTAAAACATCACCACAGAGTGCGTTTTGTATGCCTTTAACATTGCATAAAGACATGCTATTTGGTGTAGGTCTGGGCTGCCTGCTGCAAATGTTTCAGAATAATAACGTTGTGACGGTATGTCTCACACTCTATACACAATGCCTCAGCTTTCTGCATATACATGTAACTGGATGCTATCTACTGTACAATTTTCTGGTGTTTACTTGAGAATATGTTGCAAGCTTTTAGTCAGCTGAATATTAGTTTAAATGAGTGATGGAGTCTGATCTGTGTGCTGTGTTCTGTTGTATGGACAGCTGGAACCAGAGGGGGTGCTGTGCTGGGTTCTCTCAGGAGCGCTGGGTCTGTCTCTGGCTCTCTCCTTCATACTGGTTCCTCTTCAGTGTTTCCACCTGAACCGAGTCTATGGCATTTTTCTACTGATCTTCTACATTGTCTTCCTCATCATCGCCCTCCTCACCGAATTTAGAATTATCCAATTCTGACATCAGCAGAAACACTAACCGGATGGGATGGATGCAAAGATCTTTAGACTCTCATAGAAATATATATAGAATATAAATATTTTTATGCACTTGTTTGAAGATCATGAGCCAGTAATTACTGTACAGTTAAATTGTTTTCAATCAACTATAATCTTAAATCATGAGATTAAAATGTATTTTATTAAACAGAACATTTTAATATGAAGGTTGTCTGTTTTTCTTAAGCGAACCCTTATGAAAATGAACCATGGTTCTACTAAAAAAAAAAACATGGTAAATATAGTTAAACCATGGTAACCACAAATTCACCATTGCTACACTAACCATAGTTGTTTGTTTAAAAACTGGTACAAGTAAAACTGGTTATACAAATGGTAATCAATCCGTCAAAAAACATGGTTACTACAGTTGTGCGGTTAATTTTCGTAAGGGAAGTCCAACTCTCGCACTGAGCGTTTTTTGCTTCGAATGATTCATTGAATTGATTGACCTGGTTTATAAAATTGGTCCGAGCGGTCAGGACCCGATGAGCGAACTGAGACGAGAAATGTGTACTTATGTAGAGATGTACCATAGACTGTAAAAAATAGAGATGTACTCTTAAAATATATTGCTTATATGTCATGTCAACGTGAATGAGTGTCATCATCAGTATGCGTGGATGCTATACTTGTGGGTGAGTGTAGTAGTTGTTGAAGTAGCTGTAGTATTCGCTCCAGACCATGAGGTGGCAGTGTCGCTCCAGCGCTCTTTCTGAGCCTGAGAGCGCAGAGCCGTTCGCTGCTGTTTTTAAGTAGGCTGAGGTTACCTAGCTCTGAAATTCAATCCCTGTTTACCTGTAACATACAGACAGGTAGAAATTAGGCCAACCTCAAGACTTGACCCGTTTGGGTTATTATTTGATACATATATTTTCTTTGGTTGGCACGAGCGATGTCAGGCAGTTGCGGGCGGAATCCTCCTCCTTTCCCTGAAAACGAAGATCAGGAGGCTGAATTAGACACTCGAGTGCTGGACAGCGACGAGTATGATGATGAAGGCGAGGACATATTCACCGGCGCGAGAGTGAGACACCTATTTCTGAACGAATAACCTTTTTTCATTATCTGGTGAATTGATATGTGGGGTAATATTTAAGTGTCATTTGACAGAAGCTAGCTGATAGCTTATTCAATGTCTGCAGCGGTTAATAATGCAGCTCATCAAATGCACGAACTGTAAATATGTCACGGTTATCAGCTGTTACTGTGGCAATGTGTTCATCTCTGTGCAGAGTAAACCGATCACACCGACATCAGCTCCTGATGAGGGCGATATCTTCAGTGAGGAGGGCTCTTACATCAGGACCGATGTCCATCACGCCACTAATGGCCTTCACTCTGATGAAGAGCTGGATCTGTTCACTGGTATTTCTCACCACTCCACTGCTGCACCATTACTCAAAATGAGCAATAAATACTTAATGACACTTAATTTCACATGCAGGCCAGATGGCAACTGAACTGCTTTCTGGAGAACATATAATGAATCATATCTCTGTCTTTAAAATAGCATGGCAGTGAAACGCCGGTAATGTAAAGATGCTTAAATCGGAGGAGTAAAAAGTACTGAGAAATTTTTATTAAGTTAAAGTAAAGTTACAATGAAAAAAAAAAACCTCTATTTAAAGTATTAAGTAGCCTACCTAGCCTAAAATAGTTAGGCGAAAGTATAAAAGTATCCGCAATTAATTGTATGCAAGATTTAAAACTAAAACTACAACTTTCATAGCTTTTGAAATTGGCCTTTGAAAACAAGACACAGCAGAGAGTTTCTCATTTTAGTATTTTTGATGCAAAACTTTCAAAAATCACTATTTTCTTATTGTTATAACTACGTAAGAAACTAGGATTCAGCCGATGTTAAACTGAAACCAATGTCCTGAAACCTGAGTATTTACAGCTAAAATTATCAGATGATTTTACAGACTTTTGAATAGTGATTTTTTGTGATTATTATAAAAACAATTTAAGAACTGAAAGTATGTCTGAAAGGGAGATATTATATGTGTGCATGATTGACTGGCTTGTTAGTCACTTTAGGATAAATATTTTTTAAATCACAGAGGAAAGCTTTAAGTTACAATGACATACATGTAATTTGTAATTTTAAGTTTACATGAAATTGTAATAGAGTAAAAAGTATTCTTTTTTCTTGTAAGTATAACTGAATAAAAGTACAAGTGCTTGGATTTGACAGAACGCCAATAAATTACTGATTCCTCAAAATACAACTATACTAAAATATAGTGAAGTACCATTACTCAGATACATTACACCACTGTGCTTTATCTGTTCTCTCTGTTCAAACTCCAGAGGCCACTGTCGAACTGACACTCACCAACACCACAAGTCAAGGCAGGAGAGAGATTATTGGCCCGACTGCATCGGCTTGCAACACCACACATGTCCCTAATTCCACACTCAAACCCAACATTGTCACCAAGACCATGGAGGAGGTACTGTAACAAGACCCTTCATGTGCCTTCAGTTGCATTAATGTATTATTTATATAGATTCTCAATTCTAACTGAATGCTGATGGACTTTTAACAGTTGGAGGAGGAAGAGAGTGGAGACCATTTTGAGCTGAACATCGCAGTCACAAACCCTGAGAAAATTGGTATCTTATCCACCTTATTTTTCAATGCAGAAGTAAGCGATTTTCAGTGAATGTGCAAAACTTCTGATTCATCATCCACTTTAGGTAAACAACTAGAAGAATAACTTATGATACATTTAAATAATATGATAACAAATAGCAGTTTGCAACATCAAGCAGCATAATGGACTATTTTTGTACAGCTAAAATAAAACAGCTATAAAAGAATATTAATTATAAAACAGCAGACACCAGAAGCCTTACACATTCAAGTTACAAATGTTAGTGCCTACTCTTACGTAACATAATTGCATCATCTAGTATGTCTTCAGTGGTTCTCAACCAGTTGCCCAGTAGGGGGCCTCTTGAAAAAAAATATATATATTGATTACATTTTAGAATTATTTAAAATAGATTATATTACAATATTCTAACTTAATTAAAATGCTAAATATGATAGACATTAGGAAATACAAGAAATATGAATATTTCTTATTTTTTCCCTGTCGTTGCTGTATTATAGAACATTCAGTTCCTCTGAAACACTTCAGACACTTCTGAAATAAAAACATTAATCATTAAACATTAATTATTACTGCAGTTGTACCAGAGGAAATATCTTAGCCTAAATGGGTGGGCCTTCAAATATTTCCTTGGACAATGGGGAGTGAAAAGGTTGCGAACCACTGGTCTAGATTGAGCCTCTTGTTCTGAATGTTCAGTTGAGAGCTATATTGACTGTGTTTTTCTACGTTATTGTGTTGCAGGAGATGGCATGAATGCCTACATGTCTTACAAAGTTTCAACTCAGGTACATAAAAGCTCTTCCTTATTACTATATTTTGAATTGCTCAAGCTTTATATATCAGAATTTTTCCTTTTTTTCTATGCTTCTCTCTCTCTCTCCAGACTACACTGCCTATTTTCCTTAATAAGACGTTCACAGTGCGTCGACGTTTCAGTGATTTCCTGGGACTTTATGAGAAGATGTCAGCCAAACATTCCTTGCTGGGCTGCATCATCCCACCTCCACCTCAGAAGAGCGTAGTGGGTAAAGAAGCTCTCATGCTCACTCTGGCTCTGTCTAGTGCAAGGGTAGGCAACGTTGGTCCTGGAGAGCCACTCTCCTGGGGAGTTTAGCTCCAACCCTAATCAAACACACCTGAACAAGCTAATCAATCGGTGCGTCCCAATTCGCATACTATCTGTCTTAAAGAGTATTCGAAAATAGAATTAGTACATCCCAAATCGTAGTATATAGAAATGAGTGTTCCTAAGATACCCGGATGGTCTACTATTTCCGGTCAGAATCCGAAGTGCAGAGCGATGCACACTCTATCGGCTAATATTGCCCACAACCCATCGCGCGTTGGACGAGGATTCGGTTAGAACTACAAACACGAATGAAAAGTGTTAAAAAACTACAGACATGAAGGACACGTGAGTCCGGCGGTTATGGAGAAAGGTTTAGATAAAGGGGTTTGAGTGATTAATTATCAGTATCTAACCTGACGATATGTATTTATTCAATGTTCTCTACATTCTATTGCATCTGCAGCAGCATTGTGAACTTTTGTAAAGATACGTTTAGCCATTAACTTTTAAATGCATCATTATATTCAAATTTTAAACACATGAGGAGAGTCTCGGCATGAAAGACCAACGACTGGCAGATGAACGTGCAACAACATTTCTCTCCGAAACGGAAGGAAATTAAATTAGATTGAATTGGAGGATTTTAACTGTGACAAGATGATTGACAGGGCAGTTTACGGTGACAGGATGCACGCAACAGATCTGTCCATTAAGATGACGAAGTAGTATGTCCCAAAGCGGCCTACTCTTTTGCTACACACTCAAAAGTATGTACTTTTTCTTCACAAAAAGAGTACATGCTTTCAGGGCGTAGTATAAGGCGAATTGGGATGCAGCAAATGTCTTCAGGATTGCTAAGGCTACAGGCGGGTGAGTTTTTTTCAGGGATTGAGCTGAACTCTGTGGAACAGTGGCTCTCCAGGACTGACGTTGCCTACCCCTGGTCCAGTGGAGTTGTTCTAGTGAACCCGACTAGACACTCTGCAAAGGCCCGGATTCCTGAGAATGTTCACTCTGAGCTGTCTGTTGGCTCTCACTTGAATCATTTTAATCGGAGCAGTCTGGTGTGATTTGCTGACTGAGCGTGTGGTTTGTTGTTGTCACAGGGATGACTAAAGTGAAGGTAGGGAAGGAGGATTCGTCCTCAGCAGAGTTCGTGGAAAAGAGACGAGCAGCACTGGAGAGGTGAACACATGCCTAATTACACATACACATGAAAAAAGAGGTCAACCAATTCATAGTTTTCAGTCTCATGACTGGAGCTGGAGGGTAAAACATCCATAGAACTGCTGCACGGGCCTGTCAGTTTTCCATCTGTTTCAAGCCACAAATATTTAGATCACCTCTCGAAAGAAGAATGAGAAGGAATGTGAACAAACTGCTGTATTTCAACCACCAAAAACAGCGGGACATTTGAAAATGTGATGTGAAAAACACTTAACAGTGACTTTAAAAGGTCAAATTCAGTATACACCTTAATGATGATGCATACTATACACAGGCAATCAGATGCCATATCAATGTCATATTAAGCACTTTCTTTATAATGGTTTCTATTGTAAACTAAACACTAAATTTAGTGTGCTGGGTTCATATTCTGCAGCGGAGGAAGGCCTTGTTTAGCCCTCCTGGTGGGTGTTTCTAGAAGGGTGTGGCATCACGTTTTTCTGATTTAGATGTATTGAATATGTTTAGAAAACCTCTTAGTCTTTCTTTAGTGTGATGAGGCATTCTAGAGTCCGAAATGTAGGAAATCCAAAGTGCTTTTTTTGTACAACCAAAAATAAAAATATTCGTCCTATAATAACCAGAAAAAGAGAAAGACTTTTACACTATAAAATCAAAGTCAAAGTTGGAATATGCAAATATGAGCTGCCATTTATCATCAGTGATCATTTGTCAAAAGTGTCTGGTAGCCAAGTACACATCTAATTGAGGATAAAGATTTGAAAGATTGTTAATGGCAAGATATTTAGACACCATAAACCTTGGAGTTAGGAGTTATATTTTTATTTTTTGGTTGTACTCTACTGCACCGTACACACACACACAAACACACAAAATATAGCATTCATTGTGTTCCATCAGCAGAACACTCTATTTATTGACATAACATGTTTCACATGTTACACATTGTTTCATTATTTTTACTGGTTATATTTACATACTGTGTGTTTATATTTTCTGTAGGTATCTACAGAGAGTAGTGGCCCATCCATCTCTGCTGCAGGACCCGGATGTTCGAGAGTTTTTAGAGAGAGACGAGGTCACCACCTTTATCATGTTTTTAGACACATTGTACAGTATTTTTTGGTGGCATATTTAAGATCTAAACTTGTGTGTGTGTGTTTTTTTAGTTGCCCAGGGCAGTAAATACTCAGACTTTGAGTGGACCTGGCCTGCTAAAGATGATAAACAGAGCGTCAGATGCAGTGAATAAGATGACCATAAAAATGAATGAATCAGATAATGTAAGATGAGCTCAGTTTCTGCAGTTCTAAAGCATATATTTTCCCAGGACGTTGCATTTGGCTAGTGATTGACACGTCTGCGTGTGTGTCAGTGGTTAGAGAGCAAGCTGCAGGAGGTGGAGAATGAGGAGCAGCTGCTGAGGAGGCTGCATGCTGCTGTTGACTCATTAGTAAACCACAGGAAAGGTGAGAGTAAAAACTACACCGTGAAGCCAATCTTCCAGATTCATGCTGCTGCACAGCATCTTAATGTCTTTCTCCTCTTGTAGAGTTGTGTAGTAACACAGCGGTGTTTAGTAAGAGTGTGGCCATGCTGGGCAGTGTGGAGGAGAACTCTGCATTGTCTCGTGCGCTGTCACAGCTGGCGGAAGTGGAGGATAAGATGGAGCAGCTGCATCAGCAACAGGCCTTCAGCGATTTCTTCATCCTCGCCGAGCTCCTGGCCGACTACGTCAGACTCCTGGGGGCCGTGAGGGTTAGAGAGCACAACCGCATAACCCAAAACCAGCAGTCAGAACCAGCCACATACGAAATATGATGTTGTTTACTGTGTTCTTTGCTGCCCTCAGTGCTGTTTTGAGCAGAGGATGAAGGTATGGCAGCGTCTGCAGGAAGCTCAGAGCACACTTCAGAAGAAACGAGAGGCTGAGGCCAAACTGCTCTGGGCGAACAAACCCGAGAAACTGCAGCAGGCTAAAGATGACATAAATGAGGTTAAACCTTATCAGTGAATGATTCATGTACAACACTCTACATGAACTGTTCATAAGATACGTAACTTCTGTGTAGGAGATTTCTGTTTATTTACAAGATGATTGGTCACTAATTCGCTGTTTATGTTAAGCTGTTATTTTTGTTTCTGTGCAGTGGGAGTCTAAAGTCAGTCAGTATGAGAGAGATTTAGAAAGAGTCACCTGTACTGTGCGCAAAGAAGTGCTCAGATTTGAGGTAAGATGTGTTGCAAAACAAACATCACTAGTGCAAAAAAGTTTTTAGTGTTTGGATGCATTTTTTTTTTCATTTACACCTTATCAAGCATATAGTTGAATATTTTCAAGAAAAATAGAAAGAGGACACCAGAGAAACAGCATAGTAAAATACTTGTAGTCTTGCTAAAAGGGATAGTTCACCCAAAAATTAAAATTCAGTCATCATTTACGTATATACTGTCATATCTTTCCAAACTTGTATTACTTTCTTTCTGCTGATGAATGAATATATATATATATATATATATGCAGTACCAGTCAAAAGTTTGGAAACGTTACTATTTTTAATGTTTTTGAAAGAAGTCTCTTATGCTCATCAATCCTGCAGTTAAAAAAAAAACAACAAAAAAAAAATCAGTAATATTATGAAATATTATTACAATTTAAAATAATGGTTCTCTTTTTTAATTTACTTTAAAATGTAATTTATTTTTGTGATGCAAAGCTGAATTTTCATCAGCAAGTACTCCAGTCTTTGGTGTCTTATGATCCTTCAGAAATCATTCTAATATGCTGATTTATGATCAATGTTGGAAACAGTTGTGCTGCTTAATATTTTTTTTATAACCTGAGATACTTTTTTCATGATTATTTGATGAATAAAAAGTTAAAAAGAACTGTATTTATTTTGAATAGAAATCTTTTGTAACAATATGCACTACCGTTCAAAAGTTTGGGAACAATAACAATTTTTTTTTTAAGAAATTAGTACTTTAATTCAACAAGGATGCGTTAAATTGATAAAAGGTGATGGTAACGATTTATATTGTTAGAAATGTTTTTATTTTAAATAAATGCTGTTTTTATGAATAAATGCTGTTAACGTTTTACTCATCAATGAATCCTGAAAAAAGTATTCCAAAAAAATATATTAAACAGCACAACTGTTTCCATCATTGATAATAACTGAGTATCAAATCATCATATTAGAATGATTTCTGAAGGATCATAAGACACCAAAGACTGGAGTACTTGCTGATGAAAATTCAGCTTTGCATCACAAAAATAAATTACATTTTAAAATATATTAAAAAAGAGAACCATTATTTTATTTATTTATTTTTTTTTAACTGCAGGCTTAATGAGCATAAGAGACTTCTTTCAAAAACATTAAAAATAGTAATGTTTCCAAACTTTTGACTGGTACTGTATATTCATTATATACAGTATGTTATAATTAGTCAGTGGTTAATGGTCACCAAAACTGTTTGGTAATCAGTATTCAATAAAATTATGAATTATGAAATAATGATGACAGATTTAGAAAGAGTAAAAACCACAGTGAATCAGGTATTGTGTTTTTTTATTATCTTGCAGTTGTAATGTAGAATTCTGCTCCCCGTGTGAAAAAACAAACACAATTTTTTTAGTTTTAGTTAGTTCCAAAAGCTGTGATCACTTGCACTGGTGTAAAGTAGAGCTGCATGATTGAGAATGTGTTTTTGTTTCAAATAGAGATCACGATTCTCACACAGTTTTGAATAGGCAACCAAACAAAATAAAACATCATTTACTAGAGGTTCTGATAAAATGTCTATTTAAAAATACTTAATGAATCTGATTTTTTTTTTTTTTTTTTTTAAATCCAGTTGAATGAATGATTCAATAATTCACACATAAGGACTTCACTTGTTTAATTACAGGATGGATGAATCAGAGTATTTAAATGACATAATTGTTTTTAACACTTGTCGTAAATCCACTTTAACACTGGTGTAATGATGTAATGATACAATCAAGTTACAAAAGGCGATTTAGTCTATTTATCACTACCTTAGACACCAGTGTTTATATCCAAAAAAAAAATGAATCCCAGTTGTAACAGAAATAATGGAACTCAACTGTGTGATTGAAAAGTCTGTTTGTGAAGCTGTTTTATACCTATACATGACAACTGCTATCTCTGGGTCAGCGCCAGCGCCAACACAGATTTGTTCTGCTGTGATCGTACTTGTCAAAAGTTTTACATAGCCGAATAATGATTAATTGTGCAACTCTAGCATACAGCACAAAACATCTCAAAATGGAAAATTAAATATTTTCTTTTCTGTCACAGAAAGAGAAAGCCAGAGATTTCAAACAGCACATAGTGAAATACCTGGAGTCCCTTCTTCACACACAGCATCGGGTAAGTGTGTGTGTGTGTGTGTGTGTGTGTGTGTGTGTTTTACATACAGCATTGTTGAACAGTCTTTCATGAATTGTTATTTATCTTAAACCAGCTGGTGAAGTGTTGGGAGGCCTTCCTGCCTGAGGCCAAAGCCATCGCCTGATCCAAGCCTTACCTCACACGCTCCTAAACTTTGACCTTGAAAACAGACAATCAACATTTCTCTCTTCCTATTTCCTTTGCTCTCTGTGTGTCAAATAACATGTACATCTTAATGGCTGTCCATCAAAAGGTTAATTCCTAGATTGTGATGGTAAACCCATGTAGTGACCCGTGCAACTGTTGACAATTGAATGTTGAGTGTAAAGGTTAAAGGTCAGAGCGGCATTAAAACAAAAAGAGCAAGCTATGTGGGGTGCAGCAAAAATATTTTTTTTTTATGTGTGCATGTGTGTTTAGTGTTATCCTTAATGTTTTTAATGGTGCTTAGCATGTGAAGTGTTCTAGTAGAGACATTAAATGGCCTTTAAGATTGTTGAGTCTCATTTTCTGTGTGTCTTGGAAGTGCACAGAGGTGAGACTGAACATTTGGAGTTTGTAATCCATTCCAGATAATACAGAAAAACACTTGAGATGTTCCCAGGGTCACTCAACCCAGCCTGATGTTGCACCAAGAAGTTAGAGTATGATATAGACAAAAGAATGAACCCCACTACAAGAAGGAAAAATGGTCGGTGTCTTTTGAATGAAGTCCCATAATTTGTGTTGTGAGTTTTGACTGACTTTTTTATGTTCTCAAACAATGATCTGGACTGGTCCAGATACAGGTCTACTTATAGGTGGACAAACATTTATATTAAGAATTCTATATGAACTTGTAAAAACGTACATTAATTGCAAAATGGTTTAATTCATTTTGGGGAGAATGTGTAAAAACATTTGCACTGTGGATGCTTTTAGCCTTGAACATTTACACACTGCTGGTGTATTCATGATATGGCACTACCTGCAGAAACCAGGGGCCTCGTTTATAAAACACACGTGATCAGATTTGATCCTAAATTCCATGGTTTTCATCCTGTGTCCTAAGTGAAAGAAATCTGGATTTGGAAAAAATAGAAAGTGTTCTTATGCATACACCAATGGAGTAAAATGTTTATAGAACTTTTCGCACTCATATACAGTTATATTAATTCAACATTAAGAACATAAATAGGTGATCACAATATGCATATATATTATTGTATGCGCAGATAAGCAACATTTTTACTAGTTTTTGATTGTCATTTTTTGTGCATACAGACGTTTTATAAATCATTAGGAACATTTTAGAAATGTGTTCACATTTAGGACCATTCTATGCATGTCTTTATAAACGAGGCCCTAAGTCTTCAAATAACAAAGATATTAAGGGGACCCCCATATTCAAACCAGAGGTATATTTGTTTTTTAATGCCAGATTTACACCAGTTGTCAATTCTGGGTTATATTCTTGGTAAAAAGCTCTTCTCTTTTTTTTTCTTTTACACTAAATACTCACTGCTTTATACATATGTATTATAAGCCTCCGTTTTGATTATTAACAAGATGTTACATGTAAGACATGCATTTAAAACCATTGTCCTGTCAAACATTATTTGTCTATTTGATGAAAATAAAAAGGGATTAAAAAAAAAGCTGTTCTCTGTTTCAGTTAAGTATCATCTCAAAGCATTACAATTTCATCAACTAGTCAATACAGCATTTGTTCTAAATGGATCCTGTACAGAACATTTTCAGTCAAGCTGAATAGATGTGCACTGAGACAGTGAAAGACAATCTTTAAAAACATTAATTTTAAAATATTTGAGACGGTAGAACAATTTGGACAGATTGCTATTAATGTTTAGTAGTAATGATTTTTATTCTTACTGGGCATGTTACTGTCAATCTAACAGTAATTTGTTTTAAATATGATGCACCTGGAACTGAATTATCAATGTATAAAAACATTTTTTTAATGGAGAATAACATTTTATTTGTATTCATAGAGTCGGGTGATCATTATGTTAAATAAAAATACATAAAAATAAACCACACCAGATTAAAACAAATTACTTCAATACGGCTCTTTTGAGCTTGAGAGCACCTGAAAGCACTGTTCTTCATATCAGCATGCTGTTGTTATTAAATGTACTCATCAAAACTACTTTGTGGCTGTAAATCAGGAGGTAATCACATAAAAAAAAGGAGTCAAAAATTCCATGAGTGCATTATAAGGCCTCGATATGCATTCAGTAGTCTTTCATTGCCCCACCTGAATCTTTAGGCTAATGAATCAAGTACACTGGGCTCATACACTAGAACTAATGGACCAGGAGCACAAATAGGGGGACACCCACAGTCCTTGTGTTTCAGAGAGGACACGCCTCTCGGGGAGCTTTAGTCTAGTCCGCATCTCAGATCCTCCCCGTGAAACTTGTGCACAATCTTTCATTACAATAAAAGCCCAGAGCAAATGACACCCAGTCACTATTCACAGTTACGGAGTCTGTGCGCTAAGCATTGTAACGTTAATGCTATTGACGCCATCACAACTCTTGGTTCCCTTTTTGCTCTTGAAACAATTGAAGTTACAAGAAATAAAATACTACCAAGTCGTCCCCAATAAAATAAAATGTGTGGCCAAAGTTAAACAAAGTCTTTTCAGTTGGCTTAGAGTTTCAGTTGCCGCTGTGTCCTCATAGGTCCTCTTCACTGTCCCACTGTTCCTCTTTGCGGAGGAGCTGATATGATTGTCAGGAGTCGCTCTCATTTACGACATGACTATAGGTAGCCATCGGCTCTTTTTGACGGCATAGCACTACAAACAGCAGTAGTACCAGCAGGAAGAGTAGACATCCACACACAGCCAGCCCGATGATGACCTCTGCACACATGTATGAGAAAGAACTATCAAAATCCAAGTATGCAAGCAATCGTTCTTACAATATAAACATAGATTTTTTTTTTTTTTAACTATAGATACACGTCTATACTCATATATTAATGTACATTATTGCATCTACCAGTGTCTGTGGCTTCTTTCTTTATCTGACACTCTTTATTCCTGTCTTGTGGTATGACTTCAAGTGTGAGGTTCACAAAGTCCTGCAGGGGGCAGCTCTGGGAACAGCCCGGTAAAGACACTGCGTACGGCTCGGACACTGTGCTGTCATTGCGATAAAACATCTCCACTGAAAACGACCTGAAAGAGACAAGCAGAGGAATATTTTGGTTGACCAAAGATGTCTTCTAGAAACGTGAATTTAGGAAAAACACAGACAACATGTTACCCGTTCTCTTCCTGGTGAAGTTCGATTAGATGACACGAGGCATAAGGCGGCTGCAGGCCATTAAAGACATTAAGGGCTTCCTGCAGAGCTACAACTGTTGTGTCATGCTAGTGAGGAAAGAGTTGCATGAGAGAACATTACATGAACTGCTTTCTCTAAACAGAACACATTTCTTTTTTATAGAAAACTATTGACTGAAAAAGGGAAGTCTAGGAGTTTGGTCTGCTGATGTTGATGTGAAAGTGACATGACTTACAGCTGAGTATATCACCATCTTCACTTTTTGTTTAGAGTCTGGAACTGCTGCGGTTGAGAGATTCTTAATGATCTGATCTAACAGCAGGCCTGCGAATAAGAGCGTAAGCAAAGTGTCACACGATCACAGAAATGCACATTTCCAGTCTGAATGTGGGGCAGTCCGTTGTTTCTTTACATTGACGTGTGCCTGCACTGTTCAGGTAGTGGCCTTTCCCTCTATTCCTACAACACTGATTTGCATATATGTGCATTAAAGTGTCAGACTGTGTGTAACTATGAAAATGGTCTGCCAAGAATCCTCAACAGTCTTCTTATGCCTATGATGGGCACAACCAACTTTGAAATGTCAAAAACTCTCAGTGTTTAACCTCACATAAATGCTTTTCTCTTGCATTTTCTTTTTATTATTGTTTATTTTTTAATTAAAATTTAATAATAAAAAATAAAGAATAAGATGCTCTGCCTAGTGATAAGCTCTCACCTCCTTGAAGTCTGCACTTCTCCTGTCTCTTATAGACTCCAAACAAAATCTGAAAACCAAAGTTCTTCAGCACCTTCAGCGTTTGCATCACATCTTGAGTCACCCAGCCAGGCGGTGGCTTCTCATGTTTTGCCTGGGGATGGAGAATCACAGAACTGATCTGACACACAATTCATGGTGTCTGTCTGATCATATGGATTTAATCGATTCTAAGCATCTATAGATCATTCTGGAATAAAATGATGTAACAGTGACTCGGCTTGTGGTAAAAAGGCCATCATTGCAAGACATTTACCACAAAGTGTACAGAAGAGCACACGCTAGGGAACAGTTTTACTCACAAGCCATCAGACTTGTTAATGACCCTCACCCAGTTAGCCTCTCTTTCACTCTTTTTAGAGCTTAACTTGACTCTAAAGCCCAATTTATACTTCTGCGTCGAACTTACGCCGTAGCTACGTCGTAGGCTGTGTGTAGCGCGCTTACCTTTCGGCGTACCCTGACGTGCACCTCTCCAAAAATGTAACAACGCGTCGCAAGTGCTGTGATTGGTCTGCTAGGACCGCTCCCTCGGGTTTCACATGCTCCCTCTGCGCGCGTGAACGCGGACAACGACGCAGAAGTATAAATGAAAACCAACGCGTTGCCTACAGCGTAGAGGCTCCGGCGTAGGTCCGACGCAGAAGTATAAAACAGCCTTAAGGCATTGTAGAGAGCAACAGTGACCACTCACTTTTTCATCAGAGTTGGTTCCATAAGTATTTTTCCCCATTCACTTTTCCCAAAAGGATTTTAGAAAAGTCTTTGTTAAAGTGTTATAAGACATTAACCAAACCAACCAGCTATGAGGTGAATCATAACATTAATAAAAGTATTTGAAAAACAGACAAAAAGAAAAAGGTACAAGACTGTTAAATAAATCTAATTAAAAAGAAAAAAAACTACTGAATTAAAGATATTGATTATGTATATAGAAAAATTATATTTAAATTTATTGCAAAATATGCATATATACACGCATTTTTTTTAGTTTGAGAGTTTATGAAGACTTGTTACGAAGAGCTCTTTTCGTGTGATTTGCTTGTCACAATTTTCTGGCTGATTCTTTGAAGAATCATGGTTAATTAAGTTTTCTTTTTTCTTTTTTTAACCAAAAATTCCACTGTTAAACGAGATTATTTTAAAAAACAAGCTGAAAAAAATGTGGGCTGATCAAATGAATTTCCCTATTGAGAAAATCAATTAGATTTTTACTTTCAAAAACCTAATGTTGCACTTTGTAATGAGGTTGATAATAAACTACATTAGTTGCATTCACACGGTCTTTAATATATCATTCATTCACATATAGACAATACTTAGCAGGCAAGATTGGCTGGCAGAGTCTCTTAATGCTAGTCTGACTTCGTCATACTCATATTCTAGGCAGAATGTGAGTCTGATACTGCTCCATAGGGCTTTCATTATGAGGCGTGTCTTAACCGAACCAGGAAAAAAAAAAAAACTCTGCACTCAATTGGATAGACCTACAACCAATCAGAGCAACGCAGTGAGCGACGCATAGTTGTCAACAGAGCTCAACTGCACACACGCTGGAAGAAGTAGTAAAGTAATGAGTAAAATAATAATAAAGCACTCCATGAGTGCGACCAAAGGAGAAACCACAATGACCACAGGGTTTTCATTGCGTCCCATCTTCTTAGCGACCATCGGAGTCAGCTGATAAATTAAACTTTTGCTGAATCCCGTAGGAAGGACGGCAAACACATCTTTCCGATCGGCAAATGCCTTGATTACGGTTCTCTGTTCGTCTTTTAAAATGAATGCGCTGTCGATTTCTTTTATAACAGACGCGATAGCGGAATCTAAACATCTCAATTCTCCTGCTGCAGTCGTCTTTGTTGAAAACCAATTCAACCCAAGCGCCATTTGGTGACAGGGGTGATTACGTAACCACAGATCATCTGTCCATCATCGATTAAAGCCCGCCCTGGCAATTTGATTGGCTCGGCCTTCTGGGAGCCGAGCATAATTACTCCTCAATGGACAGAGTCCAGACCGAACTTCCCGACCAAAAAATGTTGTGGCCGGGGTTCGGGCTGGCACCCAGGCTATCTTAATGCTAGATGAAGTCATGAATAATGTGCACATGAATGCCAGGTGAAACTCACCTCACAGAACAATGTGTCATAAACACTCCAAATAGACTCAATTGAGGCTTTCTCCAGTCCTGTTTTATTTCTCACCATTTCTATAAATGCCTGCATAAAAACACAATGACATAATCATGATTGTAGAAACCATTGTTTTTATTTATTGCACATTTACATTGCAAGACAAGGAACATACTAACATTGTAAGGCACGCTTACAAACATGAAAAAAATATGGAGCAAGTTTTTAAACGGAATAGACTCGGAATAGACTTTTTTTTTTATTGGGACAACACTAAAATAGTAAATAGTTACATTGTAATTATTATTTTTTCCAAAGTATTGACAACTTAGTTAACTAATAATTGTTGCAAACTGGTACTACCAACAAAATATTAGTGCATTCCTGGAACTGGGCGTCGTTACTCTACATCCTTATGCATCGCTTTCTGCCAGGACTTTCACAGGCTTTTCCCAAATCACGGAAGTGACCTCGACGTCCGGTTTAGCGGTAGCATGAGCTGTCAGGCAAGTGTTATTTAAATAAACTCCTGAGGGACTTACAAACTTTCCAATGCCTCATTTTATGAGTACAGAACCTATTTGTACTACTGTAGAAGTTTGGTACCATTCTGTGCATTATTAGTTGGGTAATTTACGAGATACATCCTTGGATCCATTAACCCCTGCACTAAGCCATTCGGCTGATATCTCTAAATAAGCTCTAACTTTAATAATGTTCAACCAAGGGAAAAAAGGCTTCTGGGGGGTGTTTGGCTCGAGGTCATGGTGCAAAGGACCCTAGGTTGATTTCACTCTGAACCATCCCTTTAATTATATGTGACGGCAGTCGTCCGCGAGGGGCTGCTGTCTTTTACTTTCGTTTTGTATTTGTTTATTTTATTATTAAATTTTGTGTTGAACGTTTGCCGGTTCCCGCCTTATTCTTCCCATAACATCTAACTGCGTTACACTTACCATCTTCACAAGTTCAGAAATCTAGGGATTCAATATCAGTATACTTAAAATCAGGATGAACTGTGGAAAGGATATTATTAATTTTCATTGAAAGCCACTTAAACAACCAAAATTTAGAGGTAAAAACCCCTTGTCTACTGTTAGGACTACCAAAACGATTTGTGGACTCAAATAATTATTCATGAGCCAAACTGAACCTCCTCTGGTCATCACCATTTAAAACCAATTCAGAAAACTGCAGGTTACCTTTTGTGTTGCACTATATCATAATTGCTGTAAAAACATTAATATAAATTACATAGACAGATGACCTACTATTATAAATGTTTTTTTTTGCAAGGTGGACTCACCTTGTAAGTGTCAGTCATGTTGAGAAAAATGTCAGATTTTTCAGTCTCGTTCATGAGCTGTGTGTAACGTGGACAGTCCTCTAGCGGGAATGAGAGCAGCTGGAAAGACAACAAAAAACAAACGCAAACTCTGTAGGCAGGTCATGTGGCCATGTAAATAGATTTCAAACATCCAGAGACATTTACTGATGCTGCTGCTGTGCAAATATGAACTCAACACTAAAGAGAGGTCAGGGCCAAGTTTCAGTGTGCTGCAAAATTGTGGAGAGAAAAAGTGGGAACAGAGCTTCAGTGTGAGGTTTTACCTTCTCTTCATTCGCTGGGACAGTGTGAACAGGGATTGGCTGCCATTTCAAATCTGGATTAAACACCTCAGAACCGTTAGGTGGGAACAGGCCAGCCAGGTTAGCTTCTGCACTCATCAGAGTCCGGTCAACATCTGTACTTCTGATGAATATCTGCAGCGCAAAGATGGCATATGCTATTTAAATGCACTAGTCTGGCAGCTTTGTGTATCCGTTTACTGAACATGTTTAAACAGAAATTTAAAAGACAGTGACCTCATGCCGGTCATAGTCCTCACTCAGGAATCCTCTGTAGCGTTTCTTTAAAAACTGACCTAGTTCAAAGTGCTGCTTCATTCCCTCCTGGAAAATCGAAAAGATTGAGTTACAGTAATAAAAACACAAAAGGATGAAATAATATCCTTAAAGTGCATTCAGTAGTTTGGTGCCTATTACAAAAATGTACACAGACTGTACTGTAGTTTTCTATAAAAAGGGCATGTTGAAATGACGTGACATCGAGGATTTTCAAGCTGCATGTTAATGCTATTACGGCCTCACCACTGATGTGCAAAGGTGAGTGAGCGGCTCTGTGCTTGAACACTGTACATTCTGTGTAGGGAAATCGACTCAATTACATCACTCACAGTGCTTCATCGGAGTGTGCGTTCCCTACAAGCTTTTTTGGTATGATTTGCTTATCGTTACTGCAACTGTCTGAGTGGTGGAATTGCATGTACAGCATCATGGGTAATGTATTTTTCTCACCACAATCTCAGCTGTTAAAAAATTATTTAAAAAAATAAGTTAAAATAATGCAGGCTGACAGCTTTAACAGAACATATACCATTGATTAACAACCTCAGAGCTCACAGTAGGTCTGTCTTATGGTTTATAAGTTATCGTTAAAAATTCCTATGGAGAAAATGAATGGACTATTTACTTTTGGAACCTGACTGTTGCACTCTATATACATAATATAGGACAGCCTCTTGCACGTAACTGCATAACCAAATGCTCCTCAAGTAGCAGGTAACTGATTAAAACAAAGACAATAAGGTATGTGTGTGCGTGTCTGCATACCTGAGAGAGCTGTCCAAAACCCTGGGGCCAGTCACTCTCCTTGTAAGGATCAGTTGGATAGGCCTTGATTGGAGATCTGTCGCCATGACGATAGAGCTGACAGAGAGGAAGTCAAATACATGACTGAGTATTTGGGATTTTTATGTGCGTGTCTTCAGGAAGACAAACAACAATGTGCAACTGCAGTTAGATCAGCAAATCCTGCTTGTCATGTGCTCATACTGACACCCGGATACGAGCCACAGAGTAGTCGGTAAACATTTTCTAATTGGATAAGCAGTCTATCTATCTCCTTATCTTTATCTCTGACTTTCATAGAAATCACCTGTGATCTTCTCTCATTTACACAAGACACACAAAAAGACACAAGCCTCTGGTTTAAACTTACTCATTTGCAGCGACTCCAAAGTCATAATTAACCATAAAACACTTATTTTGTGGACATGAGTCCAGAATCAGACATGAAAAAGGAAAACAATCATCTCAAATATGATACAATAACAACAAGGACAAGGATTTGTATACACAAATAGAAGAAAAAACACAGAATTAAAGTTAAACCGCATCTTTAAATAAATTCTCACAAAGCATCAAAAATCTGGTATTTTTATCATTGTGTACAATTCTGAAGGATGAAAACAGAGAGTTGAATTCAAGAAGAAATAGTGTCAGACAATGGGTATTTAAAACATTTTCTTTATGAACGGAATATAATGAAGATAGCAAGATAATCAAGAGATAAATGATCACGGTTGTCATATTACAAAATAATATCTTTGAGAATAGAGGAGTGGTTTACTTCTGCAGGACTAAAAATAAAGGCACTTACAATCAGCCCAGAATTTATTGTTTATATTACAATCAAAAGATAAATCTGTAAAAGCGGTTTCTTCTAAACATGGTAGATATAAGTTGATAACTTATATAAAGGGATTAGACTGCTTTAAGAAGCCATGAGAACTGGGAAGCCATGGACTGGAGATTCATGAATTGCTCATAAGTTAGAATATTAACGTTACCAGAATCCAAAGGTAAAATGAAATTAATAGACAGCATGTCTCATCATGTGATGAAGCCAAAGATTGAGCTGATAGACAGCCGAGAACAAGCTGAACTAAAAACAAAGTTGATAGCAAACATTGGTTAGCCTACTCATGTCAGCAGATATTGCGACTCACTCACGTCGTTGTTTCTGGATACAGTATCAAACTAGACTGATAACGACGAAAAGAGCAGTATCGACCAATATACAGTATACAATAACAATATACAATAAACAACGTGGGGGGAAAACACAATCTCATTTCATATTCACACAGAAGACACATATTTGTTATGCATAAAAATATGACACACATAATAGGAAGTCAGAATTTGTGTCTCGTATTATGATTTTTTTTTAAGACGAACAGTTTTATCAAATCAGCTGCAGCCTACATTTAACGATACTCAACACACACTGGCAGTAATCTGGACAAATGCATTATACTCACCACGGTGACAAACTTAAGCGTTCTCTCTCCATTGGAAAAACTTAAAGCGAAGACAAACACGACGATCAGAAAACAGGAATCCATACTTGCGACCGAGCGGCTGAGATAGAACACAGATAGTTACCTCATTGAACGAGCTGGCAAACACAAGACGAACTGCAAGCTTTTCCGGGTAAAGGAGCGCTCCCATTGGCCAACGCACTCTGCAGCTTTAAAAACACGTAAGGTGATTGGCAGTCTTGGAACAGAGAAGGACTCTCGGGACCAAATCGCGAACAATAGTTGTCTTTTGATAAAATAACCGTAAACTGCTTCTGTGGGTCTGGTTTAATCTGACATTTAAGACCAGTCTCAATTAAGATGTATTTGAATGTGTGAACTAATTGCTTTTACACTTAACCTGCTATCTTTATAAGGAAAGGGGCTGTGAATTAATACTCCTAGCATTTGTTGGCCATTCTTTTTCAGTTTCCTATATTTGTATTTGCATATAGATATTTTTAAATATTATGTTCATACCCGTAGGTATACTAACAAAGTAAATGTCAAGTTGTCATTTAGCAAATGGTTTAATCATTACCGATTTACATTCAGTGACAGCTCAAAGTGATGTAAGGTTTGAGCATGAACGATGTTTTCGGTAATTGACTATGAATGATCTGTGCTCCATTGGTTTTGCCTGTACGCGTTTCGGCAGGAACACAGCAACAAATCTAAAGTACATGCGACCCTATTTTCGGAAATAAAGAAGAATATTCCCCATATATATAAATCCGAAAATAAAATTAGCAGGGACGATTTAGGCAACGTCCCTGCTGCTTAGGGTCTCCAACGTACTTGTTTTATTTGATATCTACGATTTCAAGGAGTATAATCGGACACAAATATGAAGAAAAGGTAGGCCAAAGCTGAGACCCCGAGTGGTTGTCTTAAATATATTTTAAATAAAAAAACACTCATAATTGAAACACTGTGTAACTGTGAGAATGAATGCATCACATGATGTAAACTGTAGCCTGCTAACTGCTAAACGTGAAAGCTGTTAGCTTAATTTCCTCATTCAAAAACAAACAAACATTGTAAATCAACGTTATGATGTTCACTAGTTCCTTAATTCTATGACCACCATGAAGTTAATTTAATAAGCGACACTCCGTTTACAGCCCTTTTATATCCCCTATCTATCCTTAATAGCAGAATATAACAGCTAAAGTCAAACATGTAGCCTGTCAGATGGATGGTAGCTCAAGTTTTATTAGAGTGTAACAAAAACTGCAAAGCTTATCCGCCTGTTTTTCAACCTGTGTTAGTTTCATGCAAAATGCATGCCTGAATATAAGTAACATATTTATAATTATTGTCTTTTTATCAGTTGCCCTGTGTGGTACTTTTACCCATATAACAGAGACAATTACAGGAAATGGCGTTTACCATTCTTTAATGATTTGGCCTATAAAGATTATTATTTAACGATATCTCTTTACTGCTTTATTGTCATGTTTAGTTCTATTTTGGCCTTTCTTTTGCTTTTTGCTGAAATATGTTACCTAATGCTACTATAGTTATATTTTGAATTAGTTTCTATTAATATATTTTCAGTTTTATTTTTAAAACTAAAAAGGCAGCTAGCTGAAATAAAATATGTTTTTATATATTTTCTATTTTTTATTTTATTTTAGTAAAATGACAGTTAACATTTAACGTTATTTATTTTAAGTAAAAAAAAAAATTAGTCAACTATTATAACCGTTTTCTACCCAGAATTATAACTCTTCTACTGTCTTTTTACTGTACAATAAAAGTTTATATTTTTCTGGTTAAGTTATTCAAATGAATCATTCTGTCATTGGTTGATGTGAATTTGTGACCAAGGTTTTGACTGGCTCTTTAGGTGATTATAAAATATAGACCCATTTTGCCTATTCGTGTGACACAACCAGGATACACCATCATTTGAGACTGTAGTGTTGATTCGATACGCTTGAAAATGTTCTGTTACACCTTGTAATCACCTTTGACACTTGTGCTGATTGTGCAGAGATGTTATTTAGAGGCGGTGTGTGGTGAGGTACAATGCTGGAAGATTTGACATCACATTTAAATAACTCCTTCCTCGAACGGGGGTTCAATCTTCAGATGGCTGGCAGGAGCCGCCACTGGCATGTCACGTGACCGTCAGTGGCAGACTGGCAGCTGCCAGTCTGATTCTGGTATATCACGTGACCTGCCAGTGGTTGGCTATTGTCTGGCAGTCTGCCTTTTGCAAGTTTCAGAAACCATTGATTTTTGCCAGTTTATCTGTTTTGTATGTTCCTCCCTCTCTAGCTCGTGTATTATGCATCTGTTGATATGATTATGTTCTTTTGCATGATTGGCATTTTAGAGAATTCAGACTGGTTGCTTACTGACGCTCAGTCCAGTCAGCTGAACTGCGTGTATAACGCGTTGTCTGAAACTCTCGCTGTAAGGTAATGCATTGTTTTATTTTTATGAATGGAATCTCATTCATCTATTATTTAGTATTAGTAATGTTTTAGAGAATTTTATCCCAATTAAACCAGTTAAAATGGACGTGATCAGACTGGTTGCTTATTGACGCTTTACCGGATGCTCAATCCAGTCAGCCGCGGCTGAACTGCGTGTATAACGCGTTGTCTGACACTCTCGCTGTAAGGAAATACATTGTTTTCTTTTTATGAATGGAATCTCGTGCATCTATAATTTAGTATTAGTGATGTTTTAGAACATTTTATACCAATTAAACCAGTTAAAATGGACGTGATCAGACTGGTTGCTTACCGACGCTTTACCGGATGCTCAATCCAGTCAGCCGCGGCTGAACTGCGTGTATAACGCGTTGTCTGAAACTCTCGCTGTAAGGTAATGCATTGTTTTATTTTTATGAATGGAATCTCATTCATCTATTATTTAGTATTAGTAATGTTTTAGAGAATTTTATCCCAATTAAACCAGTTAAAATGGACGTGATCAGACTGGTTGCTTATTGACGCTTTACCGGATGCTCAATCCAGTCAGCCGCGGCTGAACTGCGTGTATAACGCGTTGTCTGACACTCTCGCTGTAAGGAAATACATTGTTTTCTTTTTATGAATGGAATCTCGTGCATCTATAATTTAGTATTAGTGATGTTTTAGAACATTTTATACCAATTAAACCAGTTAAAATGGACGTGATCAGACTGGTTGCTTACCGACGCTTACCGGATGCTCAATCCAGTCAGCCGCGGCTGAACTGCGTGTATAACGCGTTGTCTGACACTCTCGCTGTAAGGAAATACATTGTTTTATTTTTATGAATGGAATCTCGTGCATCTATAATTTAGTATTAGTGATGTTTTAGAACATTTTATCCCAATTAAACCAGTTAAAATGGACGTGATCAGACTGGTTGCTTACTGACGCTTTACCGGATGCTCAATCCAGTCAGCCGCGGCTGAACTGCGTGTATAACGCGTTGTCTGACACTCTCGCTGTAAGGAAATAAATTTTCTTTTTATGAATGGAATCTCGTGCATCTATAATTTAGAATTAGTGATGTTTTATGGAATTTTATCCCAATTAAACCAGTTAAAATGGATGTGATCAGACTGGTTGCTTACTGACGCTTTACCGGATGCTCAATCCAGTCAGCCGCGGCTGAACTGCGTGTATAACGCGTTGTCTGACACTCTCGCTGTAAGGAAATACATTGTTTTCTTTTTATGGTCACGTGAAATGCCAGAATCAGACTGGCAGACGCCAACCAGCCACTGACAGGCCACGTGAAATGCCAGAATCAGACTGGCAGACGCCAACCAGCCACTGACAGGTCACGTGAAATGCTCGAATCAGACTGGCAGACGCCAACCAGCCACTGACAGGTCACGTGAAATGCCAGAATCAGACTGGCAGACGCCAACTAGCCACTGACAGGTCACGTGAAATGCCAGATTCAGACTGGCAGACGCCATCCAGCCACTGACAGGTCACGTGAAAATCCAGAATCAGACTGGCAGACGCCAACCAGCCACTGACAGGTCACGTGAAATGCCAGAATCAGACTGGCAGACGCCAACCAGCCACTGACAGGTCACGTGAAATGCCAGAATCAGACTGGCAGACGCTAACCAGCCACTGACAGGTCACGTGAAAATCCAGAATCAGACTGGCAGACGCCAACCAGCCACTGACAGGTCACGTGAAATGCCAGAATCAGACTGGCAGACGCCAACCAGCCACTGACAGGTCATGTGAAATGCCAGAATCAGACTGGCAGACGCCAACCAGCCACTGACAGGTCACGTGAAATTCCAGAATCAGACTGGCAGACGCCAACCAGCCACTGACAGGTCACGTGAAATGCCAGAATCAGACTGTATGTCAACCAGCCACTGACAGGTCACGTGAAATTCCAGAATCAGACTGGCAGATGCCAACCAGCCACTGACAGGTCACGTGAAATGCCAGAATCAGACTGGCAGATGCCAACCAGCCACTGACAGGTCAGGTGAAATGCCAGAATCAGACTGGCAGACGCCAACCAGCCACTGACAGGTCACGTGAAATGCCAGAATCAGACTGGCAGACGCCAACCAGCCACTGACAGGTCACGTGAAATGCCAGAATCAGACTGGCATACGCCAACCAGCCACTGACAGGTCACGTGAAATGCCAGAATCAGACTGGCAGACGCCAACCAGCCACTGACAGGTCACGTGAAATGCCAGAATCAGACTGTATGCCAACCAGCCACTGACAGGTCACGTGAAAATCCAGAATCAGACTGGCAGACGCCAACCAGCCACTGACAGGTCACGTGAAATGCCAGAATCAGACTGGCAGACGCCAACCAGCCACTGACAGGTCACGTGAAATGCCAGAATCAGACTGGCAGACGCCAACCAGCCACTGACAGGTCACGTGAAAATCCAGAATCAGACTGGCAGACGCCAACCAGCCACTGACAGGTCACGTGAAATGCCAGAATCAGACTGGCAGACGCCAACCAGCCACTGACAGGTCACGTGAAATGCCAGAATCAGACTGGCAGACGCCAACCAGCCACTGACAGGTCACGTGAAATTCCAGAATCAGACTGGCAGACGCCAACCAGCCACTGACAGGTCACGTGAAATGCCAGAATCAGACTGTATGTCAACCAGCCACTGACAGGTCACGTGAAATTCCAGAATCAGACTGGCAGATGCCAACCAGCCACTGACAGGTCACGTGAAATGCCAGAATCAGACTGGCAGACGCCAACCAGCCACTGACAGGTCACGTGAAATGCCAGAATCAGACTGGCAGACGCCAACCAGCCACTGACAGGTCACGTGAAATGCCAGAATCAGACTGGCAGACGCCAACCAGCCACTGACAGGTCACGTGAAATGCCAGAATCAGACTGGCAAACGCCAACCAGCCACTGACAGGTCACGTGAAATGCCAGAATCAGACTGTATGCCAACCAGCCACTGACAGGTCACGTGAAATGCCAGAATCAGACTGTATGCCAACCAGCCACTGACAGGTCACGTGAAATGCCAGAATCAGACTGTATGCCAACCAGCCACTGACAGGTCACGTGAAATGCCAGAATCAGACTGTATGCCAACCAGCCACTGACAGGTAACGTGATATGCCAGAATCAGACTGGCAGACGCCAACCAGCCACTGACAGGTCACGTGAAATGCCAGAATCAGACTGTATGCCAACCAGCCACTGACAGGTCACGTGAAATGCCAGTGGCGGCTCCTGCCGGCACTGACAGGTCACATGACATGCCAGTGGCGGCTCCTGCCAGCCAGCTGAAGATTGAACCCCTACTGGAACATAAAGGGAAATTGTCTCATCAAATAAATATTATTTGAAATCAAGTTGTGATGCTCTAAGATATTCATGAACTTTCTCATTTTTTCTACCCCAGAATGATGGCGTGGTAGTAGCAGCGGTGGTCCAGTGCATGTGGGCCTGTGGACGGCTCTGGGTCTGGTGTGAGCGTGTGTGTGGAGATGAAGGTGGGACAGAAGAACTCAGTGTGTATCCTGTCTAGTCGAGAGCGAGGAGCACGAGGTCTTGCCTCACACAGGATCCTACAGCAGCTTGTAGAGGAGAAGACACAGCGCATGAAATGGCAAAGCCAGGTAACTGATGCGCAGATCTTTGACACTGTCATCTGGGAAACGCCTGCTCAGTACAATGTGTCAGAAGCAATAAACTGCCTGCTGATCTCTAGTAGTGTCAGTATCACAATTAGAAAGGAACTATTTTCATCTTTATTAAGATGGTTGATTTTGTTTTTATTTGTTGTGCCAACTGTGGATCTTAACTATTTGTAGGTTCTAAAATAAATAAATAAAAATAATTCCAAATAAATAGCTTTATAGCCATGTAAGATTTTTCTTTCATAATTATAAAAAGAAAAAACAATTGACCTGAAAAGGTACACACTGCTCAGCATAAGTAAATAAATGCCTGTTCACACCAAGAACGATAACTATACCGATAAATATATTAGCATCCACACCAAGGCATTGTAGCGAATACGACTTTGGGTAAATTTGAATTAGCTTAAGAATATAGGGAATTTTGGAAATATTAATAATTATGACTCATGGTCATAATTCATAAGTCGCATGTACATTTATTTTATCAATTATAGAGATTAACTGGTTCTGTAACTGATCTAATCGTTATTCGTCCAGCGAGTAAAGGTGAGATTATCACAGTTAAGAAGGGTTATCTCTTTACAAACTCCAAGAAAGTTTAGGTTCTGGCCACGAACAGTAAACTTTATGAGTTTATTAATTAAAACTACTGAATGTAGTCTAATATCGAGCTTGTAGCTTAAGATCTTTTGTTTCATTGACTTTAGAATGGTGGGTTTTCAAACACAGAGACAGTGAAAAGAATAAATGGATTTTAATAAATGTGACTAAAGATTATATGAGCTACGAATAGAAACGTACGTAAAAATGCAAACAATAAACACAAACAAACATTTAAACAATAATAACATACGTGATAAGAATAAAATGAAATGAAAGAAAGAAAGAGAGAAATAGAGAGAAGGGAAAAGCTAGTAATTGTTACATACAGAAACCTAAACGACGGACCCCAGAAAAGCAGCTTTTATCAGATAAATATACTTGCACGTCTGTTCTCTGTTTGGTTGATGCTGAAAGCGCGGACGAGGTCCTGTTTCGACTGCGTCTTCCGGTGTCGCGGGAAGCTTGAAAAGGCTCACTGAAATGTAACGTTACCGAGAAAGTTCGTCTTCATCTTCCGTGAAGGAAGAGGCAAATATAACTTAGTTGCAAAAGAACGGCTGCTACGACTCGAACATGTGTTTGTCCGAGGCCTTCCGGGATGTTCCTCGGGGAAGCGTCGCGCCGGTAGAAGAGGAGGAAAGATGAGAGCGAGGTGAGAGAGAGAGAGGTGAGAGAGCCCGCTGTGTTTTGATGGAGCTCAAGTCACGCCCCCTTGCGTGCGTGACCCAATCGCCTGGGAGGACGTATTGTGGTCATGTCCTTTCATTGCGAAAGGTACACGCCTCTTCTAACTAATGCTGGCGGAATAAACTTCGTTCATAAACATTTATAAAACTGGTATTAATCAAATAATGCATCCTCTAATATTCTGTGCTAAATATTCAACACCGTTGTGTTCTTCTGAACAAAACAATACCGCGAATGACAATTCTGTTAGTCAACAACACAAATGCAGGATTTCTCGTGATTACATGCATATTAAACTGATTACATATCAATAAAGCTTATAGATATCGTATTTCGGGTATAAGGATCATAAGCACAGCAAGAAATACATTTTAAACATTTTAAAAAGGTAATTTTGACCACAAGTGGTCGGGCATGATAAGGAGTCTGTGTTTTGTGTGTGTGTATGCAGAGTCGTGCACACGTGGAACCGCGTGGCGAACTTTGTCCTTCCTTTTCAGTGTGAATATCTTCTTGAGTTGATGAGATTAACTCAGGGGACCTGACCGAGCATCTGCTAACACTGTTGTTTTGTTTTGAGGGGTTAATCAGTACCTTTTGTTTGTTGATTAGATTTGATTAATCAACACAAAGGCAGACCTGATCATCTGCTTTCCGTTACAGCATGATAACGTTCTGTTTATTTTAATCTTGCGCTGCAGTTATGTCGGTTGCCTGCTTTAAATGCTCAAGTTCTTTAAATTCGGTGGATTCTGATTGGCAGTCTGTTCTAAAAAAATTTTTTATAAAACTGGTTCCATTTATAAGATTCCTATTCTCATAGAAATAACTAGATGTACCGCATCGCGGTACAAAATATGACCGCCGCTCAGGCCTGCACTGGCTTTCCACAAAAATAAATGACGTGGAGTAATTTGGCTGTATTGCGTGTTTGTATATACCTATAAAAAGTAATAGTATGTGCATGTCTGTCTGTCTGTGTGTGTGTGTGTGTGTGTGTGTGTGTGTGTGTGTGTGTTTGTGTATGTGTGTGTCTGTGTGTGTGTCTGTGCGTGTATGTATGTGTGCGCGTGTGTGTTTGTGTGTCTGTGCATGTGGATTTGTATGTGTGTGTATGGGTGTGTGTCTGTGCGTGTGGATGTCAGTGTGTGTGCATGCTTGCATTTGTTTGTATTCCTGCATGTGTGTGTGTGACAGTATCATCCTAAACCAGCAACCCTTCGCTCAACAGCACCATCTACAGGCCGATGAGTGTACAGTCACTAAATGTGCACATAAATGAATTTATTTTATACCCCCCCCCCCCCCCATGGATGAAATTCTACAAAACTTAGCAGAGGATACCCCCAGAGGATGTCAAGTTAATCATACACATGAAATATGGTGCAGTTCTGAACATCTCCACTGAAGATAGGGGCGATAAAAGCAGAATAATATTGCATTTTCATTTTTTATGAGAGGGGCGCAAATCACAAATGACTGATTATGGGCTAGGTTGATGTGGGCCCTTAAGAGTGGGCCCTACATACCATAAAAATTTCTTCATCCTCGTTGCCACGGTTCAGGTAGTTATTTAGGAAAAACTGCATTTTTTTGGGTTTGGGGGGGCCCAGCGCGGGGGGGGAGTGGCCCCGGGGACCAAACGAAATTTTTCCTTAGAAGTCTAGTGGGGCTACATGCCCACCAAATTTCATGTTCCCCGGTGCTTCGGTGTCCCTGGTATCGTTGACGAAAAATTTACGGGGGCCCCAGCGCGGGGGGGGGGGGAAGTGGCCCCCGGGGACCAAACGAAATTTTTCCGTAAAAGTCTAGTAGACCAACATACCATAAAAATTTCTTCATCCTCGGTGCCACAGTTCAGGTAGTTATTTAGGAAAAACTGCATTTTTTGGGGTTTGGGGGGGCCCAGCGCAGGGGGGGAGTGGCCCCCGGGGACCAAACGAAATTTTTCCTTAGAAGTCTAGTGGGGCTACATGCCCACCAAATTTCATGTTCCCCGGTGCTTCGGTGTCCCTGGTATCGTTGACGAAAAATTTACGGGGGCCCCAGCGCGGGGGGGGGAAGTGGCCCCCGGGGACCAAACGAAATTTTTCCGTAAAAGTCTAGTAGACCAACATACCATAAAAATTTCTTCATCCTCGGTGCCACGGTTCAGGTAGTTATTTAGGAAAAACTGCATTTTTTTGGGTTTGGGGGGGCCCAGCGCGGGGGGGGAGTGGCCCCCGGGGACCAAACGAAATTTTTCCTTAGAAGTCTAGTGGGGCTGCATGCCCACCAAATTTCATGTTCCCCGGTGCTTCGGTGTCCCTGGTATCGTTGACGAAAAATTTACGGGGGCCCCAGCGCGGGGGGGGGAAGTGGCCCCCGGGGACCAAACGAAATTTTTCCGTAAAAGTCTAGTAGACCAACATACCATAAAAATTTCTTCATCCTCGGTGCCACGGTTCAGGTAGTTATTTAGGAAAAACTGCATTTTTTTGGGTTTGGGGGGGCCCAGCACGGGGGGGAGTGGCCCCCGGGGACCAAACGAAATTTTTCCTTAGAAGTCTAGTGGGGCTACATGCCCACCAAATTTCATGTTCCCCGGTGCTTCGGTGTCCCTGGTATCGTTGACGAAAAATTTACGGGGGCCCCAGCGCGGGGGGGGAAGTGGCCCCCGGGGACCAAACGAAATTTTTCCGTAAAAGTCTAGTAGACCAACATACCATAAAAATTTCTTCATCCTCGGTGCCACGGTTCAGGTAGTTATTTAGGAAAAACTGCCTTTTTTGGGGTTTGGGGGGCCCAGCGCGGGGGGGGGAGTGGCCCCCGGGGACCAAACGAAATTTTTCCTTAGAAGTCTAGTGGGGCTGCATGCCCACCAAATTTCATGTTCCCCGGTGCTTCGGTGTCCCTGGTATCGTTGACGGAAAATTTACGGGGGCCCCAGCGCGGGGGGGGAAGTGGCCCCCGGGGACCAAACGAAATTTTTCCGTAAAAGTCTAGTAGACCAACATACCATAAAAATTTCTTCATCCTCGGTGCCACGGTTCAGGTAGTTATTTAGGAAAAACTGCATTTTTTGGGGTTTGGGGGGGCCCAGCGCGGGGGGGGAGTGGCCCCCGGGGACCAAACGAAATTTTTCCTTAGAAGTCTAGTGGGGCTACATGCCCACCAAATTTCATGTTCCCCGGTGCTTCGGTGTCCCTGGTATCGTTGACGAAAAATTTACAGGGGCCCCAGCGCGGGGGGGGAAGTGGCCCCCGGGGACCAAACGAAATTTTTCCGTAAAAGTCTAGTAGACCAACATACCATAAAAATTTCTTCATCCTCGGTGCCACGGTTCAGGTAGTTATTTAGGAAAAACTGCATTTTTTGGGGTTTGGGGGGGCCCAGCGCGGGGGGGGAGTGGCCCCCGGGGACCAAACGAAATTTTTCCTTAGAAGTCTAGTGGGGCTACATGCCCACCAAATTTCATGTTCCCCGGTGCTTCGGTGTCCCTGGTATCGTTGACGAAAAATTTACGGGGGCCCCAGCGCGGGGGGGGGAAGTGGCCCCCGGGGACCAAACGAAATTTTTCCGTAAAAGTCTAGTAGACCAACATACCATAAAAATTTCTTCATCCTCGGTGCCACGGTTCAGGTAGTTATTTAGGAAAAACTGCATTTTTTTGGGTTTGGGGGGGCCCAGCGCGGGGGGGGAGTGGCCCCCGGGGACCAAACGAAATTTTTCCTTAGAAGTCTAGTGGGGCTGCATGCCCACCAAATTTCATGTTCCCCGGTGCTTCGGTGTCCCTGGTATCGTTGACGAAAAATTTACGGGGGCCCCAGCGCGGGGGGGGGAAGTGGCCCCCGGGGACCAAACGAAATTTTTCCGTAAAAGTCTAGTAGACCAACATACCATAAAAATTTCTTCATCCTTGGTGCCACGGTTCAGGTAGTTATTTAGGAAAAACTGCATTTTTTTGGGTTTGGGGGGGCCCAGCACGGGGGGGGAGTGGCCCCCGGGGACCAAACGAAATTTTTCCTTAGAAGTCTAGTGGGGCTACATGCCCACCAAATTTCATGTTCCCCGGTGCTTCGGTGTCCCTGGTATCGTTGACGAAAAATTTACGGGGGCCCCAGCGCGGGGGGGTAAGTGGCCCCCGGGGACCAAACGAAATTTTTCCGTAAAAGTCTAGTAGACCAACATACCATAAAAATTTCTTCATCCTCGGTGCCACGGTTCAGGTAGTTATTTAGGAAAAACTGCATTTTTTGGGGTTTGGGGGGCCCAGCGCGGGGGGGGGAGTGGCCCCCGGGGACCAAACGAAATTTTTCCTTAGAAGTCTAGTGGGGCTACATGCCCACCAAATTTCATGTTCCCCGGTGCTTCGGTGTCCCTGGTATCGTTTTTGCAACCCCAAAAAATGCAGTTTTTCCTAAATAACTACCTGAACCGTGGCACCGAGGATGAAGAAATTTTTATGGTATGTTGGTCTACTAGACTTTTACGGAAAAATTTCGTTTGGTCCCCGGGGGCCACTTCCCCCCCCGCGCTGGGGCCCCCGTAAATTTTTCGTCAACGATACCAGGGACACCGAAGCACCGGGGAACATGAAATTTGGTGGGCATGTAGCCCCACTAGACTTCTAAGGAAAAATTTCGTTTGGTCCCCGGGGGCCACTCCCCCCCTGCGCTGGGCCCCCCCAAACCCCAAAAAATGCAGTTTTTCCTAAATAACTACCTGAACCGTGGCACCGAGGATGAAGAAATTTTTATGGTATGTTGGTCTACTAGACTTTTACGGAAAAATTTCGTTTGGTCCCCGGGGGCCACTTCCCCCCCGCGCTGGGGCCCCCGTAAATTTTTCGTCAACGATACCAGGGACACCGAAGCACCGGGGAACATGAAATTTGGTGGGCATGTAGCCCCACTAGACTTCTAAGGAAAAATTTTGTTTGGTCCCCGGGGGCCACTCCCCCCACCGCGCTGGGCCCCCCCAAACCCAAAAAAATGCAGTTTTTCCTAAATAACTACCTGAACCGTGGCACAGAGGATGAAGAAATTTTTATGGTATGTTGGTCTACTAGACTTTTACGGAAAATTTTCGTTTGGTCCCCGGGGGCCACTTCCCCCCCCCCCGCGCTGGGGCCCCCGTAAATTTTTCGTCAACGATACCAGGGGCACCGGGGAACATGAAATTTGGTGGGCATGTAGCCCCACTAGACTTCTAAGGAAAAGTTTCGTTTGGTCCCCGGGGGCCCCTCCCCCCCCGCGCTGGGCCCCCCCAAACCCAAAAAAATGCAGTTTTTCCTAAATAACTACCTGAACCGTGGCACCGAGGATGAAGAAATTTTTATGGTATGTTGGTCTACTAGACTTTTACGGAAAAATTTCGTTTGGTCCCCGGGGGCCACTTCCTCCCCCTGCGCTGGGGCCCCCGTAAATTTTTCGTCAACGATACCAGGGACACCGAAACACCGGGGAACATGAAATTTGGTGGGCATGTAGCCCCACTAGACTTCTACAGAAAAATTTCGTTTGGTCCCCGGGGGCCACTCCCCCCCCCGCGCTGGGCCCCCCCAAACCCAAAAAAAATGCAGTTTTTCCTAAATAACTACCTGAACCGTGGCACCGAGGATGAAGAAATTTTTATGGTATGTTGCTCTTAAGGGCCCACATCAACCTAGCCCATAATCACTCATTTGTGATTTGCGCCCCTCCCATAAAAAATGAAAATGCAATATTATTCTGCTTTAATCGCCCCTATCTTCAGATGTTATGTTCAGAACTGCACCATATTTCATGTGTATGATTAACTTGACATCCTCTGGGGGTATCCTCTGCTAAGTTTTGTAGAATTTCATCCATGGGGGGTATAAAATAAATTCATTTATGTGCACATTTAGTGACTGTACACTCATCGGCCTGTAGATGGTGCTGTTGAGCGAAGGGTTGCTGGTTTAGGATGATACTGTCACACACACATATGCAGGAATACAAACAAACGCAAGCATGCACACACACTGACATCCACACGCACAGACACACACCCATACACACACATACAAATCCACATGCACAGACACAAACACACACACGCACACATGTACGCAGACATACATACACGCACAGACACACACACAGACACACACATACACAAACACACACACACACACACACACACACACACACACACACACACACACACACACACACACACACACACAGACAGACATGCACATACTATTACTTTTTTTAGGTATATACATAAACACGCAATACAGCCAAATTACTCCACGTCATTTATTTTTGTGGAAAGCCAGTGCAGGCCTGAGCGGCGGTCATATTTTGTACCGCGATGCGGTACATCTAGTTATTAAAATTGTATAGTTATAGTTATTGTAATAGTTATTGTTCTTGGTGTGAATGGGCCTTAATAATATGGTTTGCATGTGACTAAAGTGAAATCACTCACTTCTCATTTGAATTTCTTTCGGTGTCACAGAAAGTGGAGTTACCAGACAGCCCCCGCTCGACCTTTCTTCTGGCCTTCAGTCCAGATAGGTAATAACCCTCTGACTACTCCTTCATAGTCCTCAGTAGTACTGATCTGATAAATAAATAGGCTACTGACTGAAATAAAAACTGACTGATTGATCGGATCTTAGACCACTCAGGCCCCTCATCAGCAAGATAATTAGAGAGGAACTTTTGTTTTTTTTCTCTTCATAGGTCTTTAATGGCCTCCACCCATGTGAACCACAACATTTACATCACAGAGGTTAAGACAGGAAGGTGTGTTCACTCTCTGGTGGGCCACCGCCGGACGCCCTGGTGCCTAACCTTTCACCCTAGCATACCTGGCCTTATTGCTTCTGGCTGCCTGGACGGAGAGGTCCGAATCTGGGACCTGCATGTGAGTCTTCACTTTACCCATATTGAACGATTGTTTTGTCAACACTTTTTTTTTCAGTACATTTGTCACCACAACTTAATTTTGCTCAAATGTTAAAGTATCATGTGATTTTGTTTCAGGGAGGCAGTGAGAGCTGGCTCACAGAGAGTAACTCAGCGATCGCATCCCTTGCTTTCCATCCCACGGCTCAGCTGTTGCTCATTGCCAGCAACAACGAGCTGCATCTATGGGACTGGAGTCGGAAGGAGCCCTTCACTGTGGTGAAGACTGCTAGCGAGACAGAGAGAGTCAGGTTTGATGCGCATTGTAAATGTTATTAATTTGAAGAGATGATTCACGCAGAAATTAAAATTCTGTCATCAATAACTCACCCCCATTTTGTTCCAAGCCCAATTTTTCCAATTTTTAATGAAGCATGAGAGGTTTCTGTCCCTAATTTGAAAGTTCATTGACTCAGCAAAACTTTTATGTTTGAAAAAGATCATAAGAAAATTGTGAAAGAAAATTCCTCTGAAGAGACACAATTGCTTTAAACAGATTTTTTATGCTTTTATTCTCATATAAACATTAAAGACCCCCTGTGGTGAAAATCAAGTTTTAAATGTTGTTTATATGTCTATGTGGTGTTTTTAATATGCTTAAAGTCCCCGTGAACCGGAAGTTGCAAACGACTTTTCTCCAGTGTTATGACGTATTTCCCAGTGAAAAGGAATATTGAACAGAGGGCAGGGTTTTACTCTAGCGCTCCTCCTCTCCATCTCTGCTCATAGCAGACTAACGGTTTGAGGGGAGTGGTTAAGCGTTGCCCAAACCAATTCCTCAAACCTACGTCATCAGAGAAGGTCCTCCAATGCAGAGGGGAGGGGCATTTTCAGATTTTGATTAAAGATTACCATGGTAAAAAAATGTTTTTTTAAATATTTTCTTGCACGGATTAATTGTTCACCACAAGACTAGTAATATGCGCTAACAAAGTAAATAGGGTCAATTTTGATTTCATGGGGACTTTAAAGTACCCCTTATTATGCTATTTTAAAGTTTACTAATTTTGTTTTGGAGGTCTCCTACAACAGGTTTACATGCATCAAAGGTCAAAAAAAAGTTTAAGTTTCTCATGATATACATTGTGCATCACTACATTGTTCCATGATTCTCAAACGACTTGTTGGATGAATCAGTCTCTCAAAATTCCTCCTTTCCGTGAGCTACTCTGCTCTGATTGGCCAGACAGCTCAGTCTGTAGTGATTGGTCTACCGCTTACAGCGCCTGTCAGAAGCTAATGGCCATTACCATAACTGTACTTCAGCTCCAGAGGCCTCCTCAGTCCTTAGCGATTGTGCACACTGTAAAGACAGTAAAGATGACGTCGATTTTACCATATCAATCCGAGCGCGATTCCGACGATGAAACATTGGAAGAACTTATTTAACCCGAACCTCCATCGCAAAGACGACTTGAGCATGGCGTTTCTCAGTGAAACGCTACTCAGTTTGAGGTACAAATGTTAATTCCTCACTATCATAATTAACAAGTGTTTGTCCATCAACAAACCCGTGTGTGTGTATTTCTAATTTATTGCGCTGCACATGCGGGAATTATTAACTGTATTAATAACGGTGCATACGTTAGCCGAGTACTAATGTGAATGACTGATGTAACATTAAAGTTTGCAAAACAAATCTTGTTCCATCCTTTATCATTACTCAAAGTAGTGAGAACGACAGACAATCTGCATTAATAGACACAGTTTTAGGTAATAGTGGCCCACAGCTGATTAGCAGAAGTATTTCAGTAAGAAAGTAATAATGTGAGTTAGCCGGTTACCCGGAGACCACAATATAAAACACAAAACTACATATTTTGAACACCCGGTAGAAAATATATACATCAATAAATAATCTCGACATGTAGAGAGCGATACATAAAACGCATTACCATTCTGATACATCGACTTGTAGACGAACCTGTATTATTCACTTTTCCACTTCTTCTTCAGTTTCTGGTTCAAACATATATGGCTGAATTAAACCAGTATTTCCACTTGCCATTGTGCAGCTTTTACTATAGTAAAGTTGACAGAGTGGATAAGCTATTCTGAGCTGGTGTGAGTGAGTGGAGGTGGGGCTCGTTTGTATATCATGGATCCAGGCTACATTCAGATTACATTCAGGCTATTTTAAGGAATGAAGATTTTTTTTACCGAAAAAAACATTTAAATATGTCATTTTGGTTATCAAAGATGAATTTTAAGGGATAAAATTGACTACAGGGGGACTTTAATCAACACACTTACATATAGAGCACATCAAATATAGTAAACAAAAGATCAAACATGTTTGTTTGATGCACAAAAAACAAGAGGTTTGTTCTTGCTCGTCAAGCAAGCACATTTGAGCTTCCGTTTACCACATCTGATGCACCCTATGAATTTGTTTAGATCAATGTTTGATATACTGTATAAAGAAAAGCCTAAATTAAATCTGTTCATCTTAAAGCGATCATATCTTTTTAGAAGACTTGGAAAAAAATGCTTGATTCATATAGATTACTTTTACAATCTCTTTATGAACTTTTTAAAGTGTCAAGGTTTTGGTGGAATGGGCTTTCAATAGAGAGAAAGAAATCTCAGGTTTCATTAAAAATATCAAGTCAGAAGCGCTTCAAACAACATTAGGGTGAGTACGTGATGACTGAATTTTCAGGTGAACCATCCCTTTAATGTTCAACATTTAGATACAGGCAAATCAGAGTTTACATCTGATGTCAGTGCATCTGATGCTGTTGTGCGGATTCTCTGTGTTTTTTGCAGGTTGGTGAGATTTGATCCATTGGGTCACTATCTTCTAACTGCCATTGTGAACCCTTCAAATCAGCAGGTGATACTTTTTGCTGGAAATGTTTTGACACAAAAAAAATGTTTTGACACAAGATGCTACGAATATTTCTATTCTTAAATTTTTTTTGACTGTAAATGTGCTTGTATTTGTGCATTGCAGAATGATGATGATCCTGAGATTCCAATGGACAGTGTGGAGATGCCTCATCTCCGTCAGCGCTCCTTCCTGCAGTCCCAGCCTGTAAGACGCACACCAATCTTGCACAATTTTTTGCACATCCTCACTTCCCGCAACTCAGTCCCTCAGGCTGGAGGCACTCCTGCTGCTTCCACTGACGAGGCCTCTGATTCGTCTGGGCATTACGGTGTTTTGAGGGATCGTTCCCGGCTGCCATACCATGGTTGCGTTCAGCCACTCGGAGTTGTGTGTTTCTGTAGCCGTTGCTCATCAACGAGGGTTCCGTCTCCGCCTGACGAGGACTCTTCAGACTCCACCTCCCTGGAGGGACAATCACACGCATCCACCTTTTCTTCTGCACGCACAGAGCCACGGATACCACGGTTTCCTGTCGAATCTCGTGCTGCAAATCGGCCCTCAGCATTTAGCTGTGTGTATGGTGGTGGGAGCAACATGCGGAACCTTTCTTCTAGCTCTGGAAGGAGGAGAGTGGCTGGAATGGCACCCATTCCACCCTTCCGGCAGCACCCGCCAGGTAGGGAAGGGGGAGGCCGTTTCCCTGGGGCAGAATGGACAAGCAGTGTGCTTAATGGACGAGGTAGTAGTTTGACTCCACCCAGAACCAGTGCTTCCTCCGTCAGCCTGCATTCTGTCCTGCGACAGCAAGGAACTTCCAGCCAATCACCTGTTTACACCTCTGCTAGTGATGGATGGGGCTTTCCTCATAGCAGTGGCAGCTCATCAGGGACTAGTTCTAGCAGGCACCGCCCACCACAGGAAGAGGGGCACAGCAGCCCTTCTTCCATGCGCAACGTTCTGCAGTGTAACCTTAACCGCTATTTCATGGACTATGAGCAAATGCAGGACTTAGTGCAGCCACTAGAGGGCAGCAGGCAGGAGCAGCAGACTCAGGAAATGCTAAATAACAACATTGACCCAGAGCAACCGGGCCCATCTCATTACCAGCCACTTTACAGCAGCGAAAACCGCTCCCACAGTCACATGAATCGCTGTAGAGTCTGCCACAACCTCTTCACCTATAATCGGGGTACTCAGCGCTGGGAGAGAACCGGTCAGCCGTCATCTGCTGAGAGAAGCGCAGCTTGGCAACCTACTAGTCCTGTCTTTCAAAGCGTAGCCCCAGTCTCTCATTCTGATCATCACCTGCTTGAACGTGCACCAATAGAGCCCAGCCCAGACACCCCAGAGCCTCACATACCCTTTTCCCACAGCACAGCTACCAGTCGGCATGAGGATCAGGCCGTCGGGCTGGTCTACAACCAGGAAACTGGCCAGCTAGAGCGTGTTTACCGGCCATCTGCCACCTCTCGTTCAGAAAACGTATCACAAGAAGCCTTAAACCAGGAAATGCCTGAAGACACACAAGATGATGATTACCTACGCAGGTGAGGCAGTAGAATTGTTTGAATGGGTCAAATCAAACTTTCCTTGATTGTTTGATATGAAAAGGTGTCAATGTACCATGAAATCATATTGTTTCTCATTTTCCACTGCCATTTAATTATTATTTTTTTTTTTTTTTGTAACTAAGCGGCACGAAAGATTAGTTTTGTAGTTCCACAACTTACTGACATCAGACAATGGCCCATAGAAGTGTACTTTTGAATGACTGCAAAGATGTTTAGAAACTTTGCCAGGCCAGTCACAGTGAATTAATTAGGATTTTCTTTTTCTGCTTTCCCACTTGGGTCAGTGGTTCAGACTTTTACTTGCCACTGTGTTCATTGACCCCACTAAAGTTTTTTATTTTTATTTTTTTAATGTGGGATATATATATATATATATATATATATATATATATATATATATATATATATATATATATATATATATATATACTAGTGTTCAAAAGTAATAGTAAAGAAATTTACAATTTTGCAAAAGATTTCTATTTTAAATACATGCTGTTCTTTTGAACTTCTATTCATCAAAGAATCGTGGTGAAATATTAATATCACAGAAATATTAAGCAGCATAACTTTTCAACATTGATAATAGTAAGAAATGTTGTATGCATAAACTGCAAAACATTATAATGATTAAATATGTTCATCAAACTGCTCATTGCAGTGTGGATTGTTTTGTTATCCTGTCATAGCAAAGAGGCTGTTAGCAGTGCAAACTGTATTGGACCTGATAGCAAACCCGAAGTGTGTGTGAGTGCAGCAAAGCACTGTTACTCATAACATCAGCAGTTGAAAATAGTTTGCATGTGAAATGAGTGTGAGGTGCTCTGGTGCACATGGCTTTGAGTTTTCTGTCATGCCAAATTTCATTTTTAACTCCCTTATTCTTCAATAATAGCCTCTGAGCCAAGACACTATTATATAGTGACAGGATCACAAAGCAGTCCGCATTGCGATGCGCCACATAAACTGTTATTAGAGTAAAATGATCAGACACCTTGTTTGGGCTTCAAGGAAAAGTGTCTAACATGTAAATCAGCTTGATCTGACCTTGTGCCCGTCTGTGTGCACTCTATTAGCGCTCACGGCAGAGTGTGCCATCCAGAGCTGGACACATTATTAATGAGGTGCTTATCTGCAAATCAGCACACTCACGCTCACAGACAGCATAGATGAATAAACATTAAAGGGATAGTTCACCCAAAAATTCTGTCATCATTTACTCACCCTCAAGTTGTTTCAAACCTGTTCAAGTTTCTTTCTTCTGTTGAACACAAAATAATATATTTTGAAGAATATTGGTAACCAGACATTTGAAGGAACTATTCTCATTGACTTCTATATTATTTTTTTTTTTCATGCTATGGAAGTCAATGGCTACCGTCAACTGTCTGGTTACCAACATTCTTCAAAATATATTCTTTTGTGTTAAACAGAAGAAAGAAGCTTGAACAGGTTTGGAAAAACTTGAGGGTGAGTAAATGATGACAACTTTTTCGTTTTTGGGTGAACTATCCCTTTAAGAGTTCAGTGAGGTGAAAAAAAATGTCTATTTGCATTTGCTACCAAAATTATAAATCTCACCAGAAAACTAGGACGGCTTTGCATAGAGACAGGCCAGTGCATTTGAATGTCATTGTTTTTCTATTTGACTGTATGTGAATTTCACAAGAGCCTGTTGTGTTCACCAAGCATGTCATAGGTGAAATGCATGGCAGGCTTCTGAGATTGGTTCATTTGGAGCCTTCAAGTCAGAATTTCACTCTGAACTGCTCTGAGACCCTATAACAAATGAAAGTATCTGCAAGACACTGACAGTAACTATAAGTGAGAGAAACATGTTTGTTGTATTGACACTGTTTATATATCTACACAAGCTGCATGAATCTGCCATTTGAGATTTGTGAACTTTCATTTCGCACAAGGCCCTTGAAGTGCTGAAAGTGCTTGAATTTAGTTTTAGAAATGAATCTGAAATATCTTTTGTTGAAAAGTGCTTAAAAGTGCTTTCAATTAACTAAGGCTATGTGTGTACACTACCATTCAAATGTTTAGTTTTTTTTAAAAGAAGTAGCTTAAATAGAGTAAAAACAGCAAGGTTGTGAAATATTATGACAATCTCAAATGTTTTCTATTTGAATATATTTTAAAGTACACTTTATTCCTGTGATTTCAGCAGTCATTCCCCAAGTCTTCTGTGTCACGTGATCTTTCAGAAATCATCAAGAACCGATAGTGCTGCATAATCATTTTGTTGGATTTTTTTTTAATGATTTTTTTTGATGGATTGTTCAAAAGAACAGCATTTATTTAAAATAGAAATATTCTGTAATATTTAAATGTCTAGACTATCGCTTTTGATTCATTTAATGCATAATTGCTAAATAAAAGTATTATTATTTTTTTTAATTTAGAAAAAAGAATTATAAAAAAAAAAATGGCACTAATCCCAAACATTTTGAATGCTTGTGTATACGCTTATCATGCCCAACATGATAATATTGTGTTTATATTTAGATCATTTTTTTTATTTTTTTATTAACTGGTTTAACAAATTCGAGTTATGGGCTGTTAGTGTTTTCATCACGGCTTCTGTCGAAAGAGTTAGTTGCTAGTCTTCAATAAGACTTGGTATACTTTTATTTCATGGTACAGTTTATGATGATATTTTCTGCTTCACCAGTTAAAAAAAATGGTGGATTGTGTTAAGCCCTCTAAAACTGGTCCTGAATAGTTATTTGATTATGATGTTTGTATGAACTATGGGTCAGACTGCTGATGCTGCATGGTGACTAGACACCGCCATTAAGGTAAACAATGATTCACAGACTAGTAGTCAACTCCTTTTCTGGACTGTCACATTCAACTATTTAAAATGAGTAGTCATGCCAACCCAAGGTCACCGGCACACTTGGCTCACTAAGTGTCTTCTAGAGAAGTCTTTCTTTGTTGAGTTCTAAAGTTAAGTTAACGTTCCACTTTTATAAGTTGAAATTTATCATAGCACTTTTGAAAGGAATCTGACCTAAAATGTGGGACAATTTTTGCTGATTTTGCCCCTCAAGGGTTCCTGCAATGCCCGCCACAGTCCATTAGGGGGAAGTAGCTCATCACACCGTGCAAATGTGGTGGTAACTTTGCACATATAGCCTATCTTCAACACTGAGTGGCCAGTGGGCCTTTATTCTGATTATGTACTTGCACTCTAACACACCGACCTTCTCTTCTCATGTTGCTGAACAGCCTGTCCCATGTGCATGGGGGTTTTATGATTTGGTACTGTTTTAAGGCCAAAGCTGTGCAACGAAAAACAGAATCACACTTCACTTATGCAGGAGAGCAAAATAATAATAATAATACTGTCATTTGACGTTCTCCCATGAGTCCCACTCCAGTTCTGTGTTCTGACTCATGGCTTTGAGCATGGTGCAAAGTTTCAGAACGAATTCTCATCACTACCTGCTATAGTGTCATACCTGAAACAAGAGCAACTTGCTCACTGTAAAATAAATAAATTATTATCATTATAATTATCAAATTATTATTAATAAATTAAAATAAATTCTATCATTATTGTATAATTAGTAACAGTTGCCTCTTTACAATAGCATAGACAGAGTAAAATGCTGATATTTAAACCGATACTGTAGAAACATAACTGTAGTACCAAATAATGCTACACGTTTAGTACTTCAGAGGGTTATTTACAATTTAAAAAATACCCTCAGCATTAAAAGAACAGCAAAATTTGGAAATATTTTGCTTGTTTTTAAAGAGGGTTTGCTTCATCTCTGTTAAAATGCAGATCTTGATCTTTAAGAGTGAAAGGGAGCAAACCAGGCAAACTGCGTGAAAAGGAGTCAGAATCGATCCGTTCTGTTTTCGCTGTGAGTCAAAGGGCAGAAGATGGCATTCTAATGAAGAGCCGAGCACACCCACACCAAAAACATTCATGTACACACACATCACACTGACTCATGCTGAATAAAAATGCCCCGCTCGCTACAGAACTGTCAGTCCAGCTTTGTGCCCTGCCAGTCGGAGGCTGCATGTTTTCGTCCGCGGGACATGGTCTCCTCTCTTAATTCCGTTTAGCAAACTCTTAATTGTGTGAGGAATGGTACAAACTCAAACTTAAAAAATGCCCCAATTTAATGGGTTATTAACTGATTTCTAGCCTTGCCTGGCAGAGCGCACATCATTACTTACACATTATATTCATTTAGCCTTCGCATAGCAGTTGGTAATGAGCTTACTAATGTCCTTGTGCAGTTTAATGAGATTTTTAATGATTGTGATGGCGCTTGGTGGGGAGTGTTACTGTAGAAACAGAGTAGTGGAAATTGGACGAAAATGTGTCGTCTTTGTGTGATGTCCTGTCCTGAGGTTCTTTATATGAACAGGAAGGGAAGGTCTTCACAATTCGCAAACACACAAAGCTATATAATTCTGTTTTGTAGGAGGCTGCTGGAGTCATCCATGATGTCTCTTTCCAGATATGACGTCTCTGGATCACGAGAACACCCCATCTACCCCGACCCGGCCAGGTGATTCACTGTGTGTGTGTGTGTGTGTTGTGTAAACTGATTTTCGTGGTCATGCCGGTTGGCCGGTGAGGTCTGGGTAATGAGGAATTGTGTGTGTCACACTGCCGGACAGCAGTGTGGCATTTCAGACCTGCCAGCACCCCAATGTCCCTGTAATTCAAACATGCACACACAGAGCCTGTCAGCATCCTCTGACTCTGTGAGCTAGGCTCATAATAAAGTGAATTCATGGCTAGTGAGTCATTGTTGAGCTCTGGGGAATCAGCTGTGGTCTGGGATCAAGACAGATTGTTAGCACGGACTCCCACTGGCAGGTTCGCACAAACACATGGACTGACGCACACCTCTAACCTGTGAATTACCACAACAGACTCATTTCCCCCAGAGCAGAATGTACCTGGTGTTAGAAGGATAGTCTGACTCCAACACATTCAAAACCACAAGTAATTGGTACTATATGACACTGTTGTTTCCCGGATCTCTCGTATGTCTCCCTGTATATTGGTCTAAAAGACATGATAAACAGTGTGTGTGTGCGCGTTGGTGTGTTTAGGCTCTTTCAGACAGACTGGCAGATTTCCTTGCTCAACTAGTCCAAGACAGAACGAAACTCCAGATGCTCTTCCTGCACAAAAGATTATGGTTTAAGGGCTTCATTTAGCAAGTCGTCCTGCCAAAATGCTAACTAATGTCTCTAGCTGAATTAAATGCAGAATAGATGCAGATTTCTTATCAGCAATTCAATAGATGTTTAAAAACATTTGATTGGTTTGTCGATACTGATGTCTTATGGAAGTAATTTAAATGCCTCTGATTAACCATTGCATGATTGTATACAACAGACACTCTGAGATTGGTTTTGGTTCTGAAGCACTGCAGAAAAACCCATGTTGAAATTTGAAACTTTTGGCAAAATGTCCATTAAACGCATACACACACACACACACACAAAAAACAATATTAAGTCACAGCTAAAGTTCTTTTGTAGATTAATATATATATATATATAGTATATCAGTATAAAAACGGGAGGATGACTTGTTTGATATGTTATCTATCTAGTGAATATCTAACATCATTGTGGTTTCTATCTGTGTTTGTGTGTATGTGTGTGTAGGTTGTCCCCTGCAGCATATTATGCACAACGTATGATCCAGTATTTGTCTCGGCGCGACAGCATTCGGCAGCGCTCTCTCCGTTCCCCCAGCAGACCCCGACCCCTGTCCTCTAATTCCAACAGCCTCTCGCCTGGCCCCGCCCCCAGTGTGGAGAACAACGAAGTTGATTTTGAGGAGTTTGAGTAAGTAAACAGTCACGCAGACACATAAAGCCTGTGCCAAGTAATTGTTCCTCAGTTGTTACCTGCTCTCATCCACTTATAAAAATCTCTATGTATTTATTTTCCTGTATTGTTGCTAGGCAACACAAAAAAATACTCGGGGCAGGCTATGAATGCCAGAATGTTATCACTTGTGCTTTTCAACCGACTTATTGAGCTTGCCAACAATTTGTTTGTTAGGTTGCCTGTGGCGTCTCTTCTTATAGCGTTTGGCATTAGCATTGGCCTTGGCTTGAAATGCACTTTACTACATCCCATCGGAATAAGTCAATGTACTGCTGTCAGCTTACTGCTCTTTTCCTCAACTGCCGGACAACTGTGAAATTATATTTTTAGTTTAGAAGTCAGAAGAATTTTTCTTCTCATCCATTATGTTTTCATTTCAAGTCAAATGATATGTATTGTGCTTTTCAAAATAGATATTGTTTCAAAGTAGGTATACTAAGAATTGTGCCTTCCAAACCACCCAGCGATCAAGCCAAAGGTGACAATGGCAAGGAAAAACTCCCTACGATGTTTAAGTAGATGAGGATCAAACCTTGGGAGTCAAGCTGGGGAAGCCCCCCTCATCTAGCTGCCACATATTTAAACAAATGCACTACTATCCAAATGTTTGGGGTCAGTAAGATTTATATATATATTTTTTCATGTTTATGAAAGTATATTTTTTTCTCTTAAGAAGGCTGCATTTATTTGGTCAAAAGTATAGACAAAACAGTGATATTGTGAAAAATGATTGCAAGTTCAAATAACTTTTCAGTTTGAATATATATATAAAAATAAAAATAAACACCAATGTGTAATGTAATGCAATGCAATGATGGCAGACTATTTCTTTTGATCAATTTCATGCTTCCTTGCCAAGTTAAAGTATTAATTTCTTTCCCAAAAATAGTCTTACTGACCCCAAACTTTTGAACTGTAATGTATACACAAAGCGTACGTAAACAAATTATAATTTTAACGTATGTTATCCAGCCACATAGTATTAACGATGACACTGATTAATTTGTTAAATCTAATGAAGTTCTAATGAAATAGTAGAGTCCAAGGGATATGTAAGTAGGTGGGATCCAGGCTGTGCATGACAGACGCCCGTTATGGCTAACACTGGATACGACTCTGCAAAGGCAGATTGGGCACAAATATGTGGGTTATTTTTGGATTGTTTTTTGGAATATTTTGTGAATCCACTGTTTTTTTCCACAAGCAAATAATGAAATTACATGTCCCTTTCAATCTCATTACCAGCCATTTAAAAACCTGAGCATTACTCTCTTAATCTAGGGGCTCAGTTATGAAGACCAGACTCATATTTTTAATATGAAAATGCTCTTTTAATTTGTTTGCAAAATGCGTTTTTGGAAGTAGCCAGCTAGTCTGTGCTCAGGGCTTTAGTCATTTGTCCTTTTATGGAACCATTAATGCTCCAAAAATGTCTCTCTTTCCCTCTTCCCAACCCCTCCACTAGTGGAATGTCAGTGCTTCTCTCCACTCCAAACCACGCAGCTTTTCTCTCCCTCTCTTTTTTCTTTTTTTGGCACGGATTAGATGCCCTCCTCTGAGCTGATGAATAATTCCACCCGCTGGCTGGAGAGTTCAGCGTTCAGCGCTGCAGTCTGGGACCACAGATCCATATTCATCAGAATATTTATGAAACACATCAGTCTTTCAGTTAGCCTTCATATTAATATTTATGTTTGCCATATTTTTTTTAATAAACTTTTTCTTTTCTTTCAGTTCTTTATCAATCATTCCCACACTTACCTTTGAAGCATACTGATGTTCTCATTTAGCAAAAAAAATATTGCAGAGATGCTTAAAGGGTTAGTTAAATGGAATAGTTCAAAATGAAATTTCTGCCATTAATTACTCACCCTCATGTCGTTCCAAACCCGTAAGACCTTCGTTCATCTTCGGAACACAAATTAAGATATTTTTGATGAAATCCGAGAGGTTTCTGACCCCACATAGGCAGCAACATCATTGCAACTTTCAAGGCTCAGAAAGGTAGTAAAGACATCGTTAATGACACAGTGGTTCAACCTTAATGTTATGAAGCGACATTAAGAATACTTTTTGTGCGCAAAACCCCCCTAAATAACAACGTTATTTTATAAATAACAAACAATAACAAAGGAAGCGCTGCACTGTTTACACTTACACTAAATGCTTGAAATTGTAACTATTTCTTTCACAACAAATACCTGTCTGACTGAATAGTTTGTTTATTAAATGGAGAAATAAAATGTAGCCCTTCAGATAAAGAGTGATTTGCGCTACGCTGTCCAGAGCAAAAGTAGGCGGAGTTTTCATTTTGATTTCCACGCTTGTTTGGATGCCCCGTTTTTATTGGCTGCACAGGTAATCATCACAGAGCGCATTGGCAAAAGTTGAACTATTTTTAACTTTGACCGCGGCATTGAAATAAATGGGTTTCGTAGCGCAGCGCATTCCGCGTCCTGTCTGAAAGGGCAATTAGTGACTGAGAGTACTTGGTGTGATAATGTAATGTTAGTATTGCATGTCAGTTATGGCACGTTCATTTGTGGAATATGCAGTGAACATATCCAAAGGTACAGCACAGTAACTGTAACGTTAACTACCCGCAAATTAAAACCTGTAAAAGTCAGCCCAGTGCATAACAACAATCGTTGATTGCTGAACAGAAATCGTGTCAGATGGAGTGTCATACAAGTAGCCTACTGTAAGGTTGAGGATGGCCTTATGCAATATTTACACTGCTCTATTCCAGTGTCTTGGCAATGAAATTATAATTATAATTTTTTTATGTAGGCTATTTATCAGGCAGGCGCCTGTGCACTGTCAGAGTCTTCTGGGTTAAAATGGAATTACAGGTTGTTGTTGCACTGTCTCAGATTTTGTTCAAACCTTGTCTATATCAAGAATGTGTCCCAAAACCAAGGCCTGTAAAATATTTCTTTTCAAATCCTATGTCTCCATATTTTCAGCCCTTGAAATTACTTCAGTTTTACAGCCTGAAAATCACATTATCTGTGAAGCAATATTTGGACATTAATATAATGAAAAGTATTATTCATAGGCATTATCTACTTAGACAGTGAGACATTTTGAAAAATAAAACTTGTGATTTGCTTAAAATTCTGATCCTTCTGCTATTACGAAACACAATTTTGGCTGTTTATAGCATAGTCTCTTTTAATGTGATAAAAACACAAAATAATAATTTTGACTATGTATTGCTATGTAATTTACGGTGGTGTAAGGTGCTGGAAAAAGCTTTAAAATGGACCTGGAAAGTGCTTGAAAAGTGCTTGAATTTGACCTTGGAATAGGTGTACGAACCCTGTTGTTGAATAAAGTCGGTATTTGGCTAACGCTGGATACTGTACGTTGGCATGACGTTCACGCATGAAATTACTACGATGGTACCTCAACATTTCACTGACACACCGTGAAACATTGAAAAAATAAGACTGAAACCGCTGAAACGTGATGCCTGGAATATGCAAGTTTCAAGATATTTGGCTTACCAAAGAATATTCCAAAGAATGGCTTGCCAGTAGGGTTGCCACTTGCCACCCGTCCCGTAAAATACAGAATCGTCCCTTATTTAAAGGTAAAATGATGCGTCATGGTATGCGATTTGTCCCGTATATTTTACATAGACCCATTCATTTGCGGGTGATTGCATGTTAGTGTCTTTGTTTCCATTGCAACAGAGTCTAGTGAACATGCACCGTAAACGGGCGTAATGCACGGATTTTTAAAACCACGTCAAGCTCACGTCCTCTCCAGATATGAAAAAAAGGTATCAATGGGACTGTCCAGTTACTAATGATGAACGTAAGATGAACTGCACAGTTTCATTTAGCTGGCAATCTCCATACACGCTCAAAACCTGGGCGTTACTTTTCAAACAGATCTGTTGTGTTGAAAAAAACGTAGGAAATAATCCAAGTCCAGGCACTCAGTAGATACAAAAAGTAATACAAAACACTTTATTAGAGGGCTAAAAAATGTAAAAAACACCAACGCGTATCGGCCCACTGGCCTTCATCAGGGTGTCAGTGACAAACAAACAGGAGCAGTACTTATACAGTAATTCATTTCAGGTGTGCCACTCTGGCACCTGTACCACAGCTCTTTAGCCACTAGAGGCAAAAGTTAGGTTCATACAAGTAACAGGCAAAATACAAAAAAAAAAAAAAAAAAATCTCTTAGTGGAAAAAACAACACTTCAAGTATCTAATATTCTCCACACAATATATAGGATCAATAATTGTGAATAGGCTACAGTTACCTCTCATAACTCTAGTGTCATAGACAAGATGATTCAAAACAGCTTTGACCAGAAATGGGTTCTACATTTGACGACAACAAACTGTACCTATAGAGGCACAAAAATCACAAAAAAGGTGAGAGATCAAAATCCTCATTAAGACCTGGATGTTTGGTGGCCCTCAGAGAGTAGATCCAGTATGTCTCCCTTTGTTTGAGACGTCTAATTATGTCCCCACCCCTGGCATCAAGGCGAATAGCCTCAATGCCCACTACTCTTAAGGTCAAATCCTTCCCATGATTAGCGTCCATATAATGTTTAGCCATTGGATAATTGATATTACCAGTCCGGATGGCATACCGATGTTCAGCTACTCTGTCTCTTAATCTCCTTTTGGTGAGGCCTATGTAAAAACAACCACAGGGACATTCCAAACGATAGACAACATGGGTAGTATTGCAATTTATAAAGCTGTTAACAGTGTAAGTCTTGTTATTAAAAACATCAACAAACGTATCAGTTTTAGTCATATTCTCACAATAATTACAATTAGCACAAGGAAAGTTTCCCTTTGGTTGACGCAGCCAACATTCACGTTTAGGAGCAGGGAGGTAACTCTTTACTAATTTATCTTTAATTGTGGGGGCCCTCTTGAAGCTAATCCCAGGGGGTTCTGTGAATATTTCCCGTAAAGTCGGGTCACATTCAATAATGCTCCAGTTTTTCCTTATAATGTGTTTGATCTGAACAGCCTCGATCTGTTGTGTGGTCAGAAGTTGCTTTTATCAGTTAAAGAATATTGCGAAAATTAAGGCATTTTTATCACCCAGAGACATGGAGTCTGTGATACATGCTTTTATTTCATCAAGATTAGACTACTGTAATGTACTATACTTTGGTGTCTCACAGTCCCTTTTGTCATGTCTTCAACTAGTTCAAAATGCTGCTGCAAGATTGTTAACAGGAACGAGGAAAAGCGAACATATTTCGCCAGTATTGTTCTCTCTCCATTGGCTTCCAGTTAAACATCGTATTGAGTTCAAAACACTTTTGTTAGCTTATAAGGGATTGCATGGACTGGCTCCTCCATACATCTCTGATCTCCTTTCATCCCACCATAATGCTTTTAGAAAACTTAAGTCAACTAGGAGTACAGCTGACTGTTCCAAGGACACGTTTAAAATTGAAAGGAGATTGTGCCTTTTCAGTGGCCGCTCCACAGCTTTGGAACAATCTGCCATCTTACATAAAGACTGCACCAACATACATTGATTTTAAATCTTTGCTTAAAACCCACTTCTTTACTGTTGCTTATGGTCATAATTGGGCCTAGTGGCATAAATTGTAGTGTATTGTTTATTTGTGTGTTTTTATGTTTACTCATTAAGGATACCTGTTTACACTTTGTACAGCACTTTGGCCAACAGCTAAACGTGCTCTATAAATAAATATGACTGACTGACTGATTTGCTCACGCGGTGCGGTGGACTTCTGACTTAAAGCAGTATACCGTGACAGACAAATCCGTGCTTTTAAAGGTATAGGCCTATTGTTTTTTTGTTTTTGTTTTTAAATTTGGATAATCTCTTAATATAATATTCCATTCATTGTCAGAGCTTGGTAGACAGGTAACTATTATATTTGTAGATGTTATTAGACAGATCATAATTAATGTTATTTATTAATTTATCCTTTATAAATATTAATCATATGCATAAATAGTTTTTAAAAGTAATACATTATTTAAATAAAATTGGGACAAATAATTATATAATAATGTAGTGGTAATTTAAGTAGTAAATCAATTAAAAATTAAAAATATTATCCCATCCCTGCAGAATTGTCAAAAACATGATTACTGGTTCAGATTGACTGCTTAAGGCACACCAACATATAATGAGTTATGTAGAAATAAATCAAATCAAATGTAAAATAATAATATGTGTTCTGTTGCAAGTTCACATACTTGTTTTCATGTTTTCTCGTGGTTTATTGTTGAGCTGTCAAGTTATCATGTTGACATAATCAGTTCCAAGACCTTAACACATTTTTTATTTTATTTAATATTTTATTTGATTATTATCATAATTTTTTTAAAGGATGTACTGAATATTCTTCAGTTTTACGCAGAACATAAATACGACAAATAGAATATTAGATCTCTGTCATATGGCCAAAAATAAATGATATAAATAAAAGCTTTTTTGCATAGTTGTTTGACAGATGAAAGCTGTAACAATGTATCTTACAAGGTAACACAATGTAACCTTGCTCTCACTTGAAATGTGTCCCCACATTAAGTCCTTGAATTTGAGGGTATTGGACCTGGAAAGGCCTTGAAAGGTCTTTGAATTTGAAAAGGTGTGGGAACCCTGTATTAAGCAAGTTATGATTGATTCGGTGATAATTATTATTGTTGCTGACCAGTTTGTGTGTGTGTGTGTGTGTGTGTGTGTGTGTGTGTGTGTGTGTGTGTGTGTACAGGGATAATGGAAGACATAGGCCTCCTCGTAACGCACGCATGTCTGCCCCCTCCCTCGGTCGCTTTGTGCCCAGGTAGGAACACTTTTAGCCTGTTTACACCAAATGCACCAGAAACACATTCTAACTCTGTTCCAAAACCTAGTGAGCTGCCTCTCTGCCTACTGCCTCCACAGGCACCTTCCATCTGAGAGTGTGTTGTGTGTTATACAAATAGCACTCCGCAGGCAAATTGCACGAGACTTGACTGATTGATTTTAAAACTACAGTAGTTATGTGAGAGAAATTACAGAATACTTTAATAATAATAGAAATAAACATTATAAATATACACTACCATTCAAAAGTTTGGGGGTCAGTAAGGTTTTATAAAGTTATTGAAAGAAGTGTTTTATGATAAAAAAAATCCTGGCTATATTGTTTTACTGAGTTTGTCAGAGTGCATTATGAGTTTGTCTTCTCAGTGAAATATGCGTGTAATGCTGATGAATGTATTATACAGCCTCAAAACTATTAAATCTTGGCTTCACATGTCCAATCGTTCTCGCTCACACTGCCTCTGTTTCACTCCATCTCTCCCAGGCGGTTCCTTTTGCCGGAGTTTTTGCCGTATGCTGGAATCTTCCATGAAAGAGGGCAGCCAGGCCTGGCAACACACTCATCTGTCAATAGGGTCCTCGCAGGTACGTTTGCCCTCTAAAGCTTTAGTTTTCTAATATTAGATGGGATGGTACTCACTGAAGGCTTTGTCAGGGATGAAACTTCCCAAAAATGTTTGAATAATGTCATGAGTCAGGTCAATGACGAGTGCTAATTCGCCCACTCACCCTGCTATTTTGGCTATGAGGGCTCTCAGCGGGGCTCTTTAACAGTAGTTGTATTAGCTTAGACTTCTGCATTAAAGGGGTAGTTCAACTGAAAATAAAATATGCTGTCATCTGTTCACTTTCATATCGCCCCAAATATGTATAATTAGCACAAAGAGCTTCAGATGACATATAATACTTGAGTCGTATGAACTACTTTTTGGGGGAGTGTTTGCACTTTTTTAGAGCTTGTCGCTTGGAAATGAGTAGGCTACTAAACAACTTCAGATGAACCAATTGTCATTTTCGAGTAAACTATCCCTTTAGTATTAGCCATATATAGCTGCAGTGACATCAGCAATGTGTTAGCTACGGAAATTTTGTTTCAACTACAGTGTTATTCTTGTTTTTTTTCCCCACCATACAAAACCTTTCAGAACAAACACACATCCTGGCTTCTTCACTTGATTGCAAATATCTATGGTTTTGTATTTCTCAAAATAAGTCCCATGTGCCCTACCTCTTAAACCAAACCTACTGTCAACACACTCCAAAGCAACTTTCTAACAACCTTAGTCTTGAAATATACATCTCGATACACCTGTATGCCCTCATCACAGGGTTATTTAAAAATATTTCTTGAAGCCAGCTGCATCGGATGTGCTGCTGAACATCTTTCATACATTAAGTCAACAACTTCCAGAAGTGCGGAAGAGCCAAACAGATGTTGTGAATGAATAGTAAATTACTAGACATGTACTATGGAGGCAGAAAAAAATTAGGAAACAACAAGCACAGTTCTTATTTTCAGGGCCAACATTAAAAAAAATTATCAGCAATTGTTTGAGTGCTTGTGAGGGTGGATGTCCCATACTTCACATACCCCTTTTCCACCAAAAAAGAACTGGTTCGGAACTGGTGCTGGTTCAAAGTTGGTTCAACTTGCGAACCTTCTCAGAACCTGTTTGTTTTTCCACTGACTATAGAGAGCCCAGCAAACGAAGTCATTACGTCACTGTGTATGTTGCCATAGTCTTAGCTTTCCCAGAAACGCTTGCGCCAACTTCAAGCATAACAATTACAATGGCAGACTACATCGTCTTTCTGCAAATGTTTCTCCTGCTTTGCAATCCTATATTGGGGTCAGAAGAACACATTTGTGCTGCTCGTCTGGATTACTACATAGACTGAGGTTTTCGAGAAGAAGTAACCAATACAATAACCCCGCCCCCAGCCCCGACGTAAGCATGACGTGGTAAAATAATGGTTCTAGTCCAGCAAAGAGTTGGTGTCGCTTTGGAACCAATTTTCCTGGCCGAGAACCGGTTCTTTGGCTGTCGAAACACAAAGAACTGGTTCACGAGTAGGCACCGGTTCCGAACCGGCACCAGCACTGCCTTGGTGGAAAAGGGGTAACAGATCCCACTCCCCACATATCCTGCACCAATTCAAAACAATGCAAATATCCACAGAACTGTTTCTCGCTTTTGCATACCAGCATTCTCTCTCTCCCACACCGAGAGGCATCTTCAGCCCACACTAATTGCAGTGTGTCATACGAGGTTCAGAAATGCCCCTCTCCAAACCCTCTCCAGCTCACACAGAAAACAGCATCATGACTTCACTTTACACAGCATCAATCGTTCTGTCCCTCTCCTCTCCTCTCCTCTCCTCTCCTCTCCTCTCCTCTCCTCTCCTCTCCTCTCCTCTCCTCTCCTCTCCTCTCCTCTCCTCTCCTCTCCTCTCCTCTCCTCTCCTCTCCTCTCCTCTCCTCTCCTCTCCTCTCCTCTCCTCTCCTCTCCTCTCCTCTCCTCTCCTCTCCTCTCCTCTCCTCTCCTCTCCTCTCGTCTCGTCTCCTCTGCTCTCCTCTCCTCTCCTCTCCTCTCCTCTCTCAGCTGTGATTTTAAAAAGTTCATGTCAATGTTGGAACAGTTATTATGGTCATCTGACAGATTTTTTCTGTGGCATGATGAATAATGTGCATAAATTAACCGTCAATTATTGTTAAATCTGTACTTTATCTAGTTTTTACTAATTGTTAAGTGCACTGCGGGTGAACTAATCATATTGAATTTCTTAGTTTTTAAATAGAGAATTACTTTACCCAGCATCCAATAATCACTCTAGGGATTAAAGTTCTGTAATAGGGGTTGTTTTGTGGACTCCTATTATATTGTGTTGCAAAGGGTAGTTGCATAGCCACGAGCTATGATTGGCCCTTGTTCTAAGATGAGAGGGGAGGACGGTTACTGTGAACTCCAGGGCAAATATCCAAACTGATGGCAATTACCAGTACACATTCCCCCTCCTTCAAGCATTCTCCTCCTCTAACTGCTCTTAGACAACTTTATACAAGCCCCACATCACAGAGCGCACGCACACACACATACACACACATGCACATTTAGACACAATTTTTCACATACTCAGGATTTCTCTCTCACTCTTTCTGCTATTGCTGTGTACTTATTTTTCTACCCTAAGATCAAGGCTCTTCAATTACTTTCTTTTGAGAGCCAGATTATCCAAATGGAAATTTTAGGGGAGGGACAACATTTTTCAAAGTAATTATTAGATTATAGCACTTTCATTTCAAGTCTAGTCATGTTATTATCAAAAACAAAACTAAACACTAAATACTAATACTGCAAAGTATATGTGTACTGTTTGTTTGTGTGTGGGTATGTGTAATATATATATTTATATGTATATGTGTATGTATATATATATATATGTATATATATGTATGTATATTATGTATATATGTGTATGTATATGTATGTCTATATGCATATACTCTCTCTCTCTCTCTCTCTCTCTCTATATATATATATATATATATATATATATATATATATATATATAAAATATCTATTATAATTATATATATTATTATTATTTTACATACATATGTACAGTACACAACCGGGTAAAGAAAACATAATTTAATAATGGTCAAGCTTGAAAATGACTCACAGCCATATACAGAACCAAACATAGGATGTATGCAGGTTCAGTGACGTTTCCCGCTACTTTTTACGAGCGCTATACTCAACATGAACAAATAAACTACAACAATTTAATGCTCAATGTCAAAAGTAAGACTGTAGTGAGACTTGATCAAATATGTGTGCTTGGGGAGTAGCTGTACTATGGCTATAGGATGTGCTCCAAATATGGCCTGGTGATTGTTGGCTACTGAATGTTTTTGATTTCATCACAGCTTTGTACAGAGAGCACTCTCATGTGTCAGGCAGCTCTGTCTTTATTTAAATCAACCAAAGGGCTGTATTTGGCCCACGGGCTACTTGGTTGACCAACCCCTTTTCTGATTCTTCAGTTCTTTCTCGTCTGCCTACTAGAGAGTATATTTGTTTTCACTGAAAATTTTTGAGTTTTAGTGGTCACCCGATGGATGTGCAGCTTCAAACTACCCAACTACATTAAGGGCTCTAACTTGCACCCAGCGCAATTGACTTTGTACACCGACGCATGCATCATTCCTATTTTGCACCCGACGCACAGCGGACTTTTCCCTCCACAGACACACATTGGTAAATTAGGGAATTAACTTGTGTTAATTAAAGAGGAGGCGTGTTCCGGCGCAAACGTTCCCTGGTGCTATTTTGCAGTTTCAGAAAACAATTCCACCACAGACCAGGAAAAACCTACTGTAAAGTCAGTGACGCGTTATTCAGAAGCTATTTTAAGGGCGCATGCTTGGCCATAATGTAGTGTGCACAACGCGCATACACTTCGCTTCTCTCATCTGCACAGATGCATCAATTCCCATTTTTGCAAACCATACATAATTACAAGGAAAAATATTACCACATCAGGGAAATCATTGTGGTGTCCATGAAGATGTGAAATCTATAGGCATAAATCTAGCTTACACATTTACCCAAATTATTCAGGCTAATTGTAGTAATGGCGGATCAAACCTGTTTGACCAATAGTTGCAAGACATTCCGCCATTAATAGCAATCCGCCATGGAACAAGCGTGCCTGCTTTTAAAGGGAATGTGAGATGAAGCTCTGATTGGTTTATTGCACGTTACGCCCAAACCACACCTGTGAGTAATGTAGCTACTTCAGACCAACCCGTTTTAGATTTGCGTCGGGCGCAAGAGTCATTTATCCCGCCGGTATAATAGCAACAGCTATCAGATTGTTAAAATAGGGCCCTAAAACTATATTTCTCATAGAAACCAGAAAAAGAAACTATGTTTTGAGCTTTGCCTTAAAGGTTTAGTTTACCCAAAAATGTTGTCATCATTTTCTCACCCTGATGTCATTCCAAACCCGTAAGACTTTTGTTCATCTTTGAAACAGATAGATTTAAAGATCTTTTTTTATTGTGAATAAAAGTTATTAGATTAAATTAAATCTGTTCATCATATAAAGCGATTGTGTTTCTTAAGAAAATTTGGACTAAACCAATCAATTCATATGGATTTATGAACCCTTTATGAACTTTTTTAAGCGTCAAAGTGGTAGTTGCGTGGACTGTCTGTCAATGGAAGGAAAGAAATCTCTCTGATTTCATCAAAAATATCTTAATTTGTGTTCCAAAGATAAATGGAAGTCTTACTGGTTTGGAACGACATGAAGGTGAGTAATTGATGACAGCATTTTCATTTTTGGGTGAACTAACTCTTTAAAGTCCATAAATATTTGTGCGTTTGTTTATGTCAAGTTAAGTGTATTTGTATAGTGCTTTTCACAATACATATAATTTTAAAGCAGCTTTCCAGAAAGTCACAATTCTGGTTAAATTGAGAATCACGATTTTTGTTTTGTTTCAAACAGTGAGCATTATTACCCCACGATTCTGAACAGACAACTAAACAAAATAACATGCATTTTAAAAACCTGTTTGATTGAATGATTTAATTACTCTCATAATAAATAATTCACTTGTTTAATTACTGGATGAATCAGTGTTTTTGAATTAATTTCTTGAATGAATGATTCAATGACAAATAGATTTTTATAACTTGTCACTACCTACTGGTGTAACGATGTAATCTTTATGTGAAGTGCCAAGTTACTTTCAAAAGGTGATTTGCTCTATTTCGATCACTACAGTAGACATCAGTGTTTATATCTGATATAAATATATATAGTTTATATCTATATATATATTTATATAAACTTTTATCCCAAAATCACAGAAATAATGAAACTGTTTTGTTGAAAAGACTGTTTGTGAAGCTGTTTCACACCTACAATGTTAGACATTTCAAGGTTTTTTTACAGTAACTTACTGGCAAAACTGTTTTACATTCTTACAGTAACTACATGGTACTGTAATTGTGTAATACAATGCATTACTGTAAAAACCAAGCTAATCAGTACACTACTGTAATTATTTTTATTTTTACTAAATATAAATAAGATTTCATAATTTTGATATAGAATTAATTTTATCCTACATAAGTACTACTGACATACAAATCAATTAGACAAAATTATTACAAAATACCATTTTTGTATTTAAAACATTTCATATATATCACAAAATAAACAGTCTGCCAATGCCGGAAATGATGTGTTAAATTTGTACACATTAATGGGTAAGTTTAGGGACAACGTTTTTTGTGTTAATTTTAAATCATTCATTGTATTAATGATTTTAACAAAGTAAATATGTCAGAAAGGTTAGCACAAAGATGTGTAAACGTGTTAAATTAACACATTATGTGCTTTCCTTCACTGCACACATTGTTAAAAAACATAAAATCCTAAACAAAACATGGCTAAATGAATGTAGAGTCATTGGTTGTTTAGCTTATACAATTATTATAATGAAATATCAACCCTTACATTCATAAAACTGCAGAATATAAATACATTTTAAGCAGTAAAAAAGGAAATGTCCAACACAGGACAAAACACAGTTCTTTTCACAATACATGACACATAACCCCACCTTCAAAATAATTCCACTTATTTAAAAAAAAAATTTGGATTCATGTACACTGGTGGCCAAAAGAAGTATTTAAGTGTCTTAGTGTTTTAGAAAGAAGTCTCTTTGATGCTCAAGAAACATTTCTTATCATTATCAATGTCTGACTGTCTACTCCATCTTTTCCACAGCATAGGAGTAAAAGTCATCATCAAAATAATCTTTAAAAAGCAAACACAATGTTTTTTGTCCACCTTTGCGAATAAATTAACTTCTCCAAAGATTGGTTCCTGTTCAGAACTTGACTGACAACATCAGAATGTTCCCTGGTCTGTATGCGTGTCCACAAACACAAATTTACTCAGTCCTTGAGAGAGAAGGAGAGAGGGAGAGAGAGAGAGAGAGAGATTTTTAACCTCCATTTTTTATTATTATTTCTACTATAACTTAAGAATATATATTTGTAACGACGAACGGCGCAATCCAACAAAAGACAGTCAGAACCCAGTGATATTACACTGGATGCTCCGGTGCGACACAACAATTCCCAGACAGTGTGTAGTAATAGTGTGATAGTGATGCCCCATTATATTTCTAACGTACGGTACTCCGAGTCCAAGCGCTCGCGCTATTTCTGACAAGGGACAAACAGGTTTGCATTTTGCATTTTGCATTAATGGTCCGGTCACTTCAATGTGTCCAGTATAGACAGCCTCTGGCTGTTATAGCGTTGTAGACACGTGGTGTAAGGCAAAAATTAGGAAATAAAAAGCACAATGGAATGGTTCCAGAGAGGCCGTTACGTCAAATACAGTAGTATACAGCAAATTTAAAAAATACAGTAAGTCTCTGTATGTGGTGTTAGACGTCACAGAAAATTCCCATGGTGCAATGGGAATCACAGTTATTTACTGTAAAGAGAAATAGCAGTATAATACTGGGTGATTATTATTGCGATTATTATTTTCCCAAATAACGGAAGTGACCACGACGTCCGGTTTAGCGGTAGCATAAGCCGTCAGGCAAGTGTTTTTTAAGTAAACTCCTAATGTACTTACAAACTTTTGCCTCGTTTTATGAGTACAGAACCTATTTGTACTATTGTAGAAGTTTGGTACCATTCCGGGCATTATTAGTGGGGTAATTTACGAGATGCAACCGTGGATCCGTTAGCGCCTGCACTAAGCCATTCGGCTGATATCTCTAAATAAGCTCTTACTTTAATAATGTTTGACCAAGGGAAAAAAAGCTTCTGGGGGGTGTTTGGCTCGAGGTCATGGTGCAAAGGACCCTAGGTTGAAATTACTCCGAACCATCCCTATAAATTCATAAAGTCTTGGCATTAAATGTTGCATACATTGCAAAAAAAAAAGATATCTTCCTCAATATTTTTTGTTTTTCAATACAAATATCGAAACATCTTTAAATCAAGATACATTTACTTGAGATGCAATATTATATAAAACAACAAATATCGATTAATGAGTTATGAAAACTTCCCTTTGAATTACTTTTTTTTTTTTTTGCCCATATGAAGATTCTTGCCGTTCTTGTTTTAATCATAAACTCTAATAAAAAAAAAATATATATTTTTGGGTGAACTATCCTATTAAATTTTCTTTACTTGGTTTTAAAGAGGTCTTTAAAAATCTTAAATTTACCTTCATAAAACCTGCAGGAACCCTGAAAAAAGTATTCATGAAATACGATCGGATGCCTCAAGTAAATATAATCATTGTCAAAGTCAGATTTTATGTTTTACATATTCAAATTTAATCAGTGGTCATTTAAGCAACGACGTTGAGAAATATAGGGTATGTGTGTAGTGTATGTGTGTGTGTGTTCTATTAAATATTGTTTAACTACAGATAGGAAGTATGACAAAGCCAGAGCTGGAGGGCCTTAGGATGGAGTGTGTAATGAATGAAGGGGTAGTGATGGAGAACAGTGACCCTCTCTAATTCAGCCCGGCTCTGATCCATTCAGTCCTGCTCCACCCAGTGCTGCAGGCCTGAAGGATTCCTCAGGCTGTTGTTGTCAGAGAGAAACCCAGTTTATATGGACTTTTCAGAGCATGAAAAACAGACCCGATTATCTTTAATGGAATGGTCCCTCTCTCTCTCTCTCTCTCTCTCTCTCTCTCTCTCTCTCTCTCTCTCTCTCTCTCTCTCTCTCTCTCTCTCTCTCTCTCTCTCTCTCTCTCTCTCTCTCTCTCTCTCTCTCTCTCTCTCTCTCTCTCTCTCTCTCTCTCTCTCTCTCTCTCTCTCTCTCTCTCTTCTCTCTCTCTCTCTCTCTCTCTCTCTCTCTCTCTCTCTCTCTCTCTCTCTCTCTCTCTCTCTCTCTCTCTCTCTCTCTCTCTCTCTCTCTCTCTCTCTCTCTCTCTCTCTCTCTCTCTCTCTCTCTCTCTCTCTCTCTCTCTCTCTCTCTCTCTCTCTCTCTCTCTCTCTCTCTCTCTCTCTCTCTCTCTCTCTCTCTCTCTCTCTCTCTCTCTCTCTCTCTCTCTCTCTCTCTCTCCTGCTCTGTCGGGTCAGTGCTAAAGAGGCTGGTGAGTATACATGAGGCGTATGACTGATTTCTGCTGCATGGCCAGTTTGTTAATTTATGTTTTGGTGTGTGAGGTAAATTTTAACCATTTTGAAAAGCACTGATATAGTTCGTTTTTTCATGAAGAAACATGCTTTTCTTGGTAGTCGTCCTAAGTTTAGTTATTGTGTGGGACACTTATGATGTCCTCATTTAGCATACGCACCACATGCCATACAAAGACTCCCTCGGGTAATCGTTCCTTGAAACACTCAGTCGAGCCACTCTTAAAACACAGCTGAGTCTATGAAGAGTTCAGGTGAGGTCTCTCTCTTTCTCTCTCCCTCCCATCTTCTCTTTTTAGTAGTCTTTGTCTTTCTGGGCAGCTCTAGGTAGTGACCTGTTTTTGAGAGGTGCAACATCAGTTCCCCTCAGCTGCTCTTTATTCTTTAACATTGGGAACAGACTCAGAAGTCAGGGGTCACATATCCCATCCTAACTATTATACATATCCTATCCTAACTATTTCTTGCTATATGTATTAGAGGATTCTGAGTCTGAGATGCTGTTGAGAAAGTGTTGTTTGCTCTTATATGCATTTTCAGCTGTTAGACCGTTTATGAGAGAGGTGTGTGGCTTTCCATACCTGTTCAGTTGAATTTGCCACAGATTAACTCTATTTGAAGTTAATGCTACCTGAGCTAAATATCAAGTGTCTAATGTAAGTATCTCAGTTTTTCCCTTTTAATAAATTTGCAAAGTTATCACAGATCTGTTTTTTGCTTTATCATTATGGTATATGAAGTGTAGATTGATGTGTAAAGTAATTTATAGTAGTTTAACATAAGGCGAAATGAAATGAAGGGGTTTGAATATTTTTGCATGGCACTGTATGTGACAAATTAATTTGTCTCATTCATGAAACCTTTGTAAATTATGGAAGCTTGTTTCCACCACAAAATAAAACATCTTAAAAGATAATTGCGACTTTTTACCTCACAATTGCGAGTTTACATCTCACAATTCTGACTATTTCTCAGAATTGCGAGATATAAAGTCAGAATAACTCACAATTCTGACTTTATAACACGCAATTGTGACTTTATATCGTGCAATTCTGACTTTATATCTCCCAATTGCGACTTTATTTCTCCGAATTGCGACTTTATATCTCGCAATTGCGACTTTATTTCTCAGAATTGTGACTTTATCTCTCACAATTCTGACTTCATATCTCGCAATTCTGAGAAAAAAAAGTCACAATTCTGACTTGATATATCGCAGTTGTGAGAAAAAAAGTCAGAATTGTGAGATAAAAGTCACAATTATTATTATTTATTATTCAGTGGCGGAAACAAGTTTCCATAGTAAATAGTAGTGAATTCTCACATAAATTAGACCTTCCCGAAAACTCTCATCCTGATTCACAAGTGCTTTGTAAACATCCGATTTCATAGTTAAAACGTGTGTTAATAAATTCCAATAATTAATAAATAGGGTGTGCGTGCACGCTCATTCATAATAAGCATAATATCCGCTTATGAGTTATAACTTTGTAAATTACGTGACCAGGAACGCTGTGGAATCTTCTTGACTCCCTTCTCAGGTTTGGCTTCAGTATATTGCATAAATGCTAAAGAGACTATTTTCATTTCATTTTATTTATATAGCACAAATTAACACAACAGAAGTTGACCACTGTGCTTTACAAGGTAAAAGTCCAGGAAACATAAAAGGAGGAGCAAAATAAACCATTTACACATAATGTAATAGAACCATAATTGAGATTTAGTGAAATGCCCTGTCAAAAAGATAAAACTTTAGCTTAAATTTAAACTCATGTAAAGAGGACAGGAATCTCAAGGATAAGACTTAAGACTCTCGACTTAAATCGTGAATGTGGCTGGGACAGATTATAACTGCATTACAGATTATAACTGTCTAATTGGCCATATACCTACTAGTCCAGGTGGTATGCAAAAATTATGGGATTTTTTTCATAAAAGCATGAAACTTGGTACACATGTACAGTTTGCAGCCCTGAACATTTTCAGAAATGGAACTATCGCAAAAACACCTTGTGGCGGCCATTTTGCTTTCCGCCATAGCTGAATTATGTATTTTGTATTATATCTCCTGAACCAAATATGATAACGAGGAGGACTTTGTTGGGGACAAGCACTTGAGGTGGCACCAAATATGCTATCTCCAACAGACTGGGGTTGGATGGACCCAAGCGATTGGAGACCATTGTGGTCAACTCTTCCACATCCTTCAACTCTTTAAGTGGTGGCTGCAAGAAAGGCTGCCGGAGGCATTGTAAATGCAAAATAAAGCCTCCTTAAAGTGCACAACTCACAGCACATGTGGAGGAGGCTGTGAAGGAGACATTGAAGAATAGGTTCAACAAAAACAAAACAATCAAAGTTTTTCTGAAATAGATTTTTTTGAAGTAAATATTTGTGTTTGACTCATTCTTTTTAAGCTATGTTGCTAAGGTCATATTGAATATTCTATTCTTTACAGTCACTGTATTGTCAAGGTTAATGAACAAAAGGATTAAGCTTTTTAAACTCTACACAACATGCATGCAACAGACATAGACTATTCACCTGAACAGTTTATGATGATGTATATGGTATCATTGTAATCCTTGACCATCAAAACATAGGGGTTGACATAATATTTTCTGTGTTACAAAATACTTATTTGGTTATGGCAGAAAGTAAAATGGCCGCCATGGCCACCACGAGGAGTATTAGCGATGGCTCCATTTCTGCAAATGTTCAGGGCCCCAAACTGTACAACAGTACCAAGTTTCATGCTTTTATGAAAAAGTGAACATATGACCTCAGATTTTGACCACATCAACTGGACTATACCAAAAATTTCAATTTCAAATGATATTTGCATTTTATCCCTTTGATACTGTCGCCTTTTGAGAGAGGCAGCCTCTGGGTAAAGTGAAAGAGGATGCAGCTTGTCAGATCTGTTGTTCATGCAATCAAAATCTCTCCAGATGACACAGCGTTATGACATACTGGGCTGCTGATCTGTATCCAGACAACATTGTAGTGCTCATGCCAGCTGGAATGGTGACTAGTTAACGGTTGTAACAGCTTTCCTGCTCTGTGTGAAAAGGTGCAGACCTGACCTCCTCAGTGCTAACTGCCTGTGCCTGTGAGTGCTGAGATTGTAATTGGTCTTGAGCAGAAGTTTAATCAGCCAGCAGGGCGAGAAATACTGATCCTGCCAAGACTCTGTTAAACTAATCATCCAAACTCTCTTGTTGAATCCTAGCATTAAGAGAATTTGACATTGATTTTTTTTGTCCAAATCACATTGTGAAATAAATGTTTTTCTCCAAAACACGTTTGCCACAATTATTGGCACCCCTCAAATTTTTTATGAGTAAAATATCTCTGAAGTATATTCCCATTAATATTCCCATTTTTTAGCACACTTAGGTGACTAGGAGCATAAAATTGTCTAGCTATGACTTCTTGTTAGGAGTATAAATATGAGGAAACACAAAGGCCAAATTCCATTAATCATCCATCACAATGAGTAAAACCAAAGAATATAGATCTGATGTGCAGCAAAAGATTGTTGAGCTTCACAAAATATAAAGTGGCTGTAAGAAAATAGCTGAAGCATTGAAAATTCCCATTTCCACCATCAGGGCAATAATTAAGTAGTTACAAGCGACTAAAGATGCTACAGATCTGCCTGGAAGACGAAGTTTGACTATATCGTCCTAATGCACGCCGAGGAGGAAAGTTTGAGTGGCAAAAGACTTTCCAAGGATCACAGATGGAGAATTGCAGAGATTAGTTGAGTCTTTGGGTCAGAAAGCCTCAATAAAACTCAAACAACCCCTACATCCCCACATGTTGTTTGGGAGGGTTTCAAGAAAAAATCCTCCTTGCTCATCCTAAAACAAACTCCAGTATATTCAGTTGTCAGACATGACTGGAACTTCAAAAGGGACCGGATTCTATGGTCAGATGAAACTAAAAAAAATTGTTGTTTGGTGCAAACAGGGATAAAACGTACCCCATGTCCACAGTTAAATATACCGCTGGATCTTTAATGTTGTGGGCCGGTTTTCCTGCCGAAGGTCCTGGACATCTTCAGATAAAAAAATCAAAACCTCACAGCCTCTGCTAGAAATCGTATAATATGCCATGGTTGGATCATCCATCAGGATACAAAACAAACATCAGCATCAACACAAAATGTGTCACTGAGCACAAAACGAAGCTTCTGCCATGGCCGTCCCAGTTCCCTGACCTGACCCCACAAGAAAATGAGTGGGGTGAAGTGAAGAGGAGAAGCATCAACTTGGATCTGGGAATCTGAAGGATCTGGAGAGATTCTGTATGGAGGAATGGTCTCTGATCTCTTGTTAGGTGTTCTCCAAACTCATCAGGCATTATAGAAGAGCTGTTAACTTGGCAAAAGGAGGTTGCAAAAAAGTATTTAATAAATTATGCACCACGTGTTTTGGAGAAAAGCTTTTATTTCATAATGTGATTTACCCTCACTTTCAATTCTTTGGCAAATTTTTTGAATGGAAGATCAAAAGGATAAACAATGCAGATTTATTTTTACAGCCATCTTCGATCATTTTTACCAGGGGTGCCAATCATTTTCTCAGAATATCTTTTGTGTTCCACAAAGAAAGAAATTCATACAGGTTTGAAGTGACATGAGAGTCAGTAAACGATGATATTTAATATTTTTATTATTTATATTTTTGGGTGAACTCCCTTTAACAAACAAGGTGTTTCAGTGAACTTTTAAAATACATCTCCATTCTTGTCTTTTATTTTATTTTATCTGTGAATATTTTAATGAGTGTATCCCCCATTTTCTCTGCTGTCTCTGTCTACCTTATAAAATTCTCCTCAAGCACTCTGCTCCCCCAAAAGTTACATTTTTCAGGGCAATTTGTTGTGCGTCTATGAAGAAAACGATGGGCGTGTAAAAGGTTTAGCTCATAACTGCACTGTGACAGATGATAAATACTTAATCCCTCACCCTCGTCCTAGTGCTTTTTTTTGTTGTTGTTGATAAAATGGTCACGTAAGTGTAGTTAATTCTTGTAAACTCTGTTTGTTCCTCATCTGTTCCACCCCACTCCTCTAAACGGTCTCTAAAATAAAACCATGTTACTGTAAAATGATTAATTATCTCCTTTGTTTTCTGAAGATGACTTTGTTGCAAACTAATGTGTTTTACGTGTCTCTCATATTAATGACTATTTTAGAGCAGTTTCTTTTGTGGTTTGTCCTGTTGTTGACCTGCACTTTTGATTGTAAAGACTTTGAGGATTTGGTTTCAATCAACACACTCATCTCAGTTCTTTATATCGTTCTGTCTTTCCTTATTTCCCCTACCCCTTCAAATCCTACATTTATCTCTGTCGATATGGCTAAAACTTGCACTACTATTCAAAGGTTTGGGGGTAAGTAAGGTATTTATATTCAGCAATGATGCATTCAATTGATGAAAAAAGGGACAGTAAAGACATTTATAATGTTACAAAAGATTTAGATTTCAAATAAATGATAATAAAAATAATAAGAAGAAATGTTTCTTGAGCACCAAATCATCATATTAGAATGATTTCTAGCATGTGACACTGAAGTAATGGCTGCTGAAAATTCAATGTTCAAAATGTTCAAATGTTAAATAGAAACTTGTTATTTTACATTTCAATAATATTTCACAAGTATTACTGTTTTTACAGCTATCAAATAAATGCAGCCTTTGAAAGCAGGAAAGAAAAGAGAAAAATATTTAAAATTATTGCAGACACAAAACTTTTGAATGGTAGTGTAAATTCTATGTCTTTTTATTTGCATACAGCATACTTTCTGTTTTCCTACGTAGCACTCTTAGATGTGCTGTGTTGTATTTCAGGTTAGGTTTAGTGTAAAGTCCATATCATTCTGTTTCCCAAAGGGTCTTTTATAGTGAGGGAAGCTCTCCAGCTCATTAGTCCATGGCTGTTAGAGCAGCTTCTGAAAGCCCCGTCTGAATGCCAGCTTACTGCACCTGGGTGTCTGTGGGCCATAATGGGCAGACAGCAGAGTGCAGGGGGAAGCTGCGTAATAGATATTTATGTCTGCATTACGTCTCCTTGAGTTCAGGTCATAACAGGCAAATCTAATATGTTAGCCAGGCCCAGGATCGACCCTCTACTGGCAAATGGACCTCTAAGTGTACTGTTTGGCCAAAGCCTTCCCTCTTCCCTTCTGTAATTATGGTGACAAGGCTGAGCACTGGAGAGGACAGCCTGACATTTCCTTGTTTACCTCAAAGAAGAGTTTTGTTGCAGGCAGAGACCTGTATTAAATTCAGTGGCGAGTGTGTTGTCTTATTTGCTAAGTGCCCAGAGTGTAATATGGTTTATATAACCATTGATGGACTCTTAGCGGAAGAAGTTATTGCAGATAGATGAGATTCCTGAGGCAAACAAAGCTTAACTGTTCTTGTCTAGATCAGATGCAGAATCATGCAGAAGATTTATTAAATAGCGGATAAATGCAAAACTTTCGCCTGGTTTTTGTCTATATTTTTAATCTAACCCTAACAAGAATATGCACTGTGGGTTTGATCAGTATTAGTAGGACCATGTTATTAATTTTCCTGTTCTGCTTGAGTGTTCAGGCCTTGGGGTTGCATTCTGAGAAGCCATGTAAACCACAACTAAACACTACAGAGTGTCTTTAGTTGAAAGCTTTTAAATTTTCTTTGTTCTTGTAATCTGCTGTTGCTGTTGTGGTCAGATATACACTACAGTTCAAAAGTTTGGGGTCGGTAAGATTTATTAATATTTTTGAAAGAAGTCTCTTATGCTCAGCAAGGCTGCATTTTATTAGTACAACAGTAATAGTGTAGAATATTATTACAATTTAAAATGTTCTATATTTTAGAAACCATGATATATTTAGAAACCAAACATTTGAACGGTAGTGTAAAGAATGTGTAAACAATCAACCTATTTACATGGAAATATTGACTGATTGAGACATTTTTAAATGGCTGTATCAGTAATAAATGACTGAATGTTTTTTTTTTGCTTGTGTTTTTTAAGGTGCTGTAATTGGGGATGGTCAATCTGCAGTAGCCAGCAACATCGCTAACACAACCTATCGTCTGCAGTGGTGGGACTTCACCAAATTCAACTTACCTGAGATCAGTAATGGTGAGTGTTTGAAGGGATGTATCATAGCCATTAATGATAAACAGATGCATTATCAGAGATTGTGGGGAATCAATACATTGGTACATCGCTGTTCTTTCTTTAATGATTCCGAAAGTTTCTTTTTTTAATTTATTTTATTCCACGCAAAAAAACCTTTGAGCAAATATCTACAGTTTTGCATTTAAACAGCAGAATAATCAATAAAAAATGTGATTCCCTGAAATACATTCTGATTGAATTGTGAAGTGTGCACCCCTGTTTACAGTGGTGTTTTCTCTGGTATTTGCCAGAAAGGCACGTGTTCTTTCTGAGATTTAATTTTTAGCATGTGCCCATCCACCTGAACAGAAACACAAAATGCCTCCAATACCCCACAGTGTTGAAGAAATCGTAGTGAGGGGAAAGGCTGCACCGTAATAGAGTAGCTGTAGAAAAAGGTAATAGTGAGCACTCCACTGAGCACAAGAGTGCAGCTGATGGAGGGCAGATGCCATGGACAGGAGAGGAAATTGGTCACATATTAGAGTTATTTTCTTCCCTCTGCCTCTCTCTTTCTTTCTCTGTCACGATAAGCGTTACTGGAAGCTCTTGGTGATTACCCAGGGCTAATTACAAGATTGTAGAGTGATTCTTGTTATCTGGGCTTGATCTCACACCTGGCAGCACTTAGGCACTAACATCTTTTCAGCCTGTCAGAATCTTCAAGATCTCAGAAAACAAAGGTTAGCATCCCTCAGGGCATGTACACACAGCCAGATATACACAAGAAAATAAGTGTAATGAATGCTGTGTTTGTTGCAGAATAAAGGTTAAAAAAGCAAACAAAGTCAATCCCTTATAAGATTCAGTTTGACCTTCACTTATCTCTTAACCCAGAGGTGCCAGACTTGCTGAGGATCTGTTGATGGATGAGGATGGAGAGTTTTATTTGTAAGTTCTGTTAAAGACCCAGTCATTTTTTAAATACTCAAAACTGATGTGATTTTAGCAGCATTGTTGTCATAGTCTATAGTACTGTGTTATAAAATAAAACAGAAATGAGACCGAACAGCACAATGCATATTATGCATGCAGACGTGCATCCCAGTGTCAGTCCAGATGCATCCAGTTGAATCAGACGGACAATAAATATTTTGTTAGGTTTTTGTTAAAGGTATTCAAACACTCACAAATGTTTTGGAAATCCCCTTACACTGCTTGGTCTATCCAGACCACTATAACAATAACGACACAGTGGAATTATATTGTTGGAATCACTTTCAGAGCAATTTTTTTCCTACTTTAATGTGCGTTCTTCAATTATGTATGTTCACAGAGCGTAAGTGAAGTGCACGCTTGTAATAAACAGATCGTTATCGTCCGTTGGTGTGGACCATGTATAGACATTATAGTTACTGTTATAGTTTTTATTCTTGCTGTGAAAAGGCCTTTATGGCCATGAAAACCACAGCACAATACTACGTTGCAGTATAAATTCTTCTTGTGCTTTCAACATGACACATTTTTTTGAATATTTTTATAAAAAATTGATACAGTGAATTTACATTTTAAACAGACTGTACTTAGAAGAAAGACATTTTTGTTAGATCCACACAGCTTGCAGAGTGACTTTGATTGGAATGTTAACCGACATTGATCACAGATTAGTATTGGGAAAGAAGTATTGTATCTTTTGTAATCTAAAGGGGAAAAAAGCCAGCAGTTGTTAGATATCAGAGCACATAGGATCAGATATGCTACAGGACCACTAATGTAAATGGCGGGAGGCAGAGCTGGACCATGTCAGCTGAGCAGAAAACTGACCCCCTGGTCAGAAGCCCTCTTCACTTCCCGGCAGGCTGCTGTTGCTGCTCTACAGAGGCCTGAGTGCATTCTTCTGTCCTCCCACAGTACACTTTCCCTCTGGTTCATCAGTCCTGTCTAATTATAAATACAAGAAATCCTTTATAGGCATTAGAAGTCAAATAAACTGTGCTATTGATTCTGGAGCCCATTAGAAGTTCATGTATTGTGCTGTTAAACAGCTCATGCTCAATATGTGAAGGCTCATTGTTCTAGAAAACACTTAAGATTGAAACATTTCCATTAGACATGCTCTTGCCATTGTTTTTAATTAAGTACGACTGGGCTTTTGTGAACTTTTTTTTCTTTTTCTTTTCGGTGGCCTATATGATTCTTTCCTCTATAATTATTTAAATGCAATCTGGTTTAATTATTAGAAAAAGCACTTAATCTTCTTAGAAAATACTTGTACTTGCTTTATGTGCTCTGGCTTAAATATCACAAAATCAGTTTGATACAGTAATTAAGAACTTGTTTTCGATCCAAAAATCTGTTAGAAATAGCTTGTCAAAAATAGTTAGTCAGATTTCAGGCTATAATCATTAGTGTAAATGGGACATGTTTCAGATTTTTAGGCCATATGAGAAGTAATTATTATTTGCTCTTTAGATTATTGATGCTCTGTAGCTCAAATGTTGGCAGTAATAGAAGTTGATTTGAATCTGAGAGGCTTTTTCTCTTGTGTCCTTGTGATGACAGTCATTTAGTTGCAGGTCTTTGATCTAAACCTTTTAAAGACGTGAGGCCTGTCCAGTGTAATATAATGCAAACTGTCAGTTTAGAGGTTACCAGGGCATTTGCCCATAACCTAACATCTTTTTCTGTGCGCTTCCTGCAATATTAACTTTATTTTGAGAACAAATTTGTACCCAGAGGTGAGCTAAATCTGACAAAACCTCCTTTTGGGTATGTCCTCATGTGTAAAAATGGTATAAAATATACAAAGTTTTTTGTTTTTCATTAAATTGTAGAAATGCAGAAAGCTTTCTGTTAGGGTAATGATGTGGGTTAAGGTTAAGTAATAGTCCTGTTTCACAAAAGCGAAACCACACAAGTAACCCAGCAACACACGGCAGACACGTGTTTGTGCAGTGCCAAGCAGCAATTAAAATAAAATTCTACTTCCTATTGTTTTATATACAGCTAGTTATTAATACTATTACCCTAAGTAATAGTATTTATAACTACAGTCACTGTAGTCCACCGGAGCTGTTCCTGTCAGTTTTGTGTTCTAAATTCAGCTAACATAAACTGAAGCTCAACTGAACCCGTGAGAACAAACCTCATTGGTATTTGCAGAAGCTCAAATGTCCTGCGTAACACACGAGAATGAACCTCATTGGTTCTCGCGTGTCAAGCGAACATGCTTAAGCTTCTGTTTACCACAACTGATGTGGGAGTTGAATGCTTATATGTAAATAAAAGTCTAAATTAAATCTCTTCATCATATAAAGTGACCTGGTCTCTTTAGAAAATTTGGACTAAACCGCTCGATTCATATGGATTAGTTTTACCATTTTGATGCTTCAAAAAGTTCATAAAGAGATGGTAAAACTAATCCATATAAACCGCTCGATTCATATGGATTAGGTTTACCATCTCTTTATGAACTTTTTGAAGCATCAAAATGGTAGCTGCGTAGACTGTCAGTGGAGGGACAGAAATCTCTCTGATTTCATCAAAAATATCTTCATTTGTGTTCCGAAGACGAACGAAAGTTTTCCTAGTTTGGAACGAAATGAGGATGAGTAATTAATGACCGAATTTTAATTTTTGGGGCGAACTAACCCTTCAACTGCTGATGTCTTTCTGTGTTTTATTTTTTTTTTGCATCTCTCTGGGCTTGTAGTGTGCTCATTCTGATGAAAACTTACAGATTATCATAGATTTTCTTCAAATGTCTTTAGAGAGCAGTGTTTTTTTTTTTCATTTTTACCCAAATTAGAATGATGCAAGCATTATGGAATGCTGAACTCTCACATGTAGTTCATGTTTCATTCATACTCGACTGCCCCAACCATAAAACAACTAAAAACATGCAAACAACTGCCACAGTAATACATATAAAGACCTCAAGTGACTGCAGGGACTCTGAACAACACTTCAGTTTCACCAAGTTCATACAAGCAAAACATAGTGTGATCCAAACGAATTGTTGTGGAGAAAACGCCTTCTGATTCAAATTGATGCATTGGACTTCATAACTTTGCCATTCATATTGTAAGAATTCGAGAATAGAGGACATTTAGAACCAACAAACAGATTTTAAAAGGCTAAATTAACATGCACTGATCCATTCCATGTATTCCAGTGTATCTTTTACTTGGCCCATCCTGTCAGAGAATGACCAGTAAGAGGTGTGTGTCACAAATGTGTCCACCCGAGTCCTGCCTGCTTGCTTTCCTCAACCACCAGACAATTAAAGTTCTGCACCCTATCAACTGACAGCGTTGGGACAGGCATCTCCAAGGGGCGATAATGACATTGCTCAGCAGCAGGAGGCATGACAGGTGAATCACTGGCCTACTCATTGACTGATATCTCTGAGCAGTCAATCTACTCAGTAGCGCTGGGTACCTACCAGCCATCCACAGCCATCTCTCTACTCTCGGCTGAGAAGACAGCAGTTTCCCCGAGAGAAGCCTAGAGACTCTGGAACAAAACAAAGTTCTGCCCAATTTTATTAAGCCATCCTTAGACTTGTTTGAGATGACAAGGGTGAAGAAATCTATTGGGGTAATACAGTCTGATCTCTGGCAAAAACATCTTAGCATGGTGGGCCTTCAGATGAGCAAGCTCATTATCTAACTTGAGCTTGAATTCTCCTTATTAACTACCCTTTCCTCAAAAATCTTTCTGGCCAGCTCAGCCAAAGAGCAGAACTATTAATGAGCTGAAATGTTTTCATGCTCTCTGATGCATCTACTTGATGGTAATGTATGGCTTCAAGAAGCTGAAATTAACAGAGCATCTGAAGTTTAGCCCGTGGAAGTGCTCTACATCAAAGTTAGCCATTATTTTATTATGAGAAGAGTGTAACTGGCTGCACAGAAGCTCTGGCAATGATACGAAGCGCAAAAAGTACTTTTTTATCTGCAGGTTTGATAAGAAGTACACAAAACAAGTAAACTCCACTAATTGCCAGTATAATATAATACAAACTCTAGGGGTAGCAAAGGTCCCTGGCTCTATAAGCTAACATTTGTACCAAATTGTGTGGATGTTTTTTCGTTTCAGTTTAGGGGATGCCCAAAGAGAGATCTCTCACAGCTGACCTTTCTTTCTTCATCATCTTGGTGCAGTCTGCCTTTTGAGTTTTAAACCAGCTCTGGTGTCAGTTGATATTGTTTACTGTATGATTGGTATAGTTTAGTTCAACGGTGAAGATGCAGTTGTGGTGGTGGTGGTGAAAACAATGGCAAATATAATGATATTTAGATAAAACCACAACAGTACATTGTTGTGATTAATCTAGAACAGCAAGACACATGCTTTAGTTTCATGAGGTCAGGTCTAAGGGCCAATCTCATTTCTCTGTCTTACCCCTTCCCCTTCCCCTACCCCTTTGTCTGCGTCTTCCCCTTGCCCCTCGATACCGAGTGAAGGGGGGTAGGGGGAAGAACGTTTCTCTAAGAAATGAGACACCACTCGATTACCATTTGCGTCATCTTCCCTTTCCGCTAGCTGGCTGCTACGTCAACGGAGGCGATACGCGTTGACATAAACAAACGAAGATGCCGTCGTCTCGGGTTGTGATATCGATTGCCTGGTCTCTCTTTATCTTTGCACGCTTGTGTGCCATCAGTCAAATACATTGTTTCATTGTATTTAACGGCGGTGCCGGCGACACCATAGCTAAGCAAAACATTAGTAAACGGCAAATAGGGCATAGCTGCTAGCTAGCGGTTAACTAGCGAAAACAAAAACATTACAATTAAAACCGCTTGAACATTTTATTAAAAGTATCATAAAACACGAGTGTCATTAAACTGCTAAAAATAGTTACATTTGTGCGACTCACTTCTGAGAAATTCCTACCCCTCTTTTTCAAGTGTGGTCCTCCGCATACTTCGTTTCAAGGGCTATGTAGCCCTACGCCTTGGCCCTAGTCCTTAATCAAAATGAGAATTGGGACGCCACTTCCCCTCACATGAACGCGCAAAACCGAGGGGAAGGGGTAAGAGTAAGGGGTAAGACAGAGAAATGAGATGCAGCCTAAGACTAAAGATGTGTTTTTATCTGTGTGTTTATAAATATTAAAGGGGTAATTGGATGCAAAATTCACTTTTATATGATGTTTGCATATAAATGTGTTTTTGCAGTGTGTAGACACAACCACCATACAATGAAAACAATCCATTCACTCCTTTTTTTTTTTTTATCCTCAAAAAGTCTAAACACACTCAATAATCAAGCCGTTTGGATTTTCAGAGCAACATGATGTCATATTACTCATGCTCCGCCCACGCCCACTGACAGACTGTCCAGTATTAGCATATTTCCGCCCTCAGCCATTTGTATACTGTTGTATACAAGGCAGCACTTTACGTATCTTGTGTCGACACACCCCACAAGATGGATGGTGAGCAGTTGCTCATTATCATTTAATGAGACATGCACCGAAACGGGTCGCTGTGAACAGAGCTGTTTTTGAGGAGGTAAAAAGCGTGTTGTTTTACACAACCATTGAAGAATTTTAACCAAAGTGTGTTACAAACTTTACATGAAGACCCTGAAGAATCATACCAACTTGTGGAAAATGGGCATCCGATGAATCCTTTAACTATATTGTCACAGATTTTTAGTTACCAGCAGAGACACTGAACAAATCCAGCTCATAAAGCTTCTGAGAGCTTTGGGAGCTCATATTGAGAAACCATTTTCTGTACTTTATCCTTCCAAAGTCAATAATGTCAGGAATCTGCTGGGGATCATAAAACAGTGTAATTGTTAGTCTGACTAAATATAAGCCATCACAACTGATTCATCATTTTAACACCACTCAGCTCATTAATGCGTAATTAAGAACGAAATAGTCTCCGAATTTGTTGGTGGCTTCAGCAGAAAACAAACATTGACATTACAATGCCTCCTTACTCTTTTCCCCAGCAGCTATTCTCCTGTCCTCTAGTTTGTTACAGTTCAGATGAAATCTTTAGCCCTGTGTACTTTTTGTTCTATATAAAGACCAAAACAGAGGATCAAAGACATGTTTTCCAGCCCTATGTTGTTGCAGCTCCTGAAATCAAAGATGTTTCTGATTTGCCTTCACTGAAATCACTGGATTGCTAAGGGCTATGTGGAATTTTGCTGTGATAGCAGCACACACTAGTTTTATTTTAATTAGGAGAGCTATGAGTCAAATCAAATTAAGTGCTTTGCTCTAGTTATTTTTCAACACAAAGTCCTTTCTCATTACAGCAAAGCAGGTATAGCAAGTCGTCATTCTGTGCATATGTATAGACCTTCTAGGGGTCATGATGAGGTCTTGTCAGTCATATCTCCTTATTTTCCTTATTTGTGATAAGTGAAATCTGACTTTCTGCAGCTTGTGCTGTATGCAAAGCAGACGCTTTCAATTTATAATTTTAGCATCCATTGTTCAACTGAACTAAATGTTTTTTATTTCTATAAAAAAGTGGGGCCGGTGCCGCAAATGAAATTCAGACTGTCACTGCAGGACTGATTGTAGAGGTAAGGTGTGTTTTATGTTTCTGTGAATTCTCAGAAGCTGAAGGAGATCCAGTTTTGAGATAATAATATATACTGTACACACATATGCCTTACCCATTGATGCAAAAATACAACATGAGTCTATGAATATTCATTATTCTGATAAATGATGAAGAGGATTTTATGTAAAATACCTCAAACTGTTTAGTATGCCCACTGCTGCAAAGGAAATGAAATGGGTTGCATCTATATTATACGGGGCCTGTAGTGTGAAATGCTTGCAGTAACTGCTTCATTAAATTATTGCCGCTATAGCATGTCTACATTTAATGGAAAAAAAGAGCACAACATACTGTCTCATCTGTGGTTGCCAATTTCGGAATTCTAGTGGTGCCCTAGAGGAAAAAACAACATTGCTCTCCACAATACAGAAGAAAATGGGGACTGCAGGCTGGTCATTTGAGATGAACCACTGAATGGATGTTATTGCTATGTACAAACCTGCATAATGCATAATTTGGCAATTCATGCATATCGTTTTTTGTCTTAAGTCCTGTTCACACCAACGCAAATGATCAGCATGAAAATTTAAATAGACTGGAGAAATGAAACTGCAGATTCACTCTCTGACAATAGATGGCACTTTTAAAAAAGCAAATATAACCTGGTTATTCTGAGTCAATGCATTAAGTAACTTTTCTGGCACTTGCTTTTCACAGAGAAGAAAAGTCAGTATTTACATGTTTTCAAAAAGCCGTTCAGATTTTTTTTCTATTCATTATGGTGTTTATGAAATAACACCAAATACAGAGTACGGAGACAAGAGAGCTAGTTCCAGATTCTACCTCTTCTATTCGCTGTTGCTTAGAAAAATACTCCATTTGTGAGTGCCACCACTTAGGATCAACCTCAAACATAAAATCTGTCAACTTTATTATTTCTTTGTCATTCTTCTGTATTTACCTTTTTCTAGTGTTCAGGTGCAGTGATCGTCATTGACACTTGAACTGACATTAGGTGTTTGTGTCGGTTATGAGAAGATGGAAGAGGGATGTTTGTGTTTTTTTGAATGTTTGTGTACTCACTATTTGTTGACCTTGAAACTAGAATATTCTGGATGTTTTTTTTTTCTAGGGATGTGTTAATCCACTGCTTCTTTGAATCTGTTCCTTATCCCTATCTCTTTTTTTTTTTTTTTTGCTCATTTAGTCTCTCTGACAAAGAGACACATCACTATTCTCAGACATATTTCCCAAGCTCCTCTGCAAAATTTATGACCAGGAAATCCCTGTCACTACCATCTTTTGTCTGTTAACTGCTTGATGACATTGTACTGTAGTTTCAGACAGAGTGGTTTTGCAGATGACAGAGAATGTAATGGGAGTGAGTAATTCGGGACTGAACCAGTCTGGGTATATTGGCTAGGTCGATGGAATGGATCCAGTATAAATATGCCTGTAAAAGCATGATTTATTTCAGTTGTCCAGATGCTCTCTGTCCATAGCAGCTGGAGTCCTGAGCGCTTCGTTTATCATTCAGTGTCAGCCGCAAACCCAATCTAAATCCTAAAGAACATTCGTGCACGCTTGTGTCCACAAAAATAGATGATTAAACGCACTTTATCTCATACGGGAATGGTCTGTGCTTCCCTCGTAGTGTCACCGGAATAGCCGTCACTTTACCCCAGCAAATTCATTACTCAGGTCCAGTAGGGAGATCTGTCTGCTGAAGCCTTGAGCCACTTATCCATCTTTTGCAGTGTGGACCGACTCTCACCGTTACACAACCTGCCCTGTTCTGACCCTCTCCTGGTATAAGACAAGAGTTTTCATTTCATTTTGCCTTCATCATAGCAAGAGGCAGATGAGATTATACTTGATTTCTTTCATGTGCTTTAAACATGAATGGAAATAAAACTATTTAGCTCTCGATTTGAATTGAAGTCTTTAGGGGCAAGATTGTCAAGATTGTTTTTTCAAGTGTCACCCTGAGCCAGTTTCCTACACTATTTGTTCTGCTGTATGTAACGATTTATTATTTATTTATTATTATTTTGTATGTGTGTATTTTATGTTGGCCTGCAGTGAATGAGTGGGCTTAAGTGATGATGGATGGGTGGATGAACTGTGTGTGCGCGTGTGTGTGTGTGTGTCAGGGAGTGAAATGCAGTTCCTGCCCGACAGCAGCCTCATACCTGCACTAAATTACTGCCCTGTTTAATTAACACACTCATGCTTAAATCTTCCCTCCTGTCCTATCAGACTCTCTTGACCTTACTCAGTGAACACATGCACACAGATACACACACAGTGGGTGATTAAAACAAATCCATCTTTCTAAATGGGCATAATGACTCTCAGTCACCTGCCAAAACTCACCTGCTCTTGTTTATCTTGTGCCCTTACATGTTTTCCAGCGTCGTCCGCACGCATACTCACTCTCCAGGGAAGTGACAAACACTTCAATCACACGCTCACATTCTAAAACACAAATAGCCCTAATTACATCTCCCACACACAAGCACCTGATGCTTTATTCAGAGACCTCTGCGCAATGACACGCGTTGATGCATGAGACCAGAGCAGCGCGTTATTGTTCCAGTAATGCTTTGAATACGTTGCTTCATCTGAGCAATTGTTTTGAATCAACTGTCTCGGTTCACTCACATTTGTTTTGTAATATCCGTGTGTTTACACAGTTTGTTTTCCGAATATTACTACCATTCTGTGTGTTGAGAGATAGCTTCATCGGGATGCAAATTGCCATGGAAACAGTAAAGGATTATACTATAATGTGTATAACAGAAAATGAAAACAGAAATCAAATTTAATTTTGGAGTTGACATGTGGTTCCCAGAGCTGAAAAAAGATGTATCTGCCTCCTCCTTAACAGAACGGTAGTCCTAGATGCATTTTGTGTGTGTGGTGGGGGGGAATGAGAGGGGTACATACAGATGTCTCTCTCTCTCTCCTGCCACTCTTCCTTTCTTATTCATTAGTGTGGGCTGAACAGATGCAGCTGTCTGTACGTCGCTAAATCACTTTTATTGCGGCTCAATATATGGCAATTCTGCAGTTTCTGCTAATTTAGCAAAAAGATTTTTACACTGAGTACTGCTTGTGTGCAAATAGAGATTTGGATGTGAAATAGAAATCTGGCAGATGCAGAGGCTGACACTACAATCAATTTTTGGCATAATTTTATGAGCATGCTTGTTCAACATCCTTTCTCTAAAAAGTGGAGCTTAATGTTCAGTTTAAATACAGCAGATAAGAAAAGTTAGCATTTCAAAATGTGACAAATTTAAAGTGTCAATGACTTCAATAACACTGACACTGTTCTGTCTCAGGCTGAACATTTTTACTCTTTGACAATAGATGGCACTTTTAAAAAAGCAAATACAACCTGATTATTCTGAGTCAATGCGTTACTTAAATTTTCTGGCAACTGCTTTTCACAGAGAAAAGTCAGTATTTACATGTTTTCAAAAAGCCGTTCAGATTTTTGTATTCATCATGGTGTTTATGAAATAACACCAAATACAAGAGTACAGAGACAAGAGAGCTAGTTCCAGATTCTACCTCTTCTATTCTGACTCTTCACAGTGCCAGACTAGAATCAAGCTCAACAGGGTCTACTTTCCCCACTGATTCTGCCAAGCCCGTTCCCTTGGCTGTGGTTTCGCTAGATAGCAGGTAGGGACAGTGGGAATCTCGTTCATCCATTCTATGTTTTTTTTTAATTATTTTTTATTCATTGACCACTCCAAACTAAATTATGTATGTATGCGATGATTTGGACTATTTGGACTAATGTATGAGATGATTTTGATGCATGATACTTTTGTGATTATATTGGTATCGGGTAATAAGTGTGATGTATTATAGATAATAAGTTATATTCAAATGATAATGGGATTGCACATTGTACTATACAAAAATTATGTGCATTTTTACCAGGTTCATCTTGAACTTGTTGGCTGTTTTTGTGGATTTGGCAGCTTCAAGCAGAGCATTCTCATCCAGTGTGTGTCTGTAGAAATCCTGGCAGTTGTAACTGTTGCTAACCATCATTTTACTTTTGCTGAGGTCCAAACTGGCTCGGTTCCTTTGCTCGAACATCATGCCTCCGCAAATATAGATTTTTAAACCCCAATAATTTTATTATTATTGACCTTTTTATTTTGGTATTGTAATTTTTTGGGGAAAAAAACCAATAATAATATAGATTAAATTGAAATGCTGGACACTGCTTATGACTTGCAGGATATGGGATGAAGCCAATTTTGCGACTGTGAAATGCAGGGTGTCCCCCTAAAATAGAAGACATGTTTACATGTTATTCTACTTTTAGTTTCTCAGTTTATATTTATATTTATACAATTATATTTTCCATTTAACTTTAATAAAAAAATTCTTTTTATTGTTTTCTATAGTTGTATCTATTTTAAAATTAAAGCAGTTTTCCACTTCCTCTGTTATCTGAAGCATGTAGAGATTTAGACTTTTAGTAGGCCTATTCAGTCTTTTAGATTAATATCTAATATTGGAAAATATACATTATCATTACCAGACACATTTTCCATATCGATGCACACCTAATTTTAACTCTTGTGTCTGATTTCTTTTCAGCTTCTGTTAACGTGTTGGTGCCCAACTGTAAGATCTACAATGATGCGAGCTGTGATATCTCAGCAGACGGGCAGCTGCTGGCTGTATTCATTCCCAGCAGTCAGAGGGGTTTCCCTGATGAGGGCATTTTGGCTGTGTACTCCCTCGCCCCACACAACCTGGGAGAGATGCTCTACTCCAAGAGATTTGGTGAGTAACCCTGAGACATAAACTGCTTGACCTCACATGGGCTGTTGGTTTGCGAAAACATGACTCGCCTCCCTGTGGTTATTAGGGTTTAATACACTGATTGAGCCATCAGAGGTAAAATTATTTTAAACTTGTGCTTAATTAAATCAAATGCAAAGGGACACAGCTTTTCGTATTGTGCTCTCACTTTCCCTCTAATTGGCTGAACAGACAGCAGTGATGGAGCTCTTTTAGAGGCAGCTTTAATTAGATAGTCCCCATTTAATTGCCAAATGAAGGCAGGGATGGGACCAGGCTGCTAATGGAAACCAATGATGAGGAAGTATGAGTCCTGCTTGTTTTAGATTAAACCGATTTGAAATGCTGTTCTCCCTCTCTCTGCGGGTTGATCATCGCCATCGGCTGTGCAGGTCTCGAAGAACTATCATTCATCCTATCCAGTAACAGTGATTTAATGAAAGCAATCAACCAGGAAGCCTCAATACTAAACCTCTCGTTTTCATTTGCTGATCACATCGCCAGAACTCTTTGGCTCTCTAACTCATGCACATGCCAAGCAAGACTGATCTTGCTTAAAGTTAAAATGGCTACAAAATTCAATTACGTTTTAAGATGAAAAATTATATCAGCTATAATTACAGTCTGAGCAGGTCTAGGTGTGAACTTTTCTAATTTCATGCTTTAAAAGTCTGAATGCTCTGGTTATAACATTTACAGCAATTAATAATGTGCAAAATTAATGTTTTAGTAATAATAGTTTCAAAATGCATTTCCTGGATTTTCATCATTTTAGTTTAGTTTTTACATCAGGCTTACTGCTATGATTTGACTTTTTTTAAGTGTACTGTACTTATTAATTATAATAGTTTAAATACTGCTCAGCCAGCTCACTCAGTGTTTTATTAGTTTATTGTATTGTTGGTTGTAAAAACAATGGGTCGTACATTAATATTAATATTAGCTCAAATGATCTATAGGGAATTTTAATAATTAATCATGAATATGATTAATATTTTGTATGTTACAGTTACATTAATTTATCGCAGCTGAACTAGATTGATATATGAACGATTACCATAACGGGTTATGGTTCGTCATTAATACATCAATTGTTCTTATTTCAGCTCGAAGTTATGGGATAACTTTAATGGAATTAATTTAGTTATCAAACAATCTGTTTGTCCAGCGAACAGATTGTACGTAAGATTAAATTAACTCTCAAGGAAAATTATCCTTCTTACAAACACGAGAAAGAGTATCTTTTCCAGGCCTTGCAAAGACACTCTCGGTGTTTGTAGACTAAAATTAGGTTACTTAAATCGTAGCCTACCAAGGTAAAGCATATAGCTAAGATCGAACATTTCAGGGACTAAGTAACATGGGCAATTAAAACAGAGTCAGTCAAGGACATATGGAATTTAATAATTAGACTAATACTACATCGAAACTACGAGTATACACAGAGTAAATACATATTTACAACAGAAACATACGGATGAAAACATTACAAGACCAAACGGATAACAGATGAGATAGGGAGAGGATGAAAGGGAGAAAGTGAAACTAAAGTTCAGGATGAGAGAGATCACCGAGATGCTCTCTCTCATCGCAAAAACACAGGTAACCTTTTGAGAGACAGCAAGGAATCAAATCACATTAAAAGTTCAATAAACTTATCTTGCAAAATGGTTCTCTTTGTTGCTGAAGAACGCAGAGTTCATGCGTGTGTCCTAAGACCATCGTGCGTGTGTTTCTTTAAGAAAGCCGGGCTCGCGCTCTTGTGTCTTCTGGTGAGCGCGGTAGCGGGGTTTTCGAAAGAGTCTTTCTTTCTGAGTTGAAGTTGTCTGCTGCGTTTGCTTCATGGAGTCCGAAGACGAAAATAAAGAACATACTTAAAGAAAATTGAAAACGCTCCCAAAGGGAGCCATAAGGTCTTCTCGCTGACGAGGCGGGTTCGTGAAAGTGCAGGAACAAAAACAAGACGAAAGGAAATACAGAACAGAACTGAACGGAACGCGGAGTGTAACCGCTTTTCTAGGGCACAGGAATTTCACTCCTCCCTGGGGCTTGAGCCAATTGGAATGCGAAATTCCAGGCGGGAGAAAAGTTCTTTGTCTCACTATGAGTTTGATTTGCATGTTTTATGGCAGTCTTAGGATCATGCCATTTCTACGTTAAACAATTATAACTGCAGTAAAATGCATTTTATCATAATTTGGTATCCATATCTTTCCTACGGGTATATGGAGGTTTAATTCAAGACCAAATTTGGTATGTTTAAAAGCTACGGCCTAGAAGTACCTTCTTACTCTGTAAGATAAGTATTAAAAGTTCGATTAACTGGGAATAAGACTAACCTAAAATGTGATGTGCATTTACAAGTGGGAATGAAAATTAGACTTTTTAAAAAGATCCACATGGCATATCTATGATTGAAAAAGGGTGCACATCTGAGACATTATTCCTTTACGGTTTACAAGAATACAAAAACCCATCACAGAGAAGAACAATCATGAAAAAGAGAAATTACATTCAGGCTTACATATTTCTTCAATGGTTATACATATAAAATATCTAGGATGAACACCTAATTCTGCTCTTCTGGCTAACATTCCGTTAGGTAATAAAACACAGTTCCACACAGGGGGGAAGGGATTGCCAGAGAATGTTAGTGAACCCTCTCTAACTAAAACACTATTGATTAAAGAATACATTTCAAAACCACACCTCTAGAAAATCATAATTATATGGTCAAACGAATTAATAAAACATGCGTACAGGAAGATCAAACCCAAATCTGAGTTACATACATTAAAACTATATTTCTATAGGAGGATGTTTGTGTGTGTGTGTGTGTGTGTGTAGAAAGTTTCAAGTTTCGTTATCTCTCTGTGGTCCAGAGAGGGGAAAAGGGGGGGTTTGGAATGTAGAACTTTGCAAAGTGAAGAGAATGTATGGACTTTTATTATTCTCCAAGGTGCAATTTAGATCGTAAAAGTCAAGTTGTTCCAGTCTTTATGGAGCCTGGCGTATGATTTGTAATTTCGAAGTCAGGAGGTTACAAGCTCTGATAAGCTTAGCAAAGAACGTTTTGGGCAGGAATGTGCTTAGAAAACACAGAGAGTCCGAATTTGTTAATTCAAACCAACGACGAATGATTCGATAGCCAATGTTGTTACATTCCCCCTTTTCGTCCGGTGAAGTCCGTGTGGACATCGTCGGACGACAATCATCACAATGGTCACATGGCAGGTGAATCATGACAGTCGTGTAGCAGGTGGATCATGACGGTAGGAAGGCAGGTGGTGCTTGGAGCTGAGGATTCAGCTCGATGAGGTTCGGCGTGGTCTCTGACTTGACGCCCCCCTTTCTGGGGATTCCGTCTGAAACCTGCAAAGGTGCACAGCTTTCGTGCACTTGGCTGCATCGCATCTCGTTGAGTCTTCTGTACAGGATGGAGACCAACCTAGTGTTAGGGTGTGGCTGATTACCTGCAAAGGTGCACAGCCCAATGTCGGCGGCGTTCCAGCCTCGGACCGCAGATGAAGTGTTCAGAACGGGCCGTCGAGCCGGTGCTCGGAGGGCTTTGTTGGCAGGAGCAATGTCCATGAGTTGGGACCCCCTTTTCTCACTACGGAGTTCCAGTCCTGGATTCACGGTGACGTTTAAGTTTTTGGAGGATGGTAGTTTCAGTGCTGTCTGGTACTCTTTGCTGGGAAGCTGGTACCATGTCAGGCCATCAGGGTGTAGGATGACACCTTTCAGTACTTGAAGTCCCATTTTCTGGTTGAGCATGTTGACACGGCTGGTTGTGTCATGCTGGTCGTGAGTGACAGTGGCGGTGTGCACAGGTGCGTTAGCAGACCACCTTTCACCTACAATCTCTGCTTGCGCCTCTGTCACTTGTGTGTGAGGCTTAGCTTCGGCAGGGCAGAGATAATGAATGTCTTTGGTTATAGTGCACAGGTGCAGGTTTGGAGCTGAGTACGGTTGTGTGTCGCCATCGTGGTAGGCCACCACGTCTGGAGGGCTTATCTTGATGTGGGTGTTGTTTTCCCAAAACCTGACCTTGCAAATGTCTGTAAGTCTGTAGACTTGGCTTGACTCGATGATAGGCGGATTTAGGAGAAGGCCCACTTCTCTCTGCTCGGGATCGACGCAGAGTGAGATGGTGCTACCCAGAGAGTAGGCCAGGTGTTTTTGTAGAAAGTCAGCTGGCATGTTGATGGCGGAAGCCAGCACAGTTAGCATCAGGCTTAGTATCAGGTATGGTGGGATTACACCTGTGGCTATGCTGTCATTGGAGGAGCTAACCTCCCACAGCATGTCTGTCGTTGGCACTGTAACCAGCTGAGTCTGGACAAAGTCACTCTGTAAGACAGTAAACTGCGGCTTCATGGAGTTTGCGGTCTGGTTCGCTGCATTTACACTGGACACACCAATGTTAAACAGAGTTCTGGCAGCAGCTCCGGTTCTGAGCAATGCTCCCAGGAACTGGCTGGAGTGGTGGTTGGTGCTTAGGAGTCCCGATTGTGCGACAGTCACTTTCTCCAGTTGGTTGAGCATGTGTTCGACCTTGGCCTCGGCTTGAGAGAGGGAGTCCTCTGTCCGTCGGACACTTGTCCAGATGTATTGGGCTACGGAGCTGGGGTAGTGTGCTCTGTAGACCGGGCGGGGCTGAATGAGTCGAACATGCACTTGCTGGGTGTAGGTCCTGCCGTCAGTGATCTGGGGTCTCGGTCGTTCCCTCGGTGGCAGCTGTCCTCTGGTTGGCTGACAGTACAGCATGGCGAACCACAGCAGCAACCTGGTACAGACAACAGGGTGAGAGAGAGAGAAAGGGGAGGAAGAGGCCAGCAAGGGTTGTCTTTGATTGGACAGGGCAGTCTTTTTACTTTGTGGGCGGCGACTGGGTTTAGTTCGCCTTGGCCCATGTTTTGCCACATCTTGCTGTCGGCTTGTCGCTTGCTTCAGTGTCTCGTTAGTGTCTCTGTTGTTGTGTTGTGCAGCACATGATGCGTTATAGACGAACATTAGCCGTTTATCCCCCTTTGTGCGCCGTGGCATTACATGCCTTGGCATAGTGATGTCAATCGGTGCACAACTCATAATGTTGTTCTGTACGCGCAGCATGTGCGTTGTGTCATGCACTGGTCTGAGGCACTGGTTGTCAGTGAGGTCAGACGGCGTGTGAGGGTGGATAAGGAAAGTCTTTATGTTGCTGACAAAAGCCCGCATGTCCATTATGGTTGTCTTTTCAAATAGCGGAGCCAGCGTAAGCGGCTTTGAAGTAGGCAGTTGAGCTTGTAAAGTTCTCATGCTGTGTGTAAGCTTTTCAACCTCTAGGGTGGGTGGGTGGGTTGAAAGTGACCACAGCTTGTTGTTTAATGCACCAGGCTTGGCAATGGCTTGAATGAGGTCATGTCGCTGCAGGTCAGTCATGACATTGAGGCAGCAAGTGTCAAAGTCTTTGGTGGGCTGTAAGGTGCAGGTTAGCGGATTCGAACCTTCAGTTGGTACTGAGTCTGTGTCTTTTTGGCTGGCTGTGGGAGTTCCCATGAACTCTGTGACCTTTGTGACCTGACCGTCTGGCTGTGACTGGAGGGGGCAAAGTTCTCGTACTTGGGCCCAGACTTTGAGCTGTTTCAAGTCCAGTAACGGTTCAAAACGATCTAGAAGGTCTCTGCCGATGAGGAACGGAAAAGTGTCCATTTTTGAGATGAACACGGGATGGACTAGACTCAAAGGACCAATCGTCAGGTGAATGTGGGCTACCTGTTCGAGCCGGATGTCATGTTGACTGTATGACTGTACGTTCAGTTCACAAGTTTGAGGTGTAAGAGTTCGGTCTTGTCTCTTAGCTTTAAATTGGAGTCTTTGGAACAGTTGATTTGAGATCACCGTAATGTCCGATCCTGTGTCTATCAGGGCTTCCATGCTCACTTCCTTTTCCAACGTGATGTTCAGGTAGAGTTTTTGGGCCACCCCCTTTTTGATTAGGTTGCCCAGGAATGTTGGCATGGCAGGTGTGACGGTCGTTGGGTGGTTAGGACCGGTCTCGTGTAGCTTGCTGTGGAGGCAGTTAGACAGAACAGCGTTTTCTGGTACCTTGGTATTTTGGTACCTGGTGTGAGGAGGTGTGCTGTTTCGTTCATGGTGTGCAGCTGTCAGCTGTGAAGCTTGTGTGATGCTGTCACGTTGTGATGTGACAGTTAGCTCTGTGGTCTGTGGATGATGAGCAGTGTTCGAGGTGCTTGGCTCAGTCAGATGGCGGACAGACGGTTTGGTTTCAGTTCTTATGCTTAGGCATAAGATGTCTGGCTCGTCCTTCTTGTCTTTCTTGCAACGTTTCTGGTGAAGAAGCTCTTTCAGCACCTTTAGGATCTCTGCTGTCTCAGACGTGGATGCACTGTGGTTATCTGATGTGAGCTCAGGCTTGAGCTTACCAGTGTCGTGTCGAGAGTGGTTCCACTCTCTGTCGGGGCTTGTTGTCCTGGGCGGTGGAGATCGGCTCTTCTTGGGTCGCCGGCCGGTTTCCCGGAATCTTTTAGAGCGCTCGCTCTGGTGCTTTGGACGAGCACCACTGCGATTGTGTTGCCCTCTGCTGGTTTGGAACGGTCGTGACTCTCTGTAAAAATGTCTGTGACTGTGGTGTTGTGGGACACCCTCTAAAGTCAGTTTTGAACAGTGTCCAGAGACAGAATAGATTGTGGGGTTTTTCACAGTCTTTTCAGAAATAGTCTTTTGCTTGGTGTAAGCTTTATGGGCTAAGTCACGCAGCTGTTGGGTAGACATGGCCCGTGCATCGGCCAAAACCCCAATATGATGGGATAAGGTTGGATGGAGATTCCGCATGAAAAGAGTTCTAAATGTAACATCCTGTTCCATCCCTGGCTCATTCCGTGCTCCGAAGAAGACTTGTCGGAGTCGGTTGTAGTAGGTCTGGGGGTGTTCACGCCGACCTTGTTTGAGGTCTACAGCAGCGATGAAACCTTGATCGGAGTCTGGATCAGAGAATTCACTGATCAAAGCTTGCCGTAATTGTTGGAAGTCCGTTTTGACAGCCTGTGGTTGACGGTCTAGAAAACTACGAACATCACTACTAGCCGTTATTCTTAACAAATACAATTTGTCCCAAGCCGTCATGTTGGCGACAGTTTGCACGTGAAAGTCAATGTCTCTTAAATAAGCATGAATGTCATAATGTCCTGCAGAATCTGGATCGAACATAGGAATGTTTCGAGCTAGCTTGTCAAGTTCTCGGGGGGTCGTGCCGTGGTTAGTGGCATGGGTTTTCTGAAAGGGTCCTCCCCCTTTTGCTGTTGACAGATGGTCTTGGAAGCTGGCTGGTGATGTCTTGAGCGGTGGGCTTACATCTCCCTTTTCAGCTCTGGGTTCTTGGCTGAAAGGTGCGGACCAGCTGGTCAGGGGAAACTCTGTGATGTGCGTTTCTCCGTTCCAGCCACTCTGCAGTCTGTAAGAAGGTTTCAGTTCTGCATGAACAGTGTCAAGTTCATCTTGGAGCTCGTCTCTCTGCAGAGTAAGCTCGCTGATTTTAGCTCGGGCCGTTTGCAAATGTTTTTCGCAGGCCCTGGCTTTTGCTTCTGCTTCTTTTAGTTCAGTCTCGGCTCTCTCTAGGAGAGCGTCACTTTGTTGGAGTTTTTCGTCGAGTTCTTTTCTGGTTTCTCTCTCCAACTGTTCTCTTTGGTCGGTGTCGAGGCGCAGATCTTGCAGGGCATTTCGAAGTCTTTCTACTTCTTTCTGTAGTTCTGGATCTGTGGCGTCCTCTTTCTCGCGCTGGTTCTGGGTCTCGAGGAGGAGCTGATCTAGACGACTCTGGGTCCGGGCCTGGTCCTTCCAGGCCTCATCCGCTTGAAGCTTTAGCGTTGCGGCTTGCTGCTCCAGGTCGATGTTGCTCCGTTCGCTGAGCCGTGCCTGGGCGACGAGGAGGTGAGCTAGGGTCCCGGTGATCCTGGCGAGTTCTTTGTGGGTGTAACTCTGGCTAGGATCCTGTGCCATCAGCTGGTCCAGCTCAGTGTCCAGCTGCGTTTGGTTCAGATGCTGCAGGTCACTGGCTTCCTTGGGCAGGAAGGTGCTCGTTGTCGCTTTTAGCCATGTCGCTAAGTGCTCCCGACGGACCGCGGGACTGGATGCACGGGACATATTGGCTTCACTGTAGGCGAGAGAAGCACAGCACACACACAAAGAGACCAATGCAAGTTTGTTCTAAGGTTAAAGAGCTATACTCATACGGGCTATGCCGTTTATGAGAATTTTGGGCTAACTGATGCACAGTTAGACAGTTAGCGGAGCCAATTGACTTGGGTCGAAGGACCCGAACTAGAGATTTTGGCAGGCAGTAGCCTGGCGGGTCACGTGTTGTGACGCCGGCTCTGGTTGTCGCTCTACTTATTCAGTTTTCTTTGGTGGCTCTCACAGGTTACTGTCTTTAGGTGAACTGAAAGAAACAAATCACAACAAAACAAAGGATAGAAAAGATCAAAGTGAAACAAAACACTAGTGATGACTAGGTCTGGAATTAAATGAAACAGAACAGTAACACGGTACGTGTTAGAGAGGGTAACGAGACCTAAGCTATTACCACTGCTAGGGTTTAGGATAGGGCCAACAGGTGAGTGGGGCTATCGGGGCAGGAAGCCTAGGAAGAGGGTGTGGCTTGGAGAGGAAAGGTGGGTCAAAACACTTAAAATATATCCGGGGGAATATCTAATATTCTGGGGCTTATACTAAGAGAATGGGTTTTATCACATTTAGTTTACCTGATGTGAATTGAGGCCACTCAGGTGGAAACCAGTGGCTCGGTCAACCTCTCCGACAGTTCTCCAACACTTGACCGCAGTGCTCCCGGGCAACCTCGTCTCTCGGTACCACGGTGTGCCCACTCAAACCACTTGCGACTTTAAACACAAAGTGGCAACGCCAAGGTGTCAATCATCAGACGGCACGGAAAGATTGAGTTTTCCTCGGAACTCTCCTTTCGGAGTGGTCCTTTCAGCAGACCCCAGTTCGAGTGATTGTCTCAAAATTGCCTTGTGTGTCGCTGACGTTGACTTAACCTTTTGGCGGGCCAAATTGCTGATGTCGGGGTGGCGTGCCACAACCGGAGGTACGAGATTCGGAAGAGTCCGAGACACACGGCCAGTGTCGGGTAGCGTCGGACAGGTGAGCTCGCTTGCCGGAGACCAAGCAGAGATGGCTGTCAGATCACAAAGGGAGTACTACAATAAATACACAGAAGGATGAACAAGGGAAACTTAAAGTGAATTAAGGCTTGCTTGTTTAAAACCAATTGAGTAGTTATGTCTGTAGAAAGGAGAGTCAAAGGTTTTACTAAATAATGATAAAACAATAGGAAGTTATGATAATGTTAATTATCAAAATGACCTAACCCGAAAGAGAGAAGGAAAAGAATAACAGTAGGAATAAAATAATAGGAAAAAAAAAAAAAATAAAAATAAAAATTTAAAAATCAGAATAGAAAGGAACAGGATTGAAACACGGGAGAAGAAGCAGGCCGCAGTAGCTGGTTTTCACCACAAGGGGGCGTGCTCCCTCTCTGTGCTTAACCTGGCAAACATAAAACTTAATTCAAATTAAAAATTCAAAACTTGTTTAAATTAAAATTTAAAATAAGCATGTAAGGAAATGTAAAAATCAGAATATCTTATAATAATCCAGATACACTAAAGTATCAGTCCTATTTATAAAAATAATCAGGAGAGAAAGCCGATATAAAAGTGAAACGAGGAAAATAGTGATGCCGACTTAGTATCCACAAGGCCACACGATGGTGCTGTTTCCTTCAAGTGGATGTAAGTGGCTGAATGCACAACTCAATTTAAATTTAAAATTCAAACTAGTTTAATAAATGAGCATGTAAAGAGCATGTAAAAGGAAAACTCAGAATAATATCCCATAATAATTAATGGTAACAGTGAAGTTTCATCAATAATTATTAAGATAATCAAAAGAGAAAAGTGGAAGTAAACAATTCGAAAAGAGAGCTGAGTGAACCGACCTCGCGGGTGACGGCCACTAGGTGCCGTTGTTTCCTCTAAGGGAATGGCTGAGATTTAATCTAAGTTTTAATTCAAATCTTGTTTGAACCAAACTCAGAGTAAATGTATCAGTTAAAAGCAGGAAAATGGTCTAACACAAATTAATATTCGCCCGAGCAAAGCTGTAAATGCGAATAGTTATTTAGAGTTTAGACATTAATTCACAGGGAAAAAAAAAAACTTCAGCAGTAAAGAGAGCGTTATTTGATAACTGGCCACAAGGTGGCGTAATTGCGCTCATGCAGGCTGACGTCAGTGGGAGGCGGCGCTCACGCAGGGTGACGTCGGTGGGGGCGCGTAATTTGAAACTTCTAAACACTTAACGAACGCCCTCTGGCGTTTAGTTAATGGAATTACACCCAATTTCCATGTAATTCAGCTTTTCAGATCGCGTAACGCGCTGATTTTCTGCAACAATCACAAATTAGACAGAGGTCTCGGCGGACCTTTTGGTGCTATTAATACTGCACAGGAGAGTATGGCGGGGTTTCTTTGCCGCAAATACTCAAATGTGGGCAACAGGAATTTTCCGTCTGTTGCTAGACTCCCATATTACACATTTATCAAAATAGCACTTGATTTGTGTATTTAGGTTTTCGATTGATTAGCTAGGTCAATGTTAACCAGGAGTTTTACCGTTTTGTTGAATATCACTGGACTAACCACGAATTCAATAACGATATTGCATGCATGCAAGGCCTATGTTTAATAAGGACTCTCGCTTAGAAAACATATTTATTAATACCGGTAGTACGCACGTGAGAATTCTTCGTTCACAGCGATTTAAAACAAATATTAGAAATGTATCAACTGCAGAGATATTTCTTCATCTCTTAACAGGACATTTGTAATATTAAATACTGCAGTGTACGTAGCATTTAACAGTGCTAAAATCGTCTAGGCATATTTTAGCAACTTGTTAAAATGTACGTTAGGCCTACTGACTTCGGCTTTTTGCCTTGGACAGTTAGGAGTGAGTTCGCGTTAGCGACTTAACTCACAAATTCATAATTTCATAATGCGCAAAAATTCTTAATAACCATATAAACAGACTGAAACTGAATATTGCCCCTAAACAAAGTTTGAAATGCCCGCATTCTCCACCAAAACATGTAAAAACAATGGGTCGTACATTAATATTAATATTAGCTCAAATGATCTATAGGGAATTTTAATAATTAATCATGAATATGATTAATATTTTGTATGTTACAGTTACATTAATTTATCGCAGCTGAACTAGATTGATATATGAACGATTACCATAACGGGTTATGGTTCGTCATTAATACATCAATTGTTCTTATTTCAGCTCGAAGTTATGGGATAACTTTAATGGAATTAATTTAGTTATCAAACAATCTGTTTGTCCAGCGAACAGATTGTACGTAAGATTAAATTAACTCTCAAGGAAAATTATCCTTCTTACAAACACGAGAAAGAGTATCTTTTCCAGGCCTTGCAAAGACACTCTCGGTGTTTGTAGACTAAAATTAGGTTACTTAAATCGTAGCCTACCAAGGTAAAGCATATAGCTAAGATCGAACATTTCAGGGACTAAGTAACATGGGCAATTAAAACAGAGTCAGTCAAGGACATATGGAATTTAATAATTAGACTAATACTACATCGAAACTACGAGTATACACAGAGTAAATACATATTTACAACAGAAACATACGGATGAAAACATTACAAGACCAAACGGATAACAGATGAGATAGGGAGAGGATGAAAGGGAGAAAGTGAAACTAAAGTTCAGGATGAGAGAGATCACCGAGATGCTCTCTCTCATCGCAAAAACACAGGTAACCTTTTGAGAGACAGCAAGGAATCAAATCACATTAAAAGTTCAATAAACTTATCTTGCAAAATGGTTCTCTTTGTTGCTGAAGAACGCAGAGTTCATGCGTGTGTCCTAAGACCATCGTGCGTGTGTTTCTTTAAGAAAGCCGGGCTCGCGCTCTTGTGTCTTCTGGTGAGCGCGGTAGCGGGGTTTTCGAAAGAGTCTTTCTTTCTGAGTTGAAGTTGTCTGCTGCGTTTGCTTCATGGAGTCCGAAGACGAAAATAAAGAACATACTTAAAGAAAATTGAAAACGCTCCCAAAGGGAGCCATAAGGTCTTCTCGCTGACGAGGCGGGTTCGTGAAAGTGCAGGAACAAAAACAAGACGAAAGGAAATACAGAACAGAACTGAACGGAACGCGGAGTGTAACCGCTTTTCTAGGGCACAGGAATTTCACTCCTCCCTGGGGCTTGAGCCAATTGGAATGCGAAATTCCAGGCGGGAGAAAAGTTCTTTGTCTCACTATGAGTTTGATTTGCATGTTTTATGGCAGTCTTAGGATCATGCCATTTCTACGTTAAACAATTATAACTGCAGTAAAATGCATTTTATCATAATTTGGTATCCATATCTTTCCTACGGGTATATGGAGGTTTAATTCAAGACCAAATTTGGTATGTTTAAAAGCTACGGCCTAGAAGTACCTTCTTACTCTGTAAGATAAGTATTAAAAGTTCGATTAACTGGGAATAAGACTAACCTAAAATGTGATGTGCATTTACAAGTGGGAATGAAAATTAGACTTTTTAAAAAGATCCACATGGCATATCTATGATTGAAAAAGGGTGCACATCTGAGACATTATTCCTTTACGGTTTACAAGAATACAAAAACCCATCACAGAGAAGAACAATCATGAAAAAGAGAAATTACATTCAGGCTTACATATTTCTTCAATGGTTATACATATAAAATATCTAGGATGAACACCTAATTCTGCTCTTCTGGCTAACATTCCGTTAGGTAATAAAACACAGTTCCACACAGGGGGGAAGGGATTGCCAGAGAATGTTAGTGAACCCTCTCTAACTAAAACACTATTGATTAAAGAATACATTTCAAAACCACACCTCTAGAAAATCATAATTATATGGTCAAACGAATTAATAAAACATGCGTACAGGAAGATCAAACCCAAATCTGAGTTACATACATTAAAACTATATTTCTATAGGAGGATGTTTGTGTGTGTGTGTGTGTGTGTGTAGAAAGTTTCAAGTTTCGTTATCTCTCTGTGGTCCAGAGAGGGGAAAAGGGGGGGTTTGGAATGTAGAACTTTGCAAAGTGAAGAGAATGTATGGACTTTTATTATTCTCCAAGGTGCAATTTAGATCGTAAAAGTCAAGTTGTTCCAGTCTTTATGGAGCCTGGCGTATGATTTGTAATTTCGAAGTCAGGAGGTTACAAGCTCTGATAAGCTTAGCAAAGAACGTTTTGGGCAGGAATGTGCTTAGAAAACACAGAGAGTCCGAATTTGTTAATTCAAACCAACGACGAATGATTCGATAGCCAATGTTGTTACATGGTTTAGCAAAATAATGTAAGAGCAAATACAGCCCTGCAACCCATTGTTGTTGAATTTATTACTTTAGATAATTGTGCTAATTTTGCAATGGTTTGGCTTAGGCTGTAGTTTTAATTCGATGTTTCTGTATTAGATTGTCTCTGTTTGTCATGGTACAGCTGTGAATAACTGCACTGTGTGTTTGTCACAGGTCCAAATGCCATCTCTGTCAGTTTGTCTCCGATGGGTCGTTACGTGATGGTGGGTCTGGCGTCTCGTCGCATCCTGCTGCATCAGATCACCGATCACATGGTGGCACAGGTCTTCAGACTGCAGCAGCCCCACGGAGGAGAGACGTCCATGAGGGTACGTCACTTCTGACCTCACGTCTTCTTTAGAGACTGCCACTGCTCTCAATACTCAATGAAATAAAAAAGCAAAGAAAACTGCTATTTGCTTTTTGAAATCCAAACCGCAATATATCCTTAAAAGTTATACGCCTATGGACTGGAAGGCTGTAAAAAAAAAAAAAAAAAATTGCCTTCCTATGTAGGTTGTCACTTTTTTGTCAGAAGATTCAGTGTAATAAAAGGCAAAAGTAAAAAAAAAAACATCCTTTGCCTTCAAAGACGCAAACTCCTATATATATATATATATATATATATATATATATATATATATATATATATATATATTTATACTGTATATATATATATATTATATATAAGTTGTTATATATATATATATATACAAGTTGTTTCAAACCTGTATGAATTTTTTTCTTCTGCTGAACACAAAGGAAGATATTTTGAAGAATGTCGGTAACCAAACAGTTGATGTACCCCATTGACTTCCATGGTATTTTTTTGCCTACAATGGAAGTTAATGTGGTACATCAACTGTCTGGTTATGTTTTTTTTTTTTTTTTTTTTTTATTAAATTACAATTTACATTTTGGTGGAGAGTCCAGATGGGCCACAAAACCCATTTCCGTTTTTTTTACTTAGTCAATTCAGTCTTTCTTTTCATGACATTTGATTATTGTGAAGCTTGGATATTATTGGTGGACTGCCACTGCCCTATGTAGATCAGCTCTCTGTGCTCTCTACAGCAGAGGGGGGAGCCTGGGGTTTAGAAAAGCCTTTGAGTAGGAACCTGACCTAGATACGCTCTCTTAGAAATAGAGAGGGAGAGAGAAGTGGGAAAACTGTGTGTTTGTGTGGAGCGAAGGGCATAAATGGAAATATCTACATGGTTGACTTTTGTTTTTGTAAGCTGTGCTCATGGCAGGATTCTGAACGTGGATTAATTTGAGAGCGATGGAGCAGGAGAGCTTCATTTTTATCCTTGTTCAGTCTCTAAACATACAACACCAAATCTCTCTCTGCAGAGTTTGGAAAGCCGTTCAGTGAGCGCTTGTTAGTTTTCATGGGTGTTTGCTGTTATTTCGCCCGCACTCCCCACTTTAGTCTCTCTATGTGTTTCATGCTGAGCCTAATTTGTATGATAAATATGAAGCTTCCTCTTAATTAGGCTTACATTAATGTCTTTGTGTTTATCAGAAACTGTGATGCATTAAAATAAGTTAGTACCCTTGTTGTTGCTGCTAGAGCTCCTTAGAATATGACCCATACATGAATTCAGTCTCTCTTAATGACACTCAGGCACTCTTTCTCAGCTCTAATGGTTATTGTATATCACTACCACAGGTAATGTAATGAAGTGGACAATGCAGTAGTGTTATGTTATGTCTTATATGAGATAATGAGGAGTCTTTGAATTCCACAGGTCTCCTGACTGTCAGCCTTTCACACATCTCTGTGTGAAATATTTTTCCCAGGTCTGCTTTCATTAAATTTTCTCTCTGCATTGTATATGAGACTGATATGAGACTTGTCTGTAAGTTTCTTGAACTGTTAATGGAGGCCTTAAACATCATCGTAGAAGCTGCATGAACCAAAACCATTTGAACTGTCCGATTAAGTTAAAGTGCTCAGATTCACTGTGTGCTGTTGTTGGTTACCACAACAAATGTAGGATTTTTTATTTTTTTTTCATGTAGAACAAGCTAAGAAACTGTGAACAATCTAAAATTCAAGATTTTGTGAACCTTTTTAAGTGTAAGTCACAAGTAAATTAAGTTTTGGTCACAAGAACAGGGCAGAAAAAATAATCCATGGCCTCTTAGGGCTTCTATACACTGTTACTTGGAGTAAAATGTACAACTAATTTATTTTTAAGAAATTCAAGTATATCTATATTTATTGAATGTCTGAATGAATTATTGAATCATACTATGTGAAAGTAAAACACCAGCACCGTAAAACGACAACAGGCTTCTGCTATGAATCATGGAAAAAAACGTGGACAGGTGCAAAATGCATATTAACCACTACATACATTTGCCATAGCAACGTCCTCACAGTGTGCCTCATTTCAGCTGTAACTATAGCAACAGCACATTTAATACATTTCATTTTTTGCTTTTTTGGTTTATAGAGACGTTTCTCATTCACAGTACGTTTATTTATTAGTTTCCATCATTTTATATTCTGTAATTTGATTATGTTCTGTTTCCCCCTCATGTCTTTGTTTATTAGAAGTGATATTTTCTCATATGGTAGTTAATGAATGAATTTAATGCGTCAGCATCGTTAATGTGTCTGCTTATTACCAGGATTAATTATACACTGGAGTGCAGAGAGAAAGAAAATGAACAAAGGTTAGCCCAAGGCTCTGTCTCCAGCTTTGAACAACTTTGAACTGTGAAAAACTTTTTGTACATTTTTTTTTTGTAATAATCAATTTCATTCTCAAGCTATAGAAAAGTACTCGTCATGCCACTTACCTGTCAATGTTCTCTAGTAGTCTTGACAGGTGATTTCATATTAGGTTGTTTTTTAGATTGAAAACTTAATTGTTAATAGTTAATTGTTTTATGAGCAGTGTAATATTTAAAGTCCCCCTGTGGTGAAAATCAAGCCTTTAATGTTGTTTATATGTCCATGTGGTCTTTCTTCCCTTAAAGGTTGTATCAGTGATTTCAGGCCCCCCCAAAAAATGATCACATTCATCTAATCTTTCCTAACGATCCGCTAGCTGCCCGCCCCATAAGCATGCCGTCAATAAACTGCATCTCTCTAGGCAGCCTAGGCTCTGAGATCTGCACACAAAAACAATTGGTTTCACCAACCACTCAAAACCAAAACAAATAGTGTTCCAACCAATCACCGACAGGGGGAGGGTGTTTGGGGAGGTTTTGTGCTCGTGCACGGCTGCACGCAGAGTCAGAGCTGAAGAAAAAGCTGGCTCAAAACCTCACAACACCCGCCCCCCTGTCGGTGATTGGTTGGAACACTATTTGTTTTGGTTTTAAATGGTTGGTGAAACCGATACTTGGTTACTCACGTAACCTCGGTTCTCTCTAGAGAGGGAACGAGTATTGCGTAAGCTTGCTTACGCTGCGGGAAAAGTCTTCTTTTCTCGAGATACTGAAGCCAAAAATTATCCTTAATTTCATATTTTGTCAACGCAGTGCAGCTGCGGGCAGCTGAGCTAGAGCGGCATACTGCACGCTCATTGGCTGCCGCGCGGCAACTGCTTAAGCCTACCAGCGAGCCTGGCGTGACGTCACGTCACAGCCCACCAGAATGGGCGGCGTCAGAGCGTATATAAGGAAGGCTCGTAGGCTATATTCTCTGTTTTCTGTCGAATGAAGCGACACGAGCTATAGGCTTTAAGCACGGCAGGGAACGCAATACTCGTTCCCTCTCTAGAGAGAACCGAGGTTACGTGAGTAACCAAGTATCGTTCTCTTACGAGAGGTTCTCTCGTATTGCGTAAGCTTGCTTACGCTGCGGGAACCCCTTGTCCACGCCGTGCGCGCCTAACGATCACATATGACACTTTATGAAAAGCATAGAGGTGAAATGACAGGTGGCCAGCGGTGCGGGCCAACACATGTTCATAAGCACACCTAGGGAACACAAGAACGGCATGGCCGGTCTATGCATACTGATACCCTGAGCGTGCAGCTCAACAGACAAGCTAATCGATAGTACAGCCTGCGCACATGAGAAGGACATGAACACGACTAGACTGACAGAAGTTTAGCCTGCAGGGCGGGAACTTCCAGGTTATAAAACCTAACAAATGTAGAGGGGGACGCCCAGCCCGCCGCCATACAAATGTCATGAATGGAAATCCCGCTGGACCATGCCCACGATGAGGCCATGCCTCTGGTGGAATGAGCCCGTATGCCCAACGGACATTGCAGGTCTTTTGACGCATATGCTGCTGCAATAGCATCCACTATCCATCTGGATAGCGTCTGTTTCGAGGCGGCTCGACCCTTAGCGCGCCCTCCAAACGAAACGAAAAGCTGCTCTGAGAGCCTGAAGGCTGCAGAGCGCGTGACATAACACCTTAACGCCCTGACCGGGCAAAGGCGGTTAACACCCTCCTCACTGCCGGATGACGGCAGGGCCGATAGGGTAATGACTTGACCCCTAAAGGAAGTACCTAACACTTTGGGGACATAACCGTGCTTCGGTTTGAGAATGGCTAACGAGTCGTTAGGTCCAAACTCGAGGCACGACGCGCTGACGGACAGCGCATGCAAATCACCCACTCGTTTGACTGAAGCCAGAGCTAGCAGAAAAACGGTTTTAAGCGTCAAGTATTTCAACTCCACAGAGTCCAAAGGCTCGAAGGGATGCACTTTTAGGGACTCTAGGACCAGAGACAGGTCCCAAATAGGGACTGACGGGGGCCGAGGAGGGTTCATCCTCCTGGCCCCGCGCAGAAAGCGGGTAATGAGTTCGTTCCTGCCCAGTGAGCGGCCGCGCGCCGAATCGGCGAACGCTGCTATGGCCGCGACGTAAACCTTGAGCGTGGAGGGGGACCTGCCCACGTCTAACATCTCTTGGAGAAAGTTTAATACCTGTGGGACTCCACAGGACTGAGCATTAGAACCCTTTTCCACACACCATTTGCTAAACACCGACCATTTAGACGCATAGAGCCGCCTCGTCGAGGGGGCTCTGGACTGCGTGATCGTGTTAATTACCCCTTCTGGCAGATCAACGAATATCCGTTGATTTCCCACGCATGCAGAGACCAGTGCTCTGGATGGGGATGCAGAATCGATCCTCGGGCTTGAGAGAGAAGATCTCTCCTCACCGGAATCGGCCATGGGGCTGTGTCTGCCAGTCTCATTAGCTCGGGGAACCACGGTTGGTTTTCCCAGCGCGGAGCTATGAGGAGCACTGCGCAGTCCGCCTCCCTGATCCTTGCTAGCACTTGAGGCAGCATCGAGATCGGGGGGAACGCATACAGCGGAACGCTGGGCCAGGTCTGGGCCAGCGCGTCCTCGTGTTTTGAGAAAAACCTCTGGCACTGAGCGTTCTCGCTCGCAGCGAAGAGGTCAATCTGCGCTTCGCCGAAACGACGCCAAAGCGTTTGGACCGTCTGGCGGTGTAGAGACCATTCCCCTGGGGGAACGTTGTCCCTGGTCAGTCTGTCCGGGCCGTCGTTCAGACGACCGGGTACATGAGCTGCCCTTAGGGAGCGCAGCGGGCCCTGAGCCCAGGATAGGAGGCGCTCTGTGAGAGCGCGCAGGGTTCTGGATCTGATTCCGCCCTGGCGGTTCACGTAAGACACCACTGACATGTTGTCCGAGCGAACTAGCACATGGTGTCCCCGTAGAAGCGGTAGAAAGTGCTTCAGCGCTTTCTCGACCGCCAGCATCTCTAGACAGTTTATGTGAAGGCTTCTCTCCGTATTCGACCATGGGCCGCAAATCGGACTGCCCTCGTGAGTCGCTCCCCAACCCATGTTGGACGCGTCTGTCGAGACCACTTTGCGGTGTGCGATGACCCCCATCGTCACTCCCCGCTGATACCATTCGGCCGCCAGCCAGGGCTGCATGGCTGAGACACAGCGCCGAGTCACTCTGACTGGTGCACGGCCCGAAATCCATGCTTTGCGGGGCACTTCTGCCTTTAGCCAGCATTGAAGCGGGCGCATTCGAAGTAAACCCAGCTGCAGGACCGCTGCGGCTGACGCCATATGGCCCAAAAGCCTCTGAAAGATTTTCAGGGGAAAAACTTTTCCCACTTGAATGGAAGCGGCGAGGTGTCGAACACAGCGTGCGCGCTGTGTTGACAATCTGGCCGTCATCGCCGCCGAATCCAGATCTATACCCAGAAAAGTGATAGACTGGCTGGGGGTTAGAGGGCTCTTGTCCCAGTTCACAGAAAGACCCAGGCTTTCCAAATGACCGAGAAGCGCCTTCTTGTGAGAAACTAGTTCCTCTGTTGAGTGCGCTATGATGAGCCAATCGTCCAGATAGTTCAGAATTCGCATTCCCTTTGATCTCAGGGGTGCGAGAGCCGCATCCATGCACTTCGTAAATGTACGGGGTGCCAGGGACAGACCGAACGGCAGGACGGTGTACTGATATACCTGACCGTCGAAGGCGAATCTCAAGAATGGCCTGTGACAGGGTATAATCTGAATCTGAAAATACGCGTCTTTCAGATCGAGAGAGATGAACCAGTCCCCCGGGCGAATCTGCGCGAGGATTTGACTGGTCGTGAGCATTTTGAACGGTCGTTTCACGAGCGCTTTGTTCAAATATCTCAGATCTAATATAGGTCTGAGCGCTCCGCCCTTCTTGGGTACGAGGAAATAACGGCTGTATAAGCCTGCCTCGGTAACCGGAGGGTGAACTCGTTCTATCGCCCCTTTGTGCAGCAAATTCGCTATTTCTGCGTGAAGCAGATGAGCTGCATCCGCCTTCACTTGAGTCTCGACCGGGGCGGCGAGCGAATTGAAGCGAATAGCCCTTTATCACTGTGTTTAGTACCCACTTCGACACTCCCGGAATAGCTTTCCATGCATTCGCACTCATAGCTAGGGGTCGAATCGCCTCCGGGTCCCGCCCGCCGCACAGCGTGTGGCGGTATGTGCGCGAGACGCGCAGTGGCAGTGAGGGGAGACGGGGGCTCGCTGATAGCGGCAGCCGGCTGAGTGACGCTGTGATAGAGCGTTGTGTGCGACGGCTCGCGGCGCGGAAGCGGGGCGGGCTCGTGAGTGTTTACATGAGAGTGTGCGTGCTGTGTAGCGGGCACAGGGCTCTTTATTAACACACAGCCGGTGGCGGAGTGTTCTGGTCCCCGAATGTGTGAGACAGAGCAGGCACTGTGTAGGTGTGAGCACTGGGGCGTGGGCACGTGACCTACAACGAACACTCGAGCGGCCGTAGCGCGCTTTATGTGAGTGCACTCTGTGGGGTACACAGGGGAGATTGTGCTTGTGTGTAGCAATGAACACTGGGACGTGGGCATGTTTACTACACTCATAACACTGACTGCGTGAGCCGAATGACCAGATTTTACACTCTTTATTTGATTTATCTGGGCCACCATAAAAACGGCGTTTGTGGGCAGGCGAGAGAGTTGAGAAACTGGCTCGTTGGCTGCGGTGGACACTACTGCAGTAGCCTTTATCAAGGGGACTGGCAGAGGGATACAAGTTAGCTTTGACGGCGGTCCGGCCGCGGCGGGACTCAACCGTCTTTTCCTCTCGACGAGTGCTAGGAGGACTTCGCAGGCTCGGGTTTCAGCGAAACTCTAGGCCGGGGACCCCGCGGGGGTGGCGGCCTGTGCTGGCTGGTGGAGCGGGACCTGGGTCGGCCGCGCTGGCGCTGCTGCGAAGCTGGAGGTCGAGACGGACGCTGCGTGGAGCTGCGTGCAGGAGGCTGAGTGTTAGAGCGGCCTGCAGCGGAGCTCGAGCGGCGGGGCAGAAAGAGGTTCATGGCCTGTGACGCCTTCTGTACTTCAGAGAAGCGGTCCACGAGGCCACTCACCGCAGGGCCGAAGAGACCGGTGGGTGAGAGCGGGGCGTTGAGAAACACGGACCGCTCTTGTTCCCCCATGTCGGCTAGCGTTAGCCATAGGTGGCGCTCTAAGACGGTCAGCGAAGCCATGGAACGTCCGATAGATTGGGCCGCTGTCTTCGTCGTGCGAAGGGAGAGGTCCGTCGCACTGCGCAGGTCGGTCAAGGCAGACTTATCCAGTTCTCCCTCGTCGAGCTGGCGGAGGAGGTCGGCTTGGAGAACTTGAAGGACCGCCATTGTATGCAGGGCTGAGGCGGCTTGCCCAGCGGCGGAGAAAGCGGTTGGGCGGGGGCACCGCTGGCGGAGACCATTCGAGGCCCAGGTGCTCGACTGCCAGTGTAAGGAGGCGGAGAAGCTCGGCGTCCACACTGGCGTGAGTCCTGCTGGACGCTCTGGTAGAGGAGGCGGAGCGGACAGAACCGGACCATCCCTCGCTGTCCGACGCCATTAACGAGCACGTGTCCAGTAGCGCGTCGTCATCCGCTTCATCCCCTGAGGCGACGGCATCGAGGGCGAGAGCCGTCGGCTGCGCGTCGGGAAGCGGGGGCGGAGAAGGAGAGAGCGAGGCTCGCGGGAGAGGCTCCGGCGAGGCGCTGGCTCGAGTCTCAGGCTCCGGTGGTCGTTAAGAGCGGCGTTTCTTTTTTCGCGGCCCGACGACGGTTGGAGCAGGCTCTGTGAAAAGGGCGAGTCGAGCCCGCAGGGTCGACATCGGCAGCTCCTCACAGAAGGCGCAGCCGCCCGTGGAAAGCGCGACGGCTGCGTGGTCCCGGCCCAGGCAGAGAGCGCAGATAAGATGGCGGTCTCTGTCGCTGAGCGTAGAGCGGCATGAGCCGCACGTGGTGCGAGGCATTTGCAACAACGCCTCTGCTCTTTTAGATAGTGCGGCGGAAGCAAAACACACACACAAAGAGCTTGCAATGAAAGGACCTCATTGGGCGTGACGTCACGCCAGGCTCGCTGGTAGGCTTAAGCAGTTGCCACGCGGCAGCCAATGAGCGTGCAGTATGCCGCTCTAGCTCAGCTGCCCGCAGCTGCACTGCGTTGACAAAATATGAAATTAAGGATAATTTTTGGCTTCAGTATCTTGAGAAAAGAAGACTTTTCCCGCAGCGTAAGCAAGCTTACGCAATACGAGAGAACCTCTCGTAAGAGAACAACTGTTTCTGTCAGATCTCAGAGCCGAGGCTGCCTACAGAGACGCGTTTTTTTGACGGCATGCTTATGGGGCGGGCAGCTAGCGGATCGTTAGGAAAGATTAGATGAATGTGATAATTTTTTTTTTGGGGGCCTGAAATCACTGATACCACCTTTAAAGGATTAGTTCACTTCAAAATGAAAATTCTGTCATCATTTACTCACCCTCAAGTTGTTTCAAACCTGTATGAATTTTTTTCTTTTGCTGAACACAAAGGAAGATATTTTGAAGAATGTCGGTAACCAAACAGTTGATGTACCACATTGACTTCCATGGTATTTTTTTGCCTACAATGGAAGTTAATGTGGTACATCAACTGTCTGGTTATAGACATTCTTCAAAATATCTTCCTTTGTGTTCAGCAGAAGAAAAAAATTCATACAGGTTTGAAACAACTTGAGGGTGAGTAAATAATGACGGAATTTAAATTTTGAAGTGAACTATTCCTTTTAATACACTGTTTGAACAGTGTACTTTGTGGCTTTTATCCTTGTCCTGAATCTCTTCTGTCTAGAGTAAAGAGAGAAAGAGTTTGTCTGTTGATCACTCATCTGCAGATGAATGAGACCGCTTTCTCTTTCCCTGGCAGACATGAACTTGTCCTATTTTTGTCCTTTTTTTCTAGAGCCAGTGGAGTGTAAGTAGTATGCCAAGGCTGACAGACAGGGACAGGGGAATGGATTGGAAAGAAAGAGAAAGAGTACTTTGGAGAAAGAGATTTGACTATTCACAGTTTAGCCTCTCCTCAGTTATGCTAGCAGTGCTTGTCATATCTGACACAGACTGCAGTCTACAGCGGAGAGGATAATGGGAGGTTCTGGTGACTGATAGAATGAGTGAAACTACTAAGAGGGCTGTGGGACAGTTTAAACAGGTGTGTTCTTGTATGTTTTTCAGAGGGTGTTTGATGTGGTGTATCCAATGGCGCCAGACCAGCGGAGACATGTCAGTATAAATTCTGCACGTTGGCTGCCAGAACCGGGGCTTGGGCTTGCTTATGGAACCAACAAAGGAGATCTGGTCATCTGCAGACCTGTGTGAGTCTCCTATCCATCCCTTCATAGTTCACTCAGCCCTCTTTGCGGGTCATAAATCACTTTTTCTTTCCTTTTTTGTTGCATTAAAGAATAAAAGTGCCGTTTTTTTTTTTTTTTTTTTACTCGGCTGGACTCTTCAAGATAATTGATTGACAAATATAATCAGCACTTTACTCATCTGCATGTGGGTCATCAACAAATAAGAAATGATCCGTAATGTTAACCATGATAAAACAAATTGCAATGGTATATATGGTGTGCGTATAAAAATGTTGTTCTGAAATGTTGAACTGTCTTTCCACTGCTTTGCCCATCTGTTTTTGTTTTCTGGGTGAGAACTGCACTGTTTAATGTTTATGCAAATGAATGTCATACATCTCAAATACCTTCTTGGTTTTGTCAGTTCTTCAGCAGTTTAAAAAGAAGTTTTCCTACAAGCGTTTGGTGTTTGTTAACGAAACTGACAGTAATTAATTCACTTCAAGGATCATTTCCCTCCACTGTATTTGGTTGTATAATTTGCGCTTGGCTGTGAATGTTGCTTTTCTGCAAGTTTGTCATAATTATCATCAAGGTTACTGTGTCTACAAAAAGCCCACGTTGCCACACAAACATTGTCTCTCTATTGTAAACACGCTCTCACTTCATTAATGCAAACAGTTTTGCCAATTAGAGAAAGCAGAAAATGCACCATACACAAACTCAGGGCTCAAACTTATTTATAGTTTATGTACTCAGTCGTAGTGTCCAGTGTTCAGAGACAGATAATATTGTGTGGCTTTGACACCAAAAAGCCCAATCGCTTTAGTCGTGACAGGAAATGATCTCTCTTAGTGTAATACTGTATAAACAGTAATAATGCACTACCACATAGGCCTCTAACAATTGTTGATTAATCATCTGATCGCGGTTATTTGATCTAATTGCAATTATTTGAGAAATTCAATAACCGTGTAGTTTAAATTTAAATAACGTTTTGCCATTTAAGTACATGACATTTAAGCGTGTAAAGAAATGTCATTAAATGTGCTCTGTCAAGTCTCTTTTTCCTGTGTGTAGAGAGAAGCAGGGGGGTCAGTTTTCGGCACCACAAAGGACCGTTGTTTACTCTACCCAAAAATGGTAGCTTTATTTACTCACCTTTATGCAATCCCAGACATCTGTGACTTACTTTCTTCTGTTTAACACAAACTGAGATTTTTAAGTCCATGTGAGTAATGCAATTGGATGGGTCTCTCAAAGTTGATGCTTCAAAAACCACACAAAACGAACACGGCAGTAACCCATACAATCCTTTTTTTTTTATATGGTCGAATGGATTTTTAAATGGGAAAATAAAACTGCCAGTAGGTGGCAGCAATTCATTGGCTATGTTCTGACTGCCAGTCCAAATCCGATTATTTGTGTATCCGATTGGAATCTGATTTAACATTATTGACGTCCATACTGAATCACAACTGTCCAGATCTGATTTGTGTGTCCATGCAGCTCTTTTGTTTTCCGGAATATCTGCATTGGTTTCTATGGCAATGACGTTGCATTGGCAGGTATACGTCAAAAACAGGAACAACAACAACTGCAACATGGAGGGGTTTGCAATACAGATGTTGTCTTATTTACAGCATGACGATGTGTAGCTGCCGCTCTGGACTACTGCATCTTATGAGGCAGCAGCAGAAACATAGGAGGCTGGTATATGTGGCTTTATTCCGTGCTGTTGTCTCTGACAGTTTTAACACATGTCTCCGTTACATATACAAAACATATCGTCATTTTCTGCTCGACCGGCACTTTGCAACAACGCACCCTTGTTTCTGCAGCGACTTTCAGAATGTTTCCTATAAAGACGTTTGCGTTTTATGTGGCGTGAGACAGTCACATAAACCACACGAAATGCGATCAGAGCAGTCAGACTGAAAAGGATTTCCAGAAATGCTATTTGAATATGATTTCAAACCACATACGAATGTAGCTTGAAACGTATTTGTAAAATTCGGATTATATGTGATTTATTTTGCTGTTCACGCTAAATCTGATCAGATTTCATTCGTATATTCACAAAAATCGAATTTGGACTGACAGTCTGAACGTAGCCTTAAAGCAGCACTCAGTACCTTCGGGATTTCTTCGCTGTATTCTCGCTTTTTGCTCACAGGTTTCTCTCTAGAGCTCCCCCCATAGCTTCGGAATAGATATTTGACAACACTGTTGTAAAAACTCGTTGGTGATTCTCAGACACCAGAGGCTATAGATCAACGACATCAAAGCAGATGGGACATTCTTTAAAACGTCTTCTTCATTCGGGTTCGGACAGCGTGAGGGAGCGCAATAATGACAGCATTTTAGCAGATTTCTTTTGGCCGTAAAGCAATTGTTTACATCGCGAGACCTGATATCACGCGAGACTTCCTGACGCGGCGGCCGGCGGCCCGCCGGCTCAAAGTTGCAAGTGCGTATTTTCTGCTCACGGGCACCAGGGGGGTGCGAAACGACCACCATTCAACCCGAAATAAGTAGTATAACCATTCCAATGACTCCGAAACTGTTCAGTTAAGGTAAAAAAAGTTACTTAGTTCACCTTTAATGATTGAGTCACTGAATCATTTATTTGATTTGTTCAAAATGGCTGATTCATTCAGGAACAAAGCAAGTGACTGTTCCCATTCAATTAGTTCTCTCGGTACAACACATAACTAGGCCTGAAAGGCCAATTACGCATGACAATGTTTGTATACTGTTGTTTACCCGCCCACAGCATATAAATGCAGTTACATGTGTTATTCCCTTTGTTCTTCAGCTCTTCATTGTGCTGCTAGAACACCATCACGCCACATTTTCATGAGAAGAAAAGCCCACGGTGATGATTCTTGTCGAAAATAATGCAGAAAAGAGAACGTTTTTAGCACAAGTTTAGCTTTGCTAACGAAGGGCTAATAAACTTTTCTAAAAACAAAATGTCCAAAAAATGCCACATTAACAAGAAATCCCATGGTGGTGACTCATGTTGAAGGAAAAGGCATAAAAGAGACGTTTTTAGCTCAAGTTTAGCATAGCTAACAAATGGCTAATACATTTTTTCATGAGAAATATCTGAACATAAGTTCTCGCCCCTGACCTATGGCATGTGGGTGTTTATGGTATACTCACGAGCACTGTCCAAAGTGTTTGGAATTGACCATTCTAGGCTGGATCTCTCCAACCCCAATGCATGTGTGCACTGCCGGCAGATGTATCGTTCCGCACTTAAGCGGTGTGTAGCATGTGCTCGGCGGGGCCATTTTTGGAGGCCACAGAGAGTTGGGACAATCGTGTGGAGGCCGAAGAGTGATAATATAGTATTCACGACAAGGTTCCTCTGGCTGCCCTTAGTCTGAGCGGAACTTTTACTGTCGGGGATGATTCTGTCTCGCTGGAGGCGGGGTGGGCGATGAATGCTCTGACGATATTTTTTTTAAGCAGGGCAGATCACGGCTCCCCCAAGGTGGTGGGTGGAAGTGAACTGAGGGCCCTTGCATTTATCTATGTTGGAGAGCAGCAACAAAGTTTGTCTGTTGAGTGGCCTGCCCCTATACAGAGAAGCAGAGAAGTTCTATTTGACGCCTGCCAATCTATCCAGATTGGGTAAAAATTACCCTACAAGATAGCGGGTTCAGTTTTAAGTATGTTGTTAGTAAAGGAAAATGTGTGTTCAGTATACAATGCCTCTTGTTGATTTGTCAAAACAATCAAAATGCATTAGAACCGCCAACCTCACAGTTGGTCTGTGTGCTGACAGAGGAGGAAAATGAAATACTGTATATACAGCAACGTTTGCAAAAGAACATGGGGGTTTCCCAGTTGTAGACTGGGGATCCTCGCTGCTCCCTCGAGTGGTGACATGCACACGCTCTTACACTGTGGCTTTTTCACATGATTCCAGTGGTGCTATCGACTGCAGTTTCTTTCGTGCCACCTGTTTCGTAGAGTAATTGCAGAGTAATTGCATCTTCAGTGTCTGAGAGGACTTTCCTTTCCCACGGAGGAAATCCGTGTTCTCCTCAGCAAAGTGTCAATTCAGGTGGTGCCACAAGGGAAGACGGAGGAAGAGGTTTTTCAACCTTTCTCTTCTCCTCTGCATCATCGGGATTGACTTACATCGGTGGATTTGCCCAATGCATATTGCCACAGTCCACCCAGGGGACAGAAAATGTTCTGAAGTCTCTTTCGAGGTGATTGCCTACAAGTTTTATTTGATATGGCGCAGATCTGCGGTCTCCCCTGGAGTGGCATTTGCGCTCTTGAATAGTGGCGCAGATCTGGGATTGGTTTCGGCTGGGCCATTGTCGCATGTACTCTGCTGTACACAGAAGGGTCTGTCACTGAGTTTTGTGGCTTCTTGTTGGCCAGCGAAGACTTGGTATGTGACACCATAAGGACACCATGGTGTCTTTCTCTATGTAGGGACCTGCTGTTCCAGCCAGGAGGCAGATTCTGTACCCTCGGCCGGAACTGTGAGAGAGAGGGAGAATCTGATTGTAGCTACAATAAAGAGCACTTGCATTACTTAATTTTCTGTGTTCCGCTCTGTCTCTCGTACGGTTGAGAGCGTGAGCCTTTCAAAGTATGCTCCTTTGGTCACGTGGGTGGAAAGATGCATTCGGCGCATGTGCACTATCTATTGGGTTTTGTTTTCAAGTGCTCTCTCTCCACCTGTTTTTAGGCTCATTACAAAATGTAATGGTGCCATCATGACCTGATGGCTGGTCTGGAGGCTATGTGTGAACCTCCATTTGAGCCTTTAGAATCCTTGAATCTAAGGCTGCCCTGTCGTTGGTACTGGCATCAGCAAAGCGCATTGACCAGCTTTTTGTTGTGTTTTCCAACTCCCCGCTCCCTTGAAAAAAGGGGTATGTGGAGGTGCTTGTCCCTTGCGTTTAGTTCAGCGACTTTGCAGGGCGTGAATATATGTCCCATAGAGTGACTGACTGAATGGGAATGATGAGTTATACATATAACTACTGATCCCAGAAGGAGGAAAGTGAAAGTGAGGTACAGCACCTCTGAGCCCCTAACAGTCGGAGGCTCGGTGAAGAGCTGGACTGGCAGGTAACCCCGCCCACATGGTCATGCATCATTGGCCTTCCAGGCATGAATAAAGGTGTCTATAGCAAATGGCACAAGAGCACGATATCCCATAGTCATCTGTTGTACCTTGTTTCCCTCCTTCTGGGAACAGTAGTTACATGCATTGATTTGCACAACATTTTTGAATGAATGGCTTTATTCAAAAACACAGATTCATTCAAAAAACTAAACACTGTTGTATGTTGCTCGGAGAAACGCTACAGTTCTGCTTTGTTTAGAACTATTTTCATTGGTAAATAGAGCGTAAATAAATATTGACAATGTTGTTTCTTATGTGATTTAATATTAACTTATTGTTAATTGAACTGTTGTATAAAATCAGTCAAATTTGCAATCGTTCTGATATTAGGAAAAACAGAACTCTTGCTTGTGTGATATTGCTAAATTATCATAGATATATAAAAAAGAAAGCATTTTTTCCCTCCTAGCTTGAAATTACCAACTTTGACTGGAGGGCAGTATATATATTAAAGGTCCCGTTCTATGCCCCTTTTCACAAGATGTAAAATAAGTCTCTGATGTCCCCAGAGTGTGTATGTGAAGTTTGAGCTCAAAATACCCAACAGATCATTTTTTACAGCATGTTTAAATTGACATTTTTTGGGGCTCAGAAAAACGAGCCGTTTCAGTGTGTCCCCTTTAAATGCAAATGAGCTGCTGCTGGACGACCCAGGGGGCGGAGCTTCATGAGCTCGTGCTCAGTCTGTCAGGAAAAATTCATCTCACGGAATGATGATAATATCAGAAACTCTCAGTAACGGCGTTCATTTCGAGTCGGACAATAATGCCTACAGAGTCAGAGTGCTGTATAGAGATGAAACAGGTATGGTTTAGTAGTTTAATTACGGTTATTATAACGTATTTGTCATCTGCTTGTAGGCTATGTATCCATTATTTATTAACAGCCTACAAGTCTGCTGTCTGAATGATGATCAAACATGTACTGATGAGTTTAATAAAGTTTATTGTACATCACACAAAAGATGAAGCGTCAGTTTTACTTCAGAAAATCACCGTAAGAGCTGAGTAAACACAGTAGCCTAAGTTATAAGAAGTGCGCAAGCAGCCAGTAGAGTTGAGGGAGCATTCCTGTGGGTGGAGGTTAGTCAAGAAACGGTTCTGGTGACATCACTAATGCAGGATGTAGAGGGGTGTAGTCCAATCGAGCCGTTTTATGTAGTCAACTTCTGTTAAATAAAATATCTCGCTTGGCATTGAACTTTGAGCTTTATAATTTTACATATATTATTTATGCTCTAACAGCCACATTACACACTAACTAAAGTTTGAAACATGGAATCGCATGCAACGGGACCTTTAAAACATACAATTCATTTATAATGTTAAAATCACATTATAATGATTGAGAAGAATTAAGTGCAAATGCCGCTGGATAGGATTTAATTCGTCATTGCAAAGATGGTTCTAGAAACTAATCATTTGTTGTGTTCATTATTGAATTGTATTTTTGACTACTATTTTGAAAAGTGTTGTGTTCTGATGTAATGTGTGTGAGAACAGAAGTAAATGAGTAAACAAGATTGATGAAGTTCCCTTCTCCTGTCTCTTGTGCTTCATTGTTTTATAACTCCTGACAGATACCACAAATTGGCAATGAGGATTAGGCATTTTTTCGTTATAGTTGGTCTCAAAAATGGCTGTTTCTAACGTGTCTTGCCCGAGTTTTTTCCTGCATTGCCCCATTAGGCCTGCTATGCCATTCAGCACATGGCTGCAGATATATCTACGATTTATTGATGCTACAGGGTAGACTTTCTGCAATAGTCGGAGTTACTAGTCTTCAGCTGCAACACCATTTGCATCACTTGCAACCTGCCCGCCACCATTGTTTTGATTTTTTATAGTAATACATTTTTTTTATTTCAGTTAGAAAACAAACACTGCAATTAAAAACTGGACACGTCTGCTCAATTCAGTGTGAATCGAACAAGAGTCGGAGCACAGATCAGCAGCAGGAGTCAGATTTCACCTTACTTCGCCCATTTCCCATCACTGACTGACAAGACGATGGCAGAAGATTTGTTTTCAAAGCAAAATGTAAAATTGCCTATTTAAGCGAGTTTGGCATTATACTGTTTTGTTGTTGTGTTTTTCATTAAGAATAACAAACCCACCATTCAAGCAGTTGCCACTCCCGAATTTGCACTAATTCTAAAGAAAAATGCGCACCGCCGCACAGGCATTCATAATGGTGCGTGTCCACTGCCGCGGAGCAGAGCGAGCATTTTCAGTTTATTCCTATGGAAGTTGAGCTTCTATAGGAATTCATTGAAAATGCTCGCTCTGTTACAGTCTTATGGTGCATGTCTACTGGTGCAGAGCACCTAAAACTCCAACGTTATAAGGATTGATAAGAACCAAGTGCAATCGCCGCTGAATAGGATTTAATTTGTCATCGCAAAGATGGTTCTAGAAACAAATCATTTGTTGTGTTCATTAATTAATTGTATTTTTGACTACTATTTTGAAAAGTGTTGTGTTCTGATGGGAATACGGTATTACCGGTTTTGTCCCATGTCGATTAACTGGTGAGAAATGTTCCTCACTGTCACATCCCTTCTACAAGGGATGCCTGACAGGACGAAAGACAGAGAGCTGTACTGCTTCACTGCCTTGGCACACAGGGACAACGGATTTTCTACTCATTGCCTAACACAGGTACAACGTATAAGGATGCAGATGGTGCATTGAAAGCCTACTTTGTGCCAAAAGCTAAAATAGTAGCTGAATGCCACACTTTCCATAGACGTTGTCAGGCACCTAACGAGACAGTTTTACAGTACATTGCTGTTTTGCAAGAGCTTGTTGTTTCATGTGAGTTTGGTGCCAGTACTGTCAAAATGATTCACAATCAGTTAGTAGAATGTGCTTAGCCCACTAATATGCGAGAGACTTTTACTAGAAACTGATCTTACCCTGGACAGAGTTTTTATGATAGCAAGCCAGATTGAATCTGCTGCTGATCAGGCTAAATCCATTTCATATTCCCACCAAGTTACCGCCCCCGTACAAGTGGTGCCGCACAAAGTAAAGCGGGAAAGCCGTCACATGCACCTCTTAATTTTGCTTCGATGGGGAAGTGGAAGTCATGCTTCCTCTATGGATCAGAGGCACACTTATCTAATGTCGTGAACTGCCCGGCTGTAACTGCTAAATGCAGGAAGTGTAAAAAGATTGGACATTATGCTAAACTGTGCCGTTAAAATTTAATTACCAGAAGTTACTGTACTGTACACCGAATATTCAGCTAGTACTCCCAGTATTACGCCAGAGGAAAACTGGCCCCCGACTGAGCCTGGGTTCTCCCAAGGTTTTTTTTTCTCCATTAGGTCACCTGATGGAGTTTTTCGGTTCCTTGCCACTGTTGCCTTTGGCTTGCTCAGTTGGGGATACTTAAATTGATTAATCGATTCAACAGTGCTATTGATCTGCATTACCAAACGTGGATGTTTTACACCAGAAACAAACACTGATGTACTATTTTATTTAATACTGTGAAGCTGCTTTGATACAATCTGTATTGTGAAAAGCGCTATATAAATAAAGTTGACTTGACTTGACTTGACTATTTCAAGCACAGTGACTATGTCTACTTCTGACTTGTGTGGTGGATTTGGTGGTTGACAGTGGGTCTTCCATATTTACCCTGCCCTACAGCACTTATGCATGCCGTTTCAGTAATGTCGCAACACACAGCCAGGCTTGTGATGTATTCAAAAGCCCATATTTTGGTGATTGGATGTTTGTCAGCGAATGTTTCTCTATATGACCACTCAGTTTCTGATACGTTCTTCATTGTGGACAAAGGGACACCTCTCACAGGGAGGGACCACATGCAGTGCATGTGAGGTTAGAAAACAATCAAGTCCTGCCTCCTAATGCCCTTCCTGTGCCTGCTTCTCCTGTGCCAGTCTTTCAGTGTACTGTTGCTGAGTCAACTGAGTTTTGTTAAAATTGTGCTAAAACTTTCGGATGTTCTAAAAGTTTATTCACCACGTAAAGCTGGATGAAACGGTCACACTTGTGCACCAAAAACTTTGCCATCTGCCACTCTCTGTTGCTACTCACTCTCTAGTGCTGTATCTCGGCTGTGTGCAGCTAGGGTGATAGAAAGCATCAATGCCTCTGCATGGGTGTCACCAATTGTTGTTACGCAGAAAAAGTCAGGTAAAATTAGGATATGCGTTGACCTTAGACAGATAAAGCAGTGATCGTGGGCCGAACTACTCTATGCTCTAAAAGGTTGTACTGTGTTTTTTTTCTACCATCAACCTGACTAATGCTTATTACAAAGTGCTGCTGCATGAGGACTTAATTACTCACAAACGGATCAGTTTTTGTTGTGTTCCTTACAGATTGGCTTCAGCACCTTTGGTATTTTAGAAGATGATGACCATCATCCTGGCTGGTTTGTTAGGGGTTAGGGGCTACGTTTCACTCCTTACATGGACTTTTGTCCTTATGTCACTTATGTCAAGCTCCAGTGCATGCATGTCTACAAGATCCAAATAGATTCAACTGGTCAAAAGAGGCTGAACAAAGTTGAACAGAAGTAAAACAACTGCTAGCAAACAGACCTGCTTTGGCATTATTCAGCCCCACACTACACACGATTATCTCCACAGATGCTTCTGACTATGGTCTGGGAGCCACACTTTCTCAGGTCAGCCCGGAAGGCATTGAACAAACTGGCCTTTGCATCACGTACGTTGTCTACTGCTGAGCATACATATGCCATGGTGGAAAAGGAATCACTAGCGTGTGTGAGCTGTTGAGAGGTTACTGTTTAGATTTTATTTAGGTTTTTATTCACATATAAACATTGATCACCAAACATAAACAGAAGTTCAACTGTACTTGCTTGACACGCAAGAAACAATCTCACTAGCCGCGTTTCCACTGTCGGGCCAAAACCGGGCTTTTTTTAAATAGACCTAATGGTAAGTCACTTTATTTCTGTGTGACTAATGTGCAGTTTTGACACAAATTAATTAATTATGATCAATGTATCACTTTTTATTGTAAACCTGTGGTAAATCATTCATTCTTGGGTTTTAAAGTAAGTAAACAACAAAAATGCCAGAAAAAGGTCGCCTTTTTCATGTTTGTTTTGCGATCATGCTGTTTCCAGCGATTTCTCTCTGATTAGTTTTCTGATAAAACTTCCATTTGTTGGTGAAATGATGGGTTTGTGTGACGTTGTTCCAGAGAGGCGTGTTACGGGAATGTTTTAGTGAAGCGCTGTGGAGCTTCTGGCCCGACAGTGTGTTTTGGGCTTGGTGCTACAGGCCCGGGGCTTTTAGCCCGGCACGGCCCGTTTAAAGCCCTGGCTCGCACTGGCCCGACAGTGGAAACGTGGCTACTGCTTCTTGCGGAAGCTCAAACTGCCGGGGTTCTGTCACTTCGCCTGGTTTATTCTTGATTTAGTGACAGAGCTCGGACGAAACTCCTTGTCTTCGTGTGAGTGTGGTTTCGAGTGTGCTCGAGCCGTACGCTCTCTTGTCCGCATGCCTTGTTTCATATTCTACCTAGCCTTGCACTCATGTCTAGTTTGGTTTTGGTTCTGTGTCGGGGACACTCATGCTCCATGTTTTGTCTCTTGTGTGAACACTGGTTGTGTGATCACTCGCCATGCACTCTTGTGTTTTTTGAGTGCTTAGTTTATGTTTCCTTTGTCCAGCTGCTCATGTCGTGTCTGTGTAGCACGCTGTTCGTGTTTTCATCAGCCGCGTGCTTTTGTGTTATGTTTTGTGTGTTTTGTGAGTGTTTGTTCTCATGGGGTGCATGTTCCTGCCTTGTTTTGTTTGAGCACATGGCTTGTGACTGTGTTTGTTAGTCATGTGCTCATGTTTTTGTTTTGTTTGGTGTGAGCACATGGCTTGTCATGTTTGTTTCTTTGTACCATGTGCTCTCCTTTTTATTGTCTTAACCCTGCCCTTCTTGCTATCTGATTATTGGTTCATTTGTCTCACCTGTCCCTCCTCGTTACCTGCTTTGTTTTGCTCCCTATTTATTCTCCTTGTGTTTTCAGTCCTGTGCCAGATTGTCATCTGATGTACCCACGTTCCCAGTTGGTTCCTGCCTCGTCTTGTCCTGCCCAGTCCTGTTACCCCCCCCCCCACACATAAATTGTTTTCAATTTATTTTTATAACAAATAAAAGCCCATTGTTCTGTATCTTGAGACCTTTCCTCATCCCTTCCCTCAACCCTTCCCTCAACCCTGACACAAACATGCTGCTTAACACACAAGTATGAACCTCACTGGTTCTCGCACTTCAAGCAAGCATGATTGAGCTTCCATTTACCATAACTGATGTGTTCGTTGATGAATGTTTATATGTGAATAAAAGCCTAAATTAAAGGAAATTTGGACTAAAGCACTCAATTTAAATGGGTTAGTTTCTCTTTATGAACTTTTTGAAGCATCAAAGTGGTAGTTCCATGTCAATGGAGGGACAGTAATCTCAATGATTTCATTAAAAATCAGATTCTCTCTGATTTAATTTGTGTTCCGAAGATGAACGAAAGTTTTACAGGTTTGGAACGACACGAGGGTGAGTAAATTATGAAATAATTGTATTATTTGGTTGAACTAACCCTTCAAGGACAACTTTGTCTTCCGAGGCTCACGGCTGTTTGCTCTTGTTGCTCTTCAATTTGTGCTGGTCTCCATAGCGCACAAAGGACATCAGGGAACGGTGAGAACTAAACAACACCTTCATGATCTCAATTGGTGGCCAGGGATTGATTCTCAGGTTCAGGATGCTGTCCGTTTCTGCCACGTGTGTCAGCTCAATGACCAAACTGTCAAGTCACATCCTGCTCCTCTCCAGCCGGTGTTGCTGCCAAATGGACCCTGGCAGAAAGTGGCTGTGGATATATAGTCACGCCATTTGATACTGCTGCATCCTACTGCAGGTTTGCTATAACATTAACTGATTATTACAGCAAATGACCTGAGGTCTCCTTCACTCACACTATACTGATTCTGTGGTTTAGTTTCGGACATCAGTCTTCAGCCGCCATGGAAATCCATTGAGTATAGTTACTGATAATGATGTTCATTTTATGTCTGCTGCTTTCGCTGCTTTTCTGGAAGGAAGGAATATTCATCACCATTGTTCTTTTCTCTACTACCTGGCAGCTAATGGTGCTGTAGAGAGTTTTAACCCTGTGCTCAAATACACTGTCCAAATGGCCTGCAACATCAGCCATGGAAACTTGTGCTAATTGACTTCTTGCAGGTGTACAGTACAACTAGTACTTCACCCTTTTAGCTCCTCTATGACTCGTACTCCTTGTTTCCAGGAGGGGGATAAAGCAAGGGTATGGAAGCCCTTGCATTTTCCTAAGGGGACATGGAAAGTTTACTGATCATCTCACAGTTGCCAAAAGATTTTGGGTGGGTACTGTGTTATTCGTGATGGAAAGACAAGGAATGCTTCCCATCTCACTGCATATCCATGCACATCAACAACTCTGGCTGAGAACACTGCTCACTACACTCATACCGCTATACATAATGTGATGTTCGGAAGCCTAGTTGGTTAAAGGACTACCGGTATGTTACTTAGATCTGCTGTAATATTCTGTTATTTAAAAAGGGGGGAAATGTTGTGTTCATAAGTGAATTGTATTGTTGACTACTGTTTTGAAAAGTGTTGTGTTCTGACGTAATGTGTCTGACAACGGAAGTAAATGAGTAAACAAGATGGATGAAGTTTGTTACTCCTGTCTCATGTGCTTCATTGTTTTATAACTCCTGACAGATACCACACCATTTCACCTGTTCCAGAAGTGGTCAATTGAGCAATGGACAAACTGCGAGAATTCGTTTTTATATAAAGATTTTATACAATTTTTTATTTTTTTAATCTTTTCAGATCCTGTCTCCTAATAAACTGCAGCACAAACAACGACCTGCAATGTCTCATTGCAAAATGAACTTAAGCATCGGGAAATACTCAATACCATATAAGAAGAGAATTCTAGATAGCATTTACTACACCCAGTGCACAGCAGAAAGGCAGCAACACTCAAAAAGACTCTTGTGATGCTTTTTCCGACATGCATGTTCAAATGAACATTTTAAATAGTGTACTTGCTGCACATACAACATTACTTTCGGTAGTGATGATATCACTGTTTAAAAAATACAGTGGGATCGCCAGTATTTTGAAGCATTAGTATTTTGAAGTGACACGTGTAATACTATACACGCGTCACAATGTGCTGCCATTCACATCAGGCTGACAGTTGACCTTTGAATTAGATTTTTAATGAAATCAGAGAGATTTCTGTCCCTCCATTGACACGTAACTACCACTATGATGCTTCAAAAAGTTCATAAAGAGAAACTAATCCATATAGCAATGGTTTATAGTTTTCATAATCATGAAATCAAGAAAATCATAATGGCATATTGAATTTTATTTCCAAGTAAAATGTAAAAATGTATATATATATTTAATACAGTTAAATAAATGATTAGGCTTTATACTGTGACATGAGAAAAACAGACAGTTTGTTAATCACAAATATTTGTTTGACAATGGTCAGCACAAAATTCATGATCGTGACTACTCCCACGCAGGCGTTCCCATTAGAATATTAGGTGGCTAATTCAGAACAATAATAGATATTTTTTGTTTGTATGGTTGTTATCATTTCTGATTTCGCAGTCTATATTTTTCCAACAAGGCTTTATGCTGCAGTCAAGCCATTTCATAATTACCTGATCATAATTAGATGATAACCTGGAACATTCTACTTTGAGATGTTCATGTCCTCTGACTCAGAATTATGCGTTTCTATGGCAACACTATTAACACGGAAATAATTCTGTGTAATTTGAGTAATAAGTAGACAAAACCGCAATACAACAAATAACAGATGTTATTTGTTATTCAAATATACCTTATTAATAAACACAGTTTTAGAAGGACTTTGTTTTGTTCTTTCCAGCTTATTCTTTCTTTCTTATTATATTAACAGTATTTAATTATAGGAATTGTTAAATATTGTGAAATAACTGCTTACAACTTTATCTTACTTAAAGTTAAGTCAAAGCTGCTGCCATTTACGAGTTTCAATATGATGTTGTTTACATTTGTAATTACAAGTTCTAAGAAGATGGGAATGCATTTACTTGTTGGAATCTCATAATTACGATAACTCTGACATGGCATGAAGCTCCGTTATTCATGTCATCCTTCAAATTCGTGTAGCGTTTCCCATCTCTGTCCTGGATTGTAATTAATATATAATCATACTGTATATATAATACATATACATACATATTGTCATACTGTAGTCCTCTTGGTGGCATTTCTTTCCAGAGCTCCCTCAATGTTCAAATGGTCACTTTTGAACATTCTGTTGACTATAAGTAACTTTGCAAGTACATGTCAACTTATCCAAACCCTATAACCCTACAAGTTTACTAATACTCTACTAACACTCTAATTAGAGTTAGTAAACAGGTAGGTGCAATGCTACTTATAGTCAACAGAATGTGTTAAAGGGACCATCAAAATAAAGTGAAACTGGCTTTTCTGAGCAGCTTTCGCAAGCATGCTGTAAACAGAATGACACCAGTCCCTAAAAACATACCTTTTCTCAAATGTGCATTATTTTTTGCCTAGTATCACCCACAACCTCTGGCTAAAGTTGTAAAGTGTCCAAGGCCAAAATAGTTAACAAATGCAAATAGTTTGTCATCACCTTTGGTTTTTAGAAGGCCAGAGATCATAAACATCAGAACTGTCAGAAGTTATTTGTCTTGCACATAATTCACACATTCACAAATGTATTCACACTTGATATTTGTAATGATTTTATTTTAGAAGGATGGGCAAAATTAAGTGACTGTCACCATACACCATACATTCTCTGTGTGCGCAGCAGGCAGACAGACAGACAGACAGACAGACAGACAAATTTCAACACAAAGTTTAATAAACCCACACACAGGCAAGATAGTCCAATAAGGGCAGAGAAACACACCTAACGTGAACGTGACTGAACACACAGCTGAAAATAATTACACAAATGAGAAGCGTGAAAACTAAACAAAGTAGACAGAAAAAAAGACCACGACCTTGAAAATATGGTCTTTGACTTTTTTCTTGGTCTTATGGACTTGGGAGCAGCATCAGGCCTCAGTCTTGACTCTACCTCAACCCCTCTCCTGGTCTCTGTCTTGACTTGGACTCAAAAAAGCTGGTCTCAACACTGACTTCTTAACAGGATCTGTTGCATTTTTCAGGAAATTTCAATGAGACAACATATTTCAGAGATGGCAACTTCTATGAAGGATTGATGCTGTTTTGAAGACAAAGTTTAGCCCTACTCTATATTAGGCTGTTCATTCGACTCTTTATGTTAATATATAGTCCGTTTGTATGTCCCATCCCCTGTACATTTATTTACCAGAGGTTCAGAATGCTGTATGTCTTCACCTTTCTCTGAAAGCAGCTAGGATGACGCACAGCTTTCTCTCTGTCAGTACCCATAAAGCTCTTTACACTACAGCTTTTGATGGACATCGGAGGGAGAGGGATCGATCTGACTGAAACTGGTAATTAGCCTCCAGTGGTTCCAGATATCAACCTACTCTCATGCTGGGGAACACCCACTTATTAGGATGTGTTGAAAAAAGATAAATTGTGAAGTGCACAAATATTGATTTGATAGTTTAAGAATGCCATGAGCAGGCCTTCATAACTTGTCTCCAATCCATTAAAGAGCACCATCAGCTCCAAAAAAAGATTTTCCCCCAGAAATTAATTACCATTGCTCTATAATGTGCAAGTATGCATCACTACTCACAAATTTCTCCTCCTTGACCTGCTACACTCTTTGCTTTCCTTTAGTTAGCCTCCCTTAGAGAAATGAGAGAGAAACAAACGGACAGAGAGAATAGTAGAAGGGATAAGGGGGCAAGAAAGAGAGTTGGACAGGCCCACTGGGAGGCAACATCTCCGGGAACTACTGGTTTGAGACAGGTGCACAGGATGGTTGGATAAAGTGGATGTCAGCCTCGGCAACTACGGGACTGTCTGTGCTATGCTAATGAGCCACAAAGATGCATTGTGGGAGTCCGTGGGGAGTATAGCGAGTTTCTTTGAGCTAGGCAAATGAGCAGTCAACGAACTACAGCTCTGACATAGCCGAGAAAAAGAGAGGTTTCTCCTTCTGTCTGCTGTTGTTGAAGCTCAGCTCTTTGTTCTCATGCTGTGTTTGCTGAAGGTTTTGTCTGTGTTTAAAACTGACAAAGAAAAATGAGGGTTTCCCATTGTTTTTTTAGGTAATGCTTTATATCTGGAAGAAAAAAAAAACACTTTTTACTCTGTATACTGATTCATGGGTTCTTTGTCTGATTATCTTTTTATATTTATTTATTTTCTATCAAGTAACACATTGACCCCGTTCTTCTTGCTTGCTTTATTTAATCTCTGTACAATTAATTAATACCAGTGGATTTCACCTTAGAATTAAAAACTTTTTAATAATTTGTTTAAATAAAGGTCAGTCTTTTTTCTTCTTCTATGTGCTATATTTTCCATGAGCCTTACCTGGACTTCTCACTCTCTCTTTCTTTGTCTGCCTGTCTATGTACCCATGGAAATATACCGTGCAGTGATGTACATTCAGATGGCAATGGCACTTCTGAACACTCTGAGAGAATGTTCACCATCAATAACAGTGGAGGGGTTGGAACCAGCAGCAGCAGGGGTGGAGACAGGGTAGGGTGAGTATAAACTATTATAATTTAAAAGTATAAATAAAAAGAAATAATGTAATTTTTATTTTTTGGTCAAATTGAGTATATATCAAAGAGCTGTTTCATTAATAGCTTTTCATCCATTCTGTTGTGATAAGGTATATATTGTGTGACAGAGGATTCACCTCCCTTCAGAATTATTGCAGAGTAGCCCTCCAATTGCTGTCCAAGGTCCGGGCAATAGCAGCGTGTCACTTAGTGGATGCGCATGATAGCAGAGCACAGCTGTGAGGCTAATTAGACCTTCTCACAGCAGCCATGAATCCAGCATGTTTTGCTGACACTTTTTTAGAAAAAAGCCTTAGTGTGGTGTGTTGACTGCTGATCCCATGTTGTTGCTTCTCATTATCTGACACATTGGTGCCACACTTGTCCACAGTGGACTTAATGAGGCATCTTAGTCCACTCTCTACAGCAACGGTGCTTCACCCAAAATTGTGATGGAGTTTCCGTCTCCTCTCAAAGCATAACCATCCTGGCCATTATATTGCCAGTTCAGATTCAGGCTGGAGAAAAGTGGCTGAGAGGAAGTCCACAACAGCATATGACTGCGGGCATCACATGATTAGGCATACATGATCATAATAATGGTCTACCACTGCCATTATATGTCTGTCTATAAAACAAGGCTTGATCTTGGACACTTTGCTTTTTTTTTAGGTAAAAATTACATTTATTGTTTAATTCTAGTAATTCTTGAATTTCAGTCAATTTTAATTCTACTTCCTTTCACAGTAAAATTTGAATTATCAATTGAATTGGTATTTTAAAGATAATTCAGTTCTGTATGCCACATGACCCTGTCTCCAGGTTTAGTGTTTGTTATGAATTGCATTTCAAAGGTCATCCAGAAATGTAAATTTTGTAATCATTTACTCACCCTCATGTTTTTCCAAACCGGTATGAATTTCAAAAGAAGATATTATAAAAATATAATCTATAACATCAGAGTCAGTAGGGTTCAGTATTGTTTTGGACCCCACTGAGTTTCATTGTATGGACAAAAACAGTTGGAACATTCTTCAAAATATCTTCCTTATGTTCCACAGAAGAAAAAAGTCATACAGTCAGGTTCAGAACAACATGAGGGTGAGTTAATGATGAGAATACTTTTTTTTTTTTCCAGTGAACTAACCTTTTAACTGTCTGTAATTTTGGGGGGAGGCTTTGTTTGGTTTGTTAGCATTGTGCTCAAATAGTTTTCTCCTGTAGCTGAATCACTTCTTCTTGTGTTATTCTCATTTGTAAGTTGTTTTAGATAAAATGCATTGTAGTACGTCCTGACTTAAACTTCTATGAAAGAAAACAACCTTGAGCTTTACCTAGCAAGCAGTTATACAGACACATATCTTGTTCTATCTGAAGCTCCGTCAGCCCTGTTTAGAATTGAACTGTCTGTAGACCTTGGGATGTGTCTTGTTTGTAGGAACAGCAGGACTGATTGGCGCTCACACAGAGAGATGGGCCTGATGAATGCGATTGGTCTGCAGCCACGACATCCCGCCCCCACTGTTGCATCACAGGGGACGCAGACACAGAGTTTGCGGCTACAGAATGCAGAGACACAAACAGACCATGACCTTCCAGATGAACCTCAGCAGCCCAGCACTTCTCAGGGGTCACAGGTTACTGATGGTAAGACAGCATTGCTGAGCTCAGGTGAGGTTTGTCATTGAGATGAAAAGACAAATCAATCCTTGTTTAGTTTCCCATCTCTTCGCTCTAACATATTGGCTGCTTCTCTCTGCAAAAATATTCTGTGTCCACAAAACATTCTTTTTTTGTCTCACCAATTTGAATAAATTCAATCTGACTGCAGATTCTAGTACTCAAACTTCTAAGTACCTCAAACTTACTGTATCTGTCTACATGTGCAGCTCATGTATTCTGTACATACAAAAGCAGCATTTAGTGTCGGTGCTACCATAGCAACAAGAAGCTGTCAGTGCTCCTGTCAGAGAACGTGACCACAACTTTCATTACCACAAAGACTTTTTTTAAATCGTTGTTCCATACTTTTCCTCCCTCTTTCATTTCGAATGTTAAAAGTCTCAATGTCAGTGTTGTTATTGTTAACTAAAACTGTTAAAAACAGTGTTTGTTAATTAAAATAAAGCAAAATTAAAATAAAATAGAAATATTATGTGAAAAAATTGTTGCCTTGGTGACTAACTGCAATAAAAATCCATTTAACATGGATATATAAAAAATATTAAAATTAATGAAAATGTCAAAAGCACGTAACAAAATTAACTCAAAATTAAAAAGTAACTAAAACTTAAACTTAAATTAAAACGGAAAATAAAAATGTGAAAATAAATGCAAAATATGAATAATAACACTGCTGCATGATCAATGCTTTATAACCCCCATCATGTAAATTGCTGTGGGGCAAATATCAATTCTCAATTTTGGATCTGACTGTGAAAGTTGTCTGATTTACATGCCAGTTTCTATTTAACTGAGTATTTAGGCTCATTAATTGGGATTGAGCTCAGTCGGATCATTTGTTTTCGAATGAGGTGTTTACATAATGATTTTTCATTCCATCTGAGCTTTCACTTGAATTTATGGATTACCTGGCTTCATGTAAACATAGCTCCCGTTTGGTTTTGTGTTATCTGTCATTCTGTGGCCTTTAGTGAGAAGCCTGAGAAGTGAAGAGAGAACATTGGGTGCTGAATTTTGTCCTTATGCTAATGGTAATTACAGCGGACAGGAGAGGCCACTACACTGGGCAAGTTAATGTGTGTGTAGTATTGCTCTCATGTTTAATGGCGGTTAGTTTCAGAGAGAGCATTTATGACAGAAAACACTACATTGCATCTGCCATTTTCTACTCTGCCAGCCTCCAGTACCCATCAGCCCTCTTCAGCTCTCTGCTCTTATTACTCTTATTCCGCATGTGTCGCTTTTAGCAACAGATGAATAAGCATGTAACTATTTTGAGGTCCCAGATATAAATTGCAGAAATAAGCAGAGCGACAGATTTAACCCAGCTGACACTTGTATTTTTAGATAGTTGGGCTGTTTAAATGTGTTTTATTTATAAACATGGTTAGCAGTCGGAGCCGCTGCTGGAATGATATGTCTGATATAATTCCTGGTGGGAGCTCAACTTCAGAAGATTCAGATCATACTGTGTGCGATATTTAGCAGCACATAATTAATCATTTACTTCTTTCCATATCTATAGATTGTAGTTGTAAATCTGGCCATCTGTCTGAAGTTTCCAATCAAGTTTTATTTATTTGTCATTTGTACAGCTAACATAAGGTTTACTTGGCTTTGAAACGCATAAGATGAGGCTCAGTTTGTAGAGTTTTGTACAGTACAGACAATTGACCCTTCAGGGAGTTTGATTGACAGGCGATCTGACCAATCATAACCCGCCATCCGCTGAATCCGCCATTTTTGTCCGCCAAAGCAGTCAGGAGAGTTAGTAGAGTAACGTTGGAGGTTTTTAACTTGAAAAACGGAGTGTACTGATGTCTTTCCGCAGTTAAAACAAAATTCCTTCTTATGTTCATTCATGTTTATTTGATGCTATAAATTAACTAGAAGGAAGAGATGATCGGTTCACGAGCAGATTTAACTGAGGCGCTACAGCGATCTGTCAGACACATTAAAGAGCCACAAAATGGTATTTATTGTTAAAATTCTTAGAAAATTACCAAATTTGAAAATTGAGACTTTGTTTCATATCAAAAGTAACTCAAAAGTAACCTGGTCTGTCCTGTCTGTCGGCACGTTGTCAGTGTCCTCTCTGCTCCGCGATGCATTTTTCACTGCGTGAGAACATGGTGGGGCTTGAGAGCGGCATGGCTTGTCGGACATAGCAACTGTAACTAAATGGGGCGGGTCTTTGCAAACGGTCAATTGACCCTTCATAAAGACCCACCCCCCTTAGTTACTGTTGCTCCGTCCGACAAGCCATGCTGCTCTCACGCCACACATCACATTCTCACACAGTGAAAAATACATGGCCGGAGCAAACAGACAAGACAGAGCAAGTTACTTTTGTTATGAAACAAAGTCTCAGCTTTCAGATTTTTACATTTTTTAAGAAATTTAAACAATAAGTACTTTTTAAAGGCACAATATGTAACTTTTTTGCTTTAAAAATAGCAAAAATCACTATATCTATGTTATATATATTTTTTAGTTGTGTACTTACATTATCCCGACTGTTTCCAACAACTTTCAAACCAGGAGAAATTTGTAATTTAATTCGAAGACACGTCCTGTAGAATGAAATGTCCATATTCCTTTTATATCCGCGGGACTCGCAGCGCGTGTGGAGCTGATAGCTGTCTCTTAGCAATCCCGAACTGCTTCATGTCACAGTCATGATAAAAGCATCGATGTATTCAGTCATCCATAAACATTATTAGATCGGTCGGCTTGACGTTGACGACAAGATCCATAATTCTTAGCAAATGTTGCGTCATCAATCTATGCCTTTGTTATTGTAAAGAGGTTAGCGACCCCTAGTGGCGAAAAATTCCATACTGTATGTTTAATGGCTCTTTAATGTGTCGTGACATATTGCTGTAGCGCCTCAGTTCAAACAGTGAACTTCCTACTAGCTATAGCACAAAATAAATATAAACTAACATCAGAAGCTATGTTGTTTCTGCCGAAAGACGTCAATACACACCATTTTTCAAGTCCACCAATGTTAATCTATTTTAATTTGTAAAAATAAAATAATTGTTAATGTTAACTCTCTTGTCTGGTTTGTTTGTCGGACAAAATGGCGGATGATTGGTCAGATCGCCTGTCAGTCAAACAGTGCATAGAAAGCACAGACACGCATAAACACAAAATAAATAATATGATTTATTTGTGAAAAAATAATATATACACTCACTGGCACTTTATAAAGTACACCTGTTCAACTGCTCGTTAACGCTAATATCTAATCACATAGCAGCAACTCTTTGTAGACATGGTCAAGACGATCTGCTGAAGTTCAAACTGCATCAGAATGGGAAAGAAAGGTGATTTAAGTGACTTTATCACACGGCTATGTGGAATACTTGATTCTGATTGGTCAATAGCGCCATCCAGCAGTAAAATATTCCCAGATAAAAACCACTCAAAACAGATAACGCATTGCTCATCCGGGTTAATGAAGTCAGCAGTGCTATACGCCTGCTAGGTTTTTTCTTCGTGGAAGTTTTGCATTTGGTGAGCTAATAGAATATTACAACTCAGTCAAATCAATATTTTGTATACAGTTATTTAATTATGCCATCCAGTATCGTGGACTTGCTCTCTCGTGTTTCATTTAAACGCAGCTGCTGCCATTTTGTGACTATTGTTTCGTACACTGTTGGATTAAAAGATACAAACAGGTACGATTTTAAAACAGTTTAATCTGAAATCAATATCTCTCATCTCCATAATTATTTATGTGGAGAAATGCTGTGTAATAAGTGGTATAACTGTAAACCGAGAAAATATACAGTGAGCGGCAGTTCTGTGGGCGAAAATGCCTTGTTGATGCCTGAGGAGAATGGTCAGACTGGTTCAAGCTGGTAGAAATGCAACAATAACTTAACAGTAACTCGTTACAACCAATGTCTGCACAAGAACATCTCTGAATGCACAACACACTCATCCTTGAAACAGATGGACTACAGCAGCAGAAGACCACACTGGGGGCCACTTCTGTCAGCTAAGAACAGGAAACTGAGGCTATAATACATATGGCCTCACCAAAATTGGACAATAGAAGATTGGAAAAATGGTGTATATTCTGATGTGTCTTGATTTCTGTGAATTTAGTCAGAATTTGGCTTAAACAACATGAAAGCATGGATCCATCCTGCTTTGTATCAATGGTTGAGGCTGATGGTGGTGATGAAATTGTGTGGGGATATTGTATTGGCACACTTTGGGCCCATTAGTACACACTGGGCATTGTTTAAATGCCACAGCTACCTGAATGTTGTTGCTGACCATGTCCATCCCTTTATGACCACAGTGCACATCTTCTGATGATTACTTCCAGCAGTATAACGCGCCATGTCACAAAGCTCAAATCATCTCAAACTGATATCTTGAACATGAAAATGAATTCCCTGTACTCAAATTGGATCCACAGTCACCAGGTTTTAATCCAATAGAGCACCTTTGGGGTGTGGTGGAACCATGGGTGTAGCATATGCACTTTAATAAAACAGAAATTCCTCCCCCTCACTTTTTTCGGGCAAGTGTGTTCACGTAAAGGTTCTCATTCTCATGAATTAAAGTACATTTAAAGAGACAAGAAAGTCTATGCATGACCTGACGTTTTATTCTTATCCAAAACGAGGCAATGTGAACATTATGGAGTGCTAAACACTCTCATGTAATGTACAGTAAATTCTAATTAACTAATTCTTATTCATAAATCAGTCAAAAAATTGTCATAAGGAAAATATATAGGAAACTAATTAGTGGTTATTGTTTCTTAGCCTATTAAAAACAGGAGATAAGGAAAAAAAAACTGATAATACACAACATACCTGTCCCCCTCACTTCTGAAATTATAGCTAAGCCCCTGGGTGGAACGGTAAATTCACATCATGGATGTGCAGCCGGCAAATCTTCAATATGAACCAAAATCTCTGAGGAATGTTTCCAGCACCTTGTTGAATCTGTGCTATGATTAAGAATTAAGGCAGTTCTGAATGCAAAAGGGGGTCCAACCCGGTACCAGCAAGGTGTACCTAATAAACAGAGGTGGACGAAGTATACAACTTCCTTACTTGAGTGAAAGTATAGATACTACTGGTCAAATATTTCTCCGTTACAAGTAAAAGTTGTAAAGACCTATTTTTACTTAAGTAAAAGTACAGAAGTACTCGTTTTTAAAAATACTTAAAGGAGAACTCCGGTCAATTTTAACATTGAGCTAATTTTTTTGTACATTTGGAGTGCTGTCAATACAGAGAACAACGACAAAAATCGGTGTTGCCTACACTGAGTTATTCTATTTTTAAAATTTGCACCCTGTTGACTTCAATGGGGCAAGTACTAAACCTGCTTTTAGCCTCTTAACATCCTTGATGTGTCATTACAAGTGCACAGAAAATGTGAGTGATTCCCTCTGAGTGAACACGAGTGAATCTGACTGCAGTAGATGTGAAAGATATGTATAAAAATGATGTTATTTAAGCCAGCGCAAATACCTGTATTTACATCCTGTTTTCGGTCAAAGTCCAAAGTAGTCGATTGCCGAGTTCACGCGCGTGATCATAAGTAACTAAACCTATGCGCGTGAACTCGGCAATCGACTACTTTGGACTTCAACCGAAAAACAGGATGTAAACAGGTATTTGCGCTGGCTTAAATAACATCATTTTTATACATATCTTTCATATCTACTGCAGTCAGATTCACTCGTGTTCACAAATTTTTAAAATAGAATAACTCGGTGTAGGCAACACCCATTTTTGTCGTTGTTCTCTGTATTGACAGCACTCCAAATGTACAAAAAAATGAGCTCAATGTTAAAATTGACCGGAGTTCTCCTTTAATTATCAAAAGTAAAAAGTAAATGTGAATGCATTGTTTTATTATTGTTGCATTGCATTGTATTAATGTTGTATGTAATACTTAAAGTACCGTATGCCTCTGAATCTATGCCTGCCAGCCTACCCTCATATCAATATCAAATTTATTTATAGAACACAGTTCCAGTAGTGGGATTGAATGTGAGATTGAATAAGTGCACTCAATAACGTCCACAATGGTTTCGGACCCCCAAATGGCTGTTCCCTCAAATACTGCCCTATTTAAAGTTTGTTGGCTTTTAGTATGAATATGTTAGCCTTACTGTTATCTATAATCTAGTGTGCTCCAAAAAAGTGACAAAATTCGCATTTAGAAAACCAAACCCAACGTTGAAAATGAAAATCAGGTTTATGTCAGAATCCAATGGCAAATTGACGTTGATCTCCAACATTGGACAGACGTTGTATTGTGGTTGAAAATGAAAATAGGGTTGACGTCAGAAACCAACATCAGTCGGGTTCTGACGTCAACTCGACTTTTATTTTCAATCAATATCCAACGTAAATCTGACTTCAGGTTCTGATGTCAATCAGATGCAGGGTTCTGACATCAAACCGACTTTCATTTCCAACCAAAATGCAACCTCTGCAACCAAAATCATCCACTGACTGATGTTACTTTCTACTCAAGGACCTTGACAGAATTGTAGTGGAGTAAAAAGTATGATATTTGTCTTTCAAATGTAGTGAAGTTAAAGTAAAAAGTTTCCAGAAAAAATAATACTCAAGTAAAGTACAGATACTCAAAAGTGTACTTAAGTACAGTACTCAAGTAAATGTACTTTGTTACTGTCCACCTCTGCTAATAAAGTTACCGTATATAATTTAAAAATAAAAATGTAATTTTGTATTGTTAAAGTGACAGAGTACAAGAGAGAAACAATACTAAAGTGCTAGAAAAACAATAAATACAGTTTGGTTTACTTTTCATGAGTGTTACTGAAATTCAGGGTTATCAAGCACAAGTTAAAACGATGATAGAATGATGATAACAAACATAGAGAGAGTTTTTTCTTTTTGTTTCTTTTTTTAAGCTTACGTTTAGCCCAGGAACGTACATAGATTACAACTTGCATACAGGTTAGCAGTTTTGAAGTTTATTAACTCTTGCTTGAAAGTTGTACTAGTGGGAAGAGTTTTAAATGACAATTTTAATTCAGTTGGATAAAGGGATAAAGGGATTAAAAGAGGGAAGGAAAAAGGACGTCTAGGGATGTGCTATCAGTACACCAAGCACATGGGGCCCTAGCTGGCACTGCCTGAAGCGTCCTTTAAATTGATTGGCTCTGGCTTTAGCAAGAGTCAAATGAATGTACTTCTACGGAAAATTGAGTATTAAAAATAGAATAGAAACAGAAGAACGAACACCCCTTTCTTGTTCGATTTTAAAGCTAAACTCTGTTAGTTTTAAAACAGTGCATGAATAGAAATAATAATTAGTGGAACATGACGGAGTCCATGAAGTCCCAGAGTACATGTACAGACTGAAGCTGTGTGAAGTTTGGTGGTTTTAGCAAATCTCTGAAAGCATTGACCTCTGAAGGAATAAAACTTCTCTGTCTCTGAGACTATTCAAAAGCTCTGTTTTCACACTTTCAAACAGTGAATGTCCTTTGTTTAGTCTTGTGTATCCAGACTTTTGACTAAAATAGTGGAATATACTGTAGGGTTTACAAAAATATCTTTCAAAGATTTGATGTCAATAATCTGGCAAATTTGGCAAAGCCAGTCAATACTTCATCTCAAAAGATCACCTGTATCAGCTTGTTCCTTGTAAACACGACTTGGTTTCTGTGCGAACTGATTGAAATGAACCTGTGCGACCTTACTCCTGAACTTTATTTTAGACCAGGTTAGAGCTTGCTAGATTGAGAAAATTAAGTTTAAAGTTCAGTTTAGTGTACGGTATCAGACGGAATATCAGTGAATGGACTGTGGTCAGAGGTCTGATGGTCTTGTGACCTGTTTCTAATGGTGTGATTAAATGTAAACACTTTTCTTTTTACTGAAATTGATTTGCATGTAACCTGCCCATTTTACATAGTAGCAGGTTTCATGGCCGTGTGTATTTGCTTTGTGGCGTATGACTGAGGTCAGATGTACTGCGTCTTCGCCTGCAGCAACTGTATGTTTTTGTCTCTCTGAGGTACTACAGGTGCCAAGAACTTGATGACTCAAAGTTTTAGGGTAGAGAAGTTCACATCTGAGTGTCTCACCTCAAGGAAAGCCAACTTCCCACACAAACAGTGCACACTCCCTGCAGTGAGATCTGTGGGCGAGGGTTAAGTGTGGTATCGTTTTAAACTGCAGTCAGTGAATAAGTTTAGGGTTAGAATTACCATCCTCTTTGTGCATTTTATGTAATGAATATGAGGAAAGAGCATGTTGTATTTACTTAGGTTATACAAAGAAACGAAAACAAAAAAAGATGCACAGACGTTTTCTCTCTCAATCCCTCCCCCAGTCTATTTTCGATCTCTTTCTGTTATGAATGTTGTACGGAATGTAAAATGTAATCCTCGGGTTGTTTCTTTTTTCAAATCTTTGGTTGAAATGTGCTTTTTTGGAATGAGCCAACTCCAGAAGTTCATTTAGAAGATGTCTAGTTCATGTTTTGGGAATATTTATTTTTACAATAAAGATGTGATCCTCCTCTTCTCTCTTCCTTTCCCTGAGTAGATTGAGTTTACTGACTAATGACAGATCATGCTCCACCTGAACCTGAGTTTGCTGCACCTGTCCTTTTGTTCTGACAGGCTGAAGCTGTTGATATCTTTGGTGTCCTAATACATCATAAAAAGGTATAGCGGCTAGCAGAGTGAAAATAAGTGACGTGGGAGGCAATGACAGATGAAATGGATTTTTTTCATACACTACCGCTCAAAAGTCTGGAGTCTGGAGGATTTTTTAATGTAAAGTATCGTATGCTCGCAAAGGCTGCATTTAATTGATTTAAAAAAATAAAAATAAACACTTTTCTATTTTAATTTTTTTTTCAATGTAATTTATTCCTCTAATGACTTTCAGAAGCTATTACTCCAGTCTTTAGTGTCACATGATCCTTCAGAAATTATTATAATATGCAGATGTTTAAAATATGCATTATAATATAATGATGATGCTCAAGAAACAGTTATCAATGTTGAAAACAGTTGTGCTGCTTAATATTTGTATGACACTTAACATAATGTCTTTCACTTTTAATCAGTTTAATGTGTCTTGGTGTGCTTAATAAAAGTATATAAAAAAAATTTTTAATTGGAATGGTAATGTATATATGGACCTCTTATATTCTACACTGTTTGAAACTCAGAAGCGAAGACCAGGAGACTTGGTTCTTTCTTCAGCAGGATTCTTTATTGAGAACACGAGCTGTCGTTAGCTGCAGTCATCAAGTCTGACTAGGGCAGTAGACATTGTAGTTTATATACATTTCAAGGGGGAGGGATTTACATACCTTCATATTATCATAGCTTAACTTGGGACAATGACACTGCTCATGAGGTGCATAAAGACAAAAGGTTAATGTCAGACACCTGGGTTGCTTGACTTAATCTTCTTTGAATCTCATCATCTATGCCTCAAAATGTAAAACACAGTGTACAGAACTTTCTCAGTTTATATAATATTGTATTGGAACCTAGATGTAACATTTTATAAATTTGTAATACAACATTTCCCTCTTTGTTCTAATAACTCTCACAAAATACTAATTTAGACACTTAAAAGTTCATTCTTGTAACCTGTGATCGTTACAGCCACATAGCACATGCTCTGTGTTGATTTTCTGTAATTGCATGCTGAGACAGAATCAAACATGCAATTAGGGTCCGTGAAGTTCTTATGGGTAATAGTCTTTTCTGGTTGGAACTGTCATTTTCGTGTGAGGAGCTTGAGTCATTTGTTGAATGAAACACTTGATACTATGGATGCATAGATAGTACGCCAGTAGGAGAAACAACAACAGAATTGCTATTTCCTTGATCCACAGCCAGGGTTTACCTAACAGGTTTCTGAACCATGAAGTATTATCTTCAGTCATCTGGTGTAATTTTGCTGAAAGATCAAGAATGTCTTGTTGGATTTTGTTCAAGTTCTCTGTTGGATCCATGAACCCAGTGCAGCACTCAGGGCCGATAATGGTGCAGGCTCCCCCTTGCGTTGCAAGAATGTAAACTAAGGCCACTCTGTTCTGTAAGATCATTATTTTGTGCGAAGCGAGAGTGTCCATGATGTTACCCAGGGCCAAAGCCGTATCATTGGCCAATTTCTGTACAGAATTCGATAAGCTTCTGACTTGATCAAGGGCCTATATGACACCATAAGACTGGATTAATGCTCCAAGAGTTCTTGACCACAATGTTTGTGCACAAGTGAGTCCTGGAATGCAGCCATCTTCTTTGTTTGTGGTAGGAGCTGAATTTTGTAGATGTAGATGGGGTGTTCCATCCTTGGGATTCCTGCTCCTACTGAAGGCGGGTGTGGCATGCAAACGTTCTTTCCAGCAAACAAGTGGTTTTTTGACATATTCATCAGCTCTAAGAATATGTTGTTTCTGGAGTCTACACTGTGCGATGTCCATGATGATTACTAGTACGACAATCTTGATCATGTTGATGGATGACTGAAGTTCCCGTATGTGAGTCTCTGCGTTGTGTATTTATTAATTTATTTATTTATTTTTGTGATAGTTGGCTCTGCAGTGGGTCTAGTTGTTTTCTAGAGGTTGTGGCTTTATACACAGGTGAGGAGGTCGGTGCATATGGGTCTCGGGACAGCCATCAAGTGGTATCTGCACAGAGTAAGAAAGAAAACAAAAGACAGATAGAGCAGTATATGTTCAAACACTAGGGTTGTATCCTTTTCTGAGTCTGCTATTGATGTTCCTTCTTTCCCTATTTCTTAATTCCTGCGACACCTAAAGAACAGTGAGGTAATTATGGACTAGTGGATGGGGAAGGCCTATGAGGGAGTCTTTACCGCAGGGTTGGCCCCCGAAGCCTGTTGCATTCGGTTCTTCCCTGGGCTCCTCACTGGGCTCCTCACTGGTCCGTGTCCTATCCTATCCCTGTAGGTGGGGGAACAATTTTACAGTGTGACACATGAGTCCAGCTTTTCCTTCCCTGACACAATACTGCAGCTGCTGTAATCAACATCACTTGATGTGGTCCGTGCCACTTAGGCTCTAATGGCTTGTTTCTGAATGACTTTATCATGACCCATTGACCTGGGATGATTGTGTGTCCACCTTCTGGTGGAGTCTGCTAACAAGACTCAACTCTCTCTTTGGCACTCTGTACTGCCTTTGTGAGGTTTTCACAGTTAGCGATCAGGGCATCTGAGGCAATGTTTACATCAGCATTTCTCAGATCAATCACATCTGGCATCTGCATTGGGTGTCCAGTAGTAATCTCATGAGGGCTTAGTCCTACTGATCTGTTAGGTGACGCTCTCATACTACACAGTACTGCTGGCAGCGCTTCGACCCATGGTACTCCTTCCTGATGCATTTTGCTTAGCCTGGTTTTGATTGCTCTATTCGATCGTTCAACCTGTCCTGATGCTTGTGGCCTATATGGGCATTGAAGATTCCACTTAATCTTCAACATTCTAGACACTTCCTTGACTACCTGTCCTGTGAAGTGTGTACAGTACCTTGATCTGAGTCAATGTAATCTGGTAATCCCCATCTGGGAATGAAATCAGTGACAAGACATTTAGCGGTATGTGCAGCTGTAGCACTCCCTGTTGGATAAGCTTCTATCTATCTTGAGAACGTGTCTATTACTACCAAAACATCAGTTTTTCCCTTACAACGAGGCAACGATATGTAATCAACTTGCAGGTGACGAAATGGTCCTGGTGGAGCTGGGGTATGTGTTGCTGCTGTAGTTGCTGCTGGCACATCATTATATTTCTGACATGTAATGAATCTCTTGACTGTTTCGGTGGCTACCTTTCTGAATTTTGGATTTCACCATTGATTTGAGAACCTGTGATTCATCGTTGCTGGACCACTGTGACCCGAATTGTGTATTTGTTGAGCCAAATATGGCAGCAGTGACTCGGGAGCGACATGCTTTCTCCCTTTGGTCCAGCAGCCGGATAAATCCACGGTGGCTCCTTTGTCTAACCATGTTCATGCTTCATATAGAGGAATGTCTTTGTACAGATCAATGATTGATTCAGAAGGCAGAATTGTCTTCTGTGCTGTACTACCTGAACACACTTGTACAGTTGCATAGGAACAAGCCTGTTTAACCGCAACATCAGCAAGAGCATTACCTTTAGCTTCCGTAGTATTAGTTGTGAGATGTGCTTTCACTTTGATGACCGCAAATTGCTTTGGAAGTTTCATGGCAAACATTAGATCTTTCACTAATCCAGCATGCTTAATGGGGGATCCAGCAGAAGTTAGAAACTGTCTGCTTTGCCAAATGACACCAAAATCATGAATTACCCCAAAAGCATACCTGGAATCTGTGTAGATATTTGCAACTGATCCTGAAGCTAGCGTGTATGCTCTAGTTAAGGCTACTAGTTCTGCAGCTTGAGCTGAAAAATGATCTGGAAGAAGACCTGAAGCTACCACTTCAGTGGTGGAAGTTACTGCATAACCTGCTCGTCTGTTACCTTCAATGACTTGAGCTGAACCATCATACATCATACATGAGGATGGGTTTGT